>NC_080087.1:72366943-72674443 GCF_950005125.1 Chionomys nivalis | reverse complement strand
TCACATGCTTGCAAAACACTCATACAAAAAATAAACTCAAAACCTTCTTTCTGTTTCTGAGGTAGGGAAACGAAGGCAGTAGTCAGTCCGATGAGGCTCTACAAGGGCCGCTTGACGGGTAGTATTCTCCTCCCTATGCCCGTGAGGGGAAACGGAGGCCAAAGAGTGGGCGGTACCGGGTGAGCTTTAGTTCACCCGCACAACTTTCCTTTAATCCAGTACTGGAGAGGGCGGGCGAAACTGCGACCGTTGTCAAGGAGACGGATCTCCCATTGATGATTGGGGGAGAACTCTGGCCAGGCCTCCTGGACCTCTTCCACTGGCGCTCAAAGGTCCGGAAGGCCGAACTCCAAAGTGTGCCGCCTCCACCGGTTTCCACGACAACGATCCCACCGAGTCCGCCTGTCCCTCCTCGACACTTCCACGCATGGCTGAGGTCCGCCTGCGGGGCGTCTTGTTCGGAGGGCGGGAGGGGGGGGGAACACCATGTGATATCTGGGAAATGTAGTTCAAAATCAGAAGCACTCCTTTTGCATCAGTGTGCCAATAGGGAGCGGGTTTGCTTCTATACATGTCGAGAAATGTAGTTTTTGTGCAGGAGATGGCCGGCTCAGGTCCGAGAGTCATCACAGTGAGGGCCAATGGGAAGCTGCTTTTGTCGCGATGCTTCTTGGGAGTTGTAGTTCCCAGCTGGCCGAGGAGGAGCGGAGTTATTGGATAGAACTGGCGATTCCGAGTGTTAGGGTGAGGGGACGTAGGGACGGGTGAGTTTGGCGCAAAGCCTGCTGGGGCATGGAGTCCTGGTGAGCTTTGTGCGCATGTGCGGCAAGGTGAGGGGGATCTGGTATACGGGGACCTCGCCCTGGAGAGTGAGGTGAGCTAGGGGGAAAGGGAGGTAGGGATGGGGGGGATCTGGTATACGGGGACAGACGGATCACAGGGAGGGGTACTTGAGTCTGGAGGAGGAAGAGAGGAAAGGAGGGGTGGGCGGCTTCGGGGAGGGAGATGATAAAGAGACTAGGGCGGGTTGGGGTGCTGGGGGCGGGCCGGGGAGCGGGAGGGACGCGAGGTGCAAACGCGGGAGAGTTGGAGGCCGGGGGGGGGGGGGGGGGGGGGCTGGGCAGTGGGAAGGTGGTGAGATGCTCGAGGTGGAACCCTGGGATGGTTGGGAACTAAGCGTGGGGTGTAAGTCCAGCCCTACTGTGGAAGCCTGGGTCGCCGGGATCTCTAACCTCTTCGAAAAGAATTGCGGGAAGGGGTTCATTCAGGGGCACCGTGCCATAGCAGCGTAGATGGGTTGCGGGTGGCTCGCACTGTGCGCTATTCGCAAGTTCACGTGCACTTCTGTAAAATTGAGATTCTGCAGGACAAGAACCTGTTCTGTTCTTATTAAAAGAGCACCCGCTTCATTAGCTTGTCGCTAGAGGCGAAAATCGTGAATGTGCAGAAGGGGCTTGGAGACTGATTTTAACCGGATAAGATGGATTTACTCCTCCCAAGTGCTGAGATTACAAACGTTGTAATTACAAGATTACAAAACCAGCTTTTTTGTTTAGTTTTGTTTCAGGCAGGGTCTTGTGTAGCCCAGGATAATCACACTCATTGTGTAGCCAAGCTAAGCCTTGAACCCCTACTTTCTGTCTTCACACCCCGGAGGACGTGCTGGAATAAAAAGAAATGCACCACAACACTCGTCTTCACCCCCTTTTAACACCTGTTCCAATTTATATTTTAGTCTTGGGCGCTTGTTTCACAGTGTGGCTTTTTCTAACCCCTCACAAGGAACTTGGGGGTAAACTCGCGTTAGGAGTAAATGCAAACTTGAGTACCTAGATGGAATTTATGAGTTTGTTTATTGCCAGGTGCTGTTCTGGGTCCTTTTATTTAAAAAATGATTTTTATTTTACGTGCATTGGTGGTTTGCCTGCATATATGTCCGTTGAATCCTCTGGAACTGCAGTTACAGATAGTCGTGAACTGTCTCGCCAGTTCTGGGAATTGAACCTGGTTCCTCTGAAAGAGCAGTGCTCTTTTTTTTATTTTTATTTTATTTTATTTTATTTTCAAGACAGGCTTTCCTGGCTGTCATGGAATTTATTCTGTAAACCGGATTGGCCTCGAACTCACAGATCTGCCTGCCTTCATCTCCTGAGTGCTGGGATTAAAGGTGTGGGCCACCACTGCCTGGCTGCAGCCAGTGCTCTTAACCCCTGAGACTCTCCAGCCTGGATTGTTGCCCCCATTTTACAGCCAAAGAAATGGAGATAGTCTGTGAAAGGTGCGATTGTTTTTTGCCCAAGGATGAAGGTGGCTGGAATTTGCCCCAATTCAGCAGTTCTTGTTCTCCAAGTAAATATTTGGTGTGTTGTATAGCTGAGGGCACAGAGTCCCTAGTGCAGATTCCTGGCCCCTTGAAGGACAGTTGAGTGTCGGGGAGCGAGGGGGAAGAAGAGGACACTGAAAGTTATACACATAGAATATAAGTAAAAAGCAGTCGGGCGGTGGTGGTGCACGCCTTTAATCCCAGCACTCCAGTGGCAGAGGCAGGCGGATCTCTGCGCCTTCGAGGCCAGCCTGGTCTTCTAGCACAGAGCTGTTACACAGAAAAACTCTTGTTCAAAGAAAAAAAAAAGGTAAAAAGCAAACCAAACCAAACTGGATGGTAGAGGGACGGCTCAATGGTAAAGGTGCAAGCTGAGGGCCGGAGTTGGGAGTTGAGGTCAGTCCTCAAGGAAAGGTTGAACACAGGGACACCTCAATGCCACACCTCCTTGACTTGTCATCCCAGCTGAAACAGCAAGTCTTAGTTCAGTAGACTTTTAAAGATAGGTAAACATGTCCAAACTCCACCTCAGGCCTCCACAGGCAATTTGCAAGGAGTGTGTGAGCACCCCCTCCCCCAAAATACCAACAACTTGGAGAAATCAAAAAGCAGAAAACAATGGTCAGAGGTTATTGAAGGGGGACACACAACTCCCCTCCTCCCATAGTGGACCTTGGGCAAGAAGTCAGCCGCCCGTCCGTGTGGTCAACCAGGGGGGAATTGTTAACCTTTGCAGTATTCACTTTAACCAGCTTGTTGCCCTCCGCGGCTGGGACTAGCGTCACTGGTTTACTTTTTAGTTTCTAAGCTCCGTGTGGAGAAGGAATAGCTCACTGCTCAGCTCACTGTCCCGGCTTTTCCTGTGGGGCTGGTTTTGAGGACCTCCCCCCCATCACTTCAGCTTTAGGCCTGCAATCAGTTACCAGTGAGCAGTCTGTGATCTTTATCGCCCACTTGAGTTTATTTTTGAAGGCCGGTGCCTGGATATAAGCTCCAGGCCGCTTGGAAGTTTTCCGTTAACCTTTGACTTAGGCCAATTTTGAGTTTTGTATACCACACACACACAGGGCTCAGCTGTGAAGGTCTGCAGTCTGCCTCCCTCCTTCCCCAGGCTCATCTGTGGAGGTCTGCAGGCTGTCTCTCTCTCTCCCAGGCTCGGCTGTGGAGGTCTGCAGGCTGCTGTCTAGGGTACAGTTTCTAGGGGTATGAAATACACATCTTACTTTACGTGGACTGTTACCTCACCCACAGGTGTGAGGACTTTCTCCTTCTGGCTTTAGGCTGGCCACTTCAGCTCATAAAACTGGGTTTTCTCTTTATTGCAGGAATTGGGTCTTGCCTCAGAGGAAGTCTCCTAAGAGACATCTGCCATGGGCTTTCATAAGCGGCTACTGACCGCTCACACCATTTGTCCGAGGACACTAATGTGTTGATAGGTGTGTCTTCCAGGTTTCTGAGAGGAGGGCAAGAGGGACCCTTTCCCATTCCTCCTGCCTAGCATCCCACCACAGTGGTGCTCAACCAGGGTTAGTTCTTTGTTTTCCCTTCCTGTTGTGTAAGAGGGGACTTGATCTGGGAAACTGATAAGGAGGTTTTCTGTTGTTTGTTTTTTCGAAACAGGTTTCTCTGTGTTTCTCCGGCTGTCCTGGAACTCACTCTGTAGACCAGGCTGGCCTTGAACTCACAGAGATCTGCCTGCCTCTGCCTCCCGAGTGCTAGGATTAAGGCGGGCACCACCACTGCCCGGCTACTGATAATGGAGTTGATGGCAAGTTTTAACAATACAGTCTAACTCAACCTTAAAGACTAATGGGCTGAGGGCTGGCAGCTTGGTTCAGTGGTTAAGAGCCCTTGCTGCTCTTGTAGATGACTAGGGTGATTGATTGATGTGTATGTGTGTATACTCACATACACACACATATCTGTATTTATTTTTACATGCGTCGGTGTTTGCCTACATGTATGTCTGTGTGAGGGTATGAGAAACCCTGGAACTTGAATTACAGTTAGCTACCATGTGGGTTCTGGGAATTGAACCCGAACCCTCTGGAAGAACAGCCAGTGTTCTTAACTACTGAGCCATCTCTCCAGCCCTGATGACCAGGGTTGAAATCCCATCACTCATATGGTGGCTAAAACAGTCTGTAACTCTAGCTTTAAAAAAAAAAAAAAGCATGCTGGGAAATGCTTGACCCTCTTTTTGTTTTTCTGTGGGGTGTGGAAGAGCGGCCCCGACAGACCATGACATACGTGTAGGATGTCAGAGGACAGCACAGACCATGACATACGTGTAGGATGTCAGAGGACAGCACAGACCATGACATACGTGTAGGATGTCAGAGGACAGCACAGACCATGACATACGTGTAGGATGTCAGAGGACAGCACAGACCATGACATACGTGTAGGATGTCAGAGGACAGCACAGACCATGACATACGTGTAGGATGTCAGAGGACAGCACAGAGCATGACATACGTGTAGGATGTCAGAGGACAGCACAGACCATGACATACATGTAGGATGTCAGAGGACAGCATGAAGGAGTCGGTTCTTCCTGTCACTGTCGGGCTCTGGGGCTCAGACTCAGCTCCTTGGACATGGTGTGCACCTTTCTCCGCTGAGCCATCTTGCTGGGCCCTGGCATGCTCTTACTCTTTGAGGGGTCCCTTTACAATGTCGGGTACCCAGCCTCTGCTGTTTGGAGTGATTTCAGCTGCCTGGCTGGTCATCACCAGGAACGTGGAGTAGTGTTATTCTCTTTACCTTTTTGCATTGATACTCTCAGCTGTATTCAGTTAGTCCAGCTCTCAGCAACTCTTTATATTAAAAATTAAAATATAATTACATTATTCTCCCCCTTTCCCCCCAACACACCTTGAATATTCCCCAGTACTCCCAAGTTGACAGACTGTTTTTCTTTGACTGTGTGTGTCTGTACACACAAACTATACACACACACACACACACACACATATATATATATATATACATATATAGTGTATAACTATATAAACAGAACCTGCTCAGTCCATTTAGTGTTGCTTGGGTGTATAGCCATTTGGTATTGTAAAGCCAGTTCATGGACTCATCCCTGAGAGAGGCTAATTCTTTCTCTCTCAACAGTTGTTAGTTCTTTGTCTGGGGTAGTCCATGGGCTCTCCACCTTTGAGTTAGCACATGTATTGATTTTCCACTGTTCTGGTCTTGTTTCGGCGGCTGTACCGTTGAGGTATCATGGTTGTCAGTTCTCTGTCATTTCTAGGAGATGAAACCTCACAGCAGACTCCATGGTTCTTTGACTGTTATAGTCCGTCCACCCCTTCTTGTGCAGCATCCCTGGGCTTTGGGTGCAAGAGTTGTGTTGTAGATGTAGCCTTTGGGATTCGTCTCCCAGCAGTCCACTGGTCTCTGTTATGACAATTGTGGTGTTCTGTAATGGTCTCTGTTTGCTGTTAATTGAAGTTTCTCCGATAAGAGGTGAGAGCTACACTTATATGTACAGATATAGGAGTAAGGTTTAGCATGTAGTTAGGAATCATGCTGGTCTAGTAAGTGGAGGTAAAGGTTCTCCTCTAGATCCAGAGCTCACCAGCCCAGGCAGTTCGCTAGGTTTCTGTACTGGAGGTAGGATGTAGCCTTTTGATGGACAGGACAGCTGTATAGCTGCTGTGTAAAGACCCTGGGAGAGACTGGAAGATATGGAAGTGAACCTGTGGCAGACTGCTGGGGAGTTGTGCACAGCACGGAGTCAGCAGACAGTAAGCTAACTTTAGCAGCCTGATCACAGGTTACGGTGAAGATAAGGGTTGTGTGGTGTGGTGTGGTGTGGGCTGTCTTGTGCATGCGTTAGTGAGCTCTTGGTGCCAGTTACAGACACTAAGTCTATGGGAGGATCTTTGTGTTGACTTAACAAGCAGCCGGGGCTCTTAAGCTTAGACATGAGAACGGCACTCGTGCCCAGTGCTTCTGACGGGCCTCGGGAGTCCCAGGGCAGCGCTTCTCATCTCGGCACAGTGATACTGATGCTGGGTGCTGTGTTTGGAGAACGTCCCTCCTGTGTGTCCCAGGGTATTCAGGTGCCTCTGATCTGTGCCCTTCGGCCACCAGTAGCACCGTCCACTCCACCTCCTGTCTGACAATCAGAACGTCCAAGTCCTTCCAGGTGTCCCCTCCCAGATTTGGAGCCGTAGCCTCATCTACCATTCAGGAACTGGGAAAGTGGAAGGAAGCAGCTGGCTTCCTTGGGGCCTGGAGGTATTACACGCAGATAGGTACTGGGGAACGCTTGGCAGTTGGCCACATTCGCCAGCTCTCACACGTAATGTGGGACCTACTGTCGCGTGCCTGTGTCCCCAGTGCTCACTGACTGTAACCCTAGCCCCCAAAGTGGTTGTAGGAGGAAGCTGGCACCGTGGAGTAGAACCTTCACTCTTGGGACTAGTGCCCTCTTAAAAAAGAGAAGAGCTGGCGTGGTGGTGCATACTTGTGATCTTAGCATGGGAGGCAGAAGCAAAAAGGTCAAAAGTTCAAGGTTATCCTAGGCTACGTGGTGAGTGAGAGGCCAGCCTGGGCCACAGGAGACTCAAAAAAAAAAAGTCAGAAACTGGGTGGGATTCTGCAATAATCAGGTAGTAAATGTTAGGGCAGGTAGTAACCCACACTTACTGCAGGCCAGGTACCAGCGAAAGTCCTTCCTGTGTTCTCTTTAAAGCCTTTAAAGATTTACTTATTATTATGTATATACTATTTCACCTGCATGTGTGCCTGCACACCAGAAGAGGGCACCAGATCTCATGGTAGATGGGTGTGAGCCACTGTGTGGTTGCTGGAAATTGAACTCAGACCTATGAAGAACAGCCTCTTAATCTCTAAGCCATCTCTCCAGCCTCTCTTTAAAGCCTTTTAAAAGGGTTTTAAAGTTTTTGCTTATGTATGTCCACATGTGTTTGAGTATGTGCTGCACATGTTTTGGTGCCCAACGAGGCCAGAAGGGAGTCAGATGTGAGCCACCCAATCTGGGTGCTGGGAACAGCAGTAGGTGCTCTTAACCGCTGAGCATCTCTCAAGCTCCCCCCATTTTTTAAATATTTATTTATTTATTTATTATGTATACAATATTCTGTCTGTGTGTATGCTAGAAGAGGGCACCAGATCCCATTACAGACGGTTATGAGCCACATGTGGTTGCTGGGAATTGAACTCAGGACCTTTGGAAGAGCAGGCAATGCTCTTAACCGCTGAGCCATCTCTCCAGCCCAAGCTCCCCCCATTTTTAAAAAGGTGTTTATTATTAGCCCATGTTAACTATGTTAATAATGATCCCGTGGCATATGTGTATATAATGTATTTTGTTAATAATGGACCCCGTGACACATATGTATATAATGTATTTTGATCATATTCACGTGAACTTCATAACCCTCTCTTGACCCCTGTCACTCCCACTGGTCCCTCCCGCTTCTCAAATTGTCTCCCTTCTTTTGTGTATTTTTTTCCTTTTTCATTCGAGCCCTAGGCGTTTAACTGGGTTTACCAGAGCGTGGGTGAGGGGTTATTCACAGGCATGTAGACAATGCCTGGCCCTATATTCTTCCTTCTCCAATTCCCTATACCTTGAGCATTGGAGGGAGTAACATAGATGTCCCACTTATAAGCCAGGTGGTGGCGACACACACCTTTATTTTCAGCACTCTTTAAAGCCAGGCAGTAGTGGCGCACGTCTTTAATCCCAGCACTCAGGAGGCAGAGGCAGGTAGGTTTCTGAGTTCAAGGCCAGCCTGGTCTACAGAGTGAGTTCCAGGACAGCCAGGACTACACAGAGAAACCCTGTCTCAAAAAAAAACAAATAACAGAATGGTTTGTATACCCAGTGAAACTGTTGGAGAAACCTAATTTTTAGTTTGCAAGTGGTTATCAATGGAATACAGCTTCTGGGTTAGGGATGAAGGCATGCGCTCCCGGCTTTCAGCTCTGGGACCCCATGGAGACCAGATGCATACTGCCTCTGTCTCTGAGTTCTGTGTGTCTGGAAGGCACTGTTTCCTTGGTGGCTTCCATCCCCTCTGGCTCTTACAGTCTTTTTGCCTCTTCTGCAAGATTCCCTGAGCCCTGAGGGGAGGGATTTGATGGAAATGTCCTCCTTAGGACTGAGTGTTCCAAGGTTTCTCACTGTGCACATTGTCCAGTTGTAGGTCGTAGGTCTCTATTGCTCTTGTCTACTGTAAGAGGAAGCTTCTGTGATGGCTGGGCAAGGCTCTAGTCTCTGAGTCTAGCAGATACCATTAGGAGTCATTTTATTGCTCCTTTAAAAGAAGAGCAGTATTTGGTTTCCCCTAGATCCCTGGCCTGTCTGGTCCCAGGTTCCTGGCCACCTGAGCAGTCAGGGTTGGCTCCATCTCATGAAATGGGCCTTCAATCCGATAGTGGTTGGCCACTCCACTATTGCACCGGGGCATCTGGTAGGCAGACTATGATTGTCGATTGAAGGGTTTCTAGCTGGGTGAGTGTTTACCTTTCTCCTTTGGCCTTGTGCAGAGTGTATTCCAGGCCAGTGAACACCTGTCCTGGGTGAATTCCAGGCTGGTGAACACCTGTCCTGGGTGAATTCCAGGCCGGTGAACACCTGTCCTGGGTGAAGCTCCAGGTAGGCAGCAGTGGAACTTCTCTGTCTGTGTTCAGTGAGTTGTCTAGCGCCAGTTTGTGGAGAGTAGCCTTGGCAATAGTCTGGGTTGTTTGGGGGTTCCCATGGGGCCCCGTTAGTCAACAACTTGATTGGAGGAATCCCTTCCTGGAAGCTTCATTTGGTGACGAGATGTTCAGTAGGGGCTCTGTGTCTCCAGTTCCTTGGACAGACAAACACACACACACACACACACACACACACACACACACACACACAGGCATGGAGCCTTCTACTCTGTGTCTCCAGTTCCTTGGACAGACAGACAGACAAACACACACACAGAGGCATGGAGCCTTCTACTCTGTTTGGTTCCCATTCGGCCCCAGAAGAGATGATTTTAATCAGCCTTGCTCCAGCACTGATCACCACCTAACAGGCACTGATGGCCTGTCTTCTCTTTGGTCAGAGAGGCAAGCAGGCAAGCTTTTGTTGTACAGAGTAGGAAATCAAAGCCCAGGAGGCTGCTAGGGGACGAGCAGGTAGTGGTCGATACCCGTTTGGCTTCAGGCCAGTTCTCTCGCCCACATATGAGGCCATAGTCCGGACTGCTGACCTGTACCCTCCCGTTACTGACTGTTCCTTTCTGCAGGCGCTGGTGACTCGAACCCAGGTGGCCCCATGGCGGCCCCGGCAACCCAGCCGGTGAAGCAGGAGACCTTGTCCGTAGAGGCCCTGACGCCGGACTCCCCGTGGCACCGCTTCCGCCACTTCCACCTGGGCGATGCAGCGGGGCCACGAGAGGCCCTGGGGCTGCTCCGGGCCCTGTGTCGGGACTGGCTCCAGCCGGAAGTGCACACCAAGGAGCAGATGCTGGAGCTGCTGGTTCTGGAGCAGTTCCTGAGCGCCCTCCCCGCAGACACCCAGGCCTGGGTGTGCAGCCGCCGGCCCCAGAGTGGAGAGGAGGCTGTGGCACTGCTGGAGGAGCTCTGGGTGAGCAGGAGGCTGTGGTGGCCGTGGCTGTGGGAGGGGTCACTGAGCTGTGCTTCTCAGCACGCGACTGCACATCACATATAATCAAAAAGTCCCTGGACATGAAAGTGTGGTCCACAGCTGGGACTGGGGTGAAGTTGCTCTTCACGAGGTACAAGGGTGCTTCTCCAGTGTCATCTGTACATCAGGGTCCCCAGTTCCTCCTTCAAGTAATAGTTGAGGGAAGGCCTAGCTGAAGGCTGCCTTGCCAGGGTCTGCATAAGTGCAGAGCAAGGACATCAGCTAAAGGAAGCCTCGGGAGCCAGCACAGGTGGTGGGTGAGGGTGTCTCTAGAAGATTCCAAGCCATCTGACAGAACGGAGCCAACTGGTGTTAGCTACAAAGTGGGGAGCTGTGAGCAGGGAACCTTCAGTCTGGTGTGGTAGTTCATACCTGTAAAAGGGGCTAAGGCAGGACGGTCATGGAGGGCAGTCTGTAGCCAGACCCTGTCTTGTTAAAAAGAAGCAAACGTCACAATAGAGCAAGAAGCAGGGAGTACCTTCAGTTAGGAAGCCTCACCTCACAGTCCAGAGTTTTTACTAGGTCCCAAGCTTGGCAACATGGTGGCTTGCGACGTGACTGATCTGTCACCAGCTCTTCCAGAGCTTGGCTAATCTTGCCAGGTCCAAACCCCCACCTCAGATCTGTTATGTTTTTTTTGTCTGGTCTGGGACCCCGGCAGACACCCTCTTCCTAGGTGTGATATTTGAAGGTTTGTATATGACTTCCCAGAAGCCAGGACAACAGCCAGCCATCTCTGGCGCCATTAAAAATGTTTTCCGTGACAAGTATATATATTTGTGTGGTGGTGGTGGTGCGTGGGGGGCCATGAACATGCCACCTTGCATGTGTGGAGGTCAAGGGGCAACTATTAGTGTTGTCTCTCTCCTTCTGCCACGTAGGACTCACGACTTTGTGTTGGGCTTGACAACAGGCACCTCTATCTGCTAAGCCATTTCAATGGCCCACCCTGTTTTTTTTTTTTTTAATAATTATTTATTTATTATGTATACAATATTCTGTCTGTGTGCCTGCAGGCCAGAAGAGGGCACCAGACGTCATTACAGATGGTTGTGAGCCACCATGTGGTTGCTGGGAATTGAACTCAGGACCTTTGGAAGAGCAGGCAATGCTCTTAACCTCTGAGCTATCTCTCCAGCCCCCCCACCCTGTTTTTGTTACGTATATCTAGCAGAATTTAGGGTAAAAAAAAATCCTTCAAAGACCCATGTGTCAATACACACCTATAATCTCATTATTGGGAATTAAGGAAGGAGGATTTTGGTTTTAGACCAGCCTGGGCTACAGAGGAAGACTGTGTCTGCAACAATAACCACTTTTATTGGCTAGGTGGTGGGGTATTCTATTCAGAGAATCTACAGGTGTGGAAGTCATTGGGCTCTATGTTCTTTCCTTTGTGTTGGTTTCGAGACAGGGTTTCTCTGTTTAGCCTACACTGTCCTTGAACTCCGTAGACCAAGCCGGCCTCGAACTCACAGAGATCCACGGGCTCTCTTTTCAAAAGACTCTGCTCGGCTCTTGTGCTCTGGGGGCTCGAGGGACATAGGGAAACCTCTCCCAGGTTTCCCTTAATGGTGCTTGCATCACCTGTCCCATTGGTGTGGTAAAGTACCCTGCCGAGAGCCGAAGCTTTGGGCTCCCAGTTCAAGGATGCAGTCTGTGGTGGAGAAGTCACAGCATTCGGAGCTAGAGGCAGCTAGCACCCAGGCTGAAAAACAAACGAGGTTTCTCTGTGTATTCCTGGCTGTCCTGGAACTTGCTGTGTAGACCAGGCTGGCCTTGAACTCAGAGATCCACCTGCCTCCGCGAGTGCCAGGATCAAGGACGTGCACCACCACACCTGGCTCTTGCCTCTCTTCTAGATTGAGTCAGTGACCCTGCCCATGAATGGCCAGCCACAGTTAGGGTGAGTCTTCCTCCTCACAGGCATGCGCAGAGAGGAGCTCCTTCTAGGTGATGCTGGTCCTGTCGAGGTGTCAGTGTAAACCACCACAGTGCACTTGTTGCTCTTCAGTGGTGGGCCTGGTCCAGTCTGCATTGTAGACTCAGTCCCACTCAGGGAGGAAGGAGCCCTGCCTGTCCTGTTCGTTCATGTGTCCCTGGTGGAATAGCGCCTGGCGTTAGTAGGTACTGAGTAAATGCTTGTTTAGGCGGTGACAGCGCCCAGCTTGAAGTTTCATAGCCGAAGGACAGGTGTATTCTGGTTGATCTTTTCGATCTCTAGAGACAGCCTGACCTGCCCCATAAGACAGAATGACTCACCCATAGTCATCCAGCCTCTGGATGGAAGCCATGGGACTGTGTGAGACCCTGGGAGCAGGGTGTCTGCCGACCCAAAAAGGCTGGTGGCTGGGCTAGGAACCTGGGGAGAGGCACCCCTAGCCAGTGCCTGTGGTTAACACAACAGGAAACGCCACACCAGTTTGTCTCAGATCAGAATTGAAGGTCGTCTGCCCCAGAGGCAGCTGGGAGCCTGGAAAATCAGCACAAATGCTGTGTGTCTGTGACAAGAGGAAAAATTAGTAAAAAAAAAAAAGGGGGGGGGATAATCCAAGGCATGTTGATTGCTAGAACCCCAAAGTTGACCTCTGAAAAGCATCAGCGATGGCCAGTCAGTGGCACACGCCTTTAATCCCTGCACTCAGGAGGCAAAGGCAGGTGGACCTCTGTGAGTTCAAGACTAGCTTCGTCTGCAAAGTGAGTTCTAGGACAGCTAGGGCTACATAGAGAAACCCTGTCTCAAAAACAGCAAAGCGACAACAACAACAACAACAAAAACCCCAAAGCATCAGAGAGTAGCATAATCCTTCTGCAGCAAGTTGCCCAGGAACCAAAGGAGAAACAGCAATAGGCACCAGAAGCAAAACCACAGCGGTGCGGGTGTGAGCAGATGAGAAAGCTTGTACAAGTGTGAACCTTAGAGGGAGTGGACATTGTGGGGCGGGTTAGAATTCAAATTGCCAAAGTAGTCTCATGAAGAAGCAACAGATTGAACCTGAAAACCAGAGGTCAGAGGGCTGAAAACAGTGACCAAAGACCCACACTCAAAAGGCACCAGGCCCCGACAGCTGTATGTGTTGACCAAAGACCTCACACTCAAAAGGCACCAGGCCCCGACAGCTGTATGTGTTGACCAAAGACCCACACTCAAAAGGCACCAGGCCCCGATAGCCTTATGTGTTGCTAAATCTCTAGGAAAGGAGCTTTCTTCTGTTTGACAGACTGCTTAGAGTATGAAGTGGGGTGGCACCCAGCTCATTTTGCTAGACTGCAACCCCCTGGCCTCACCACCCCACAGTCTAACCACGCCATACAAGGTCAGCCTAAAAAAGGCAAGCCCAGGCCTGTCTAAAGGAAAATAGATCCAAAGATCTCAAGTAGAATATTGTCCACTTGATTCCAGGCAAGGGTTGATAAAACCATGCTTTCTCAAAGAATGTTCTGTTGGGAAATTTAACGACTGCAGAGACCGAGGGCAGCCCGGAGTGGAGCCCAGTGGAACCTGGGGACTCGGCAGAGAACAGCATCAGCACAGAAGCAAACAGCACAGGATTGGTGTTGCGCACCTTTAATGCCAGCACTCAGGAGGCCCAGGAAGGTGGATGGATCTCTGCGAGTTCAAGGCGAGCTTGGTCTACAGAGCTAGTTACAGGACAGCCAGGGCTGTTACACAGAGAAACTCTGTCTCGAAAACAAAGTTCTCTGACCTCCATATGTAAACACACACACACACACACACACACACACACACACGGTGGCGAGAAGGCTCTCCCATTAAGAGCTCGTTCTGCCCCTGCAGAGGACTGGAGTTTGGTTCTCAAGGCCTATGTCAGGTGACTCACAACTTCTGTAACTTCGGCTCCAGAGGAGCAGATACCATCTTCTGCCTCCGCATGCATGCATGCCTATGCACCCCACCCCAGCATACTAGCTATGAATCTTAAACAAAAATCAGGCAGGCTGGAGAGATGGCTTAGAGATTAAGAGCACTGACAGCTCTTCTGGAGGTCGCGAGTTCAATTCCCAGCACCATCTCACAAGCATCTAGAATGAGATCTGATGCCCTCCTCTGGTGTGTAGGTTTTCATGCATACAGAACACTGTATATAATAAAATATTTTAAAAAAGAAAGAAGGCAGAAGGATTTGAGAACTCTGTAAGGTGTGGAGGGAGGGAGGCAAAAACAGGCTATTATAATCTCTCAATTTGGCATATGCTATCTCATTTCAGGGCCCAGCAACCTCCCCAGATCGGTCCTCAGCAATGAGGGCACCTCGGGATATGACAGAAGCCTCGGGGGTCAGTGTTGGAAAGGAAGAAAGTGGGGTGACTCCCTTAGGTGAGCAACTGGCGTCTTTTCCAACTTCTTTCCTGATGATCAGGGGTCCTTGTGTCGCAGGCTAGGGCAGGGACTTGCCTGGCTATTGTTACTTGCTCAGTGAGTGCCCCTGGGATAGCTCAACACATGCCTCTGCCTTTGGGGAGCCCATGGAAGGTGGGGTCAGACTCTTACTGTCTGCCAGGTGCTGCTTTGCCGGTGCATAGAACCCATAGCAGCATCTAACAGATGCGGTCCCTGTAGTTAGGGCCTCCCTGTGTAGCCCGGGCTGGCACAGTCTCTGCTCAGCCTCCTGAGTGCTGAGATAACCGGCATGCCTGCAGCATGCCCCAGTGAGAACTGGCTGCAGTGTATTTAGATTCAGGGTTCCAAAAGGACTCACCTCCTCCCTCTTGCCCGCTTGCTGTTTGTATTTGTCTTGTTACTCCCTCCTCGGGTCCCTATCTAGTCAGGTAGCCCTTGACCTAGTATTCATCAGGGAGTGTCAGGCTCCTTGCTAGAAGACACAGGTATGGGAAACCTGCCCTTTGTGCCACCTCCGTGTCCCCAACTGTGCTGCCCATCCTGACCCTGCTGCTTCTCCCCTTCCGCCCCCCTCGCCCCTACCCCCGCAGGAACCAGGGCCTCCGGGACAGAGGTGCCTGCAACTGAGAACGCAGGAACCACGCGCCTTTACAAGCAGGAGCCGGGCAGCCCCCCACCAGCCCCGCTGGCACCCGTCCCCGTCCTCCCTGCTTTCCTGGCGGCCCCTGGCACCGTATCGTGCCCTGAGTGTGGCAAGTCTCCCCTGAAGCCAGCTCACCTGTTGCGCCACCGGCAGAGCCACTCAGGCGAGAAGCCGCACACGTGCCCTGAGTGCGGCAAGGCATTCCGGCGCAAGGAGCACCTGCGACGCCACCGTGGCACCCACCCTGGCAGCCCGGGGCCCGCGCTGCGCCCCCTGCCGGCGCGTGAGAAGCCACACGCATGCTGCGAGTGCGGCAAGACCTTCTACTGGCGCGAGCACCTGGTGCGCCACCGCAAGACGCATTCTGGTGCTCGGCCCTTCGCCTGCTGGGAGTGTGGCAAGGGCTTCGGGCGGCGTGAGCACGTGCTCCGCCACCAGCGCATCCATGGCCGGGCTGCCGCAGCGCAGGGGACTGCAGCACCAGGTCCGGAGGGTGGCGGTGCCTTCCCACCCTGGGCCCTGGGGTAGCTGCAGTTCCAAACACCTGCTAAAGTGGCGTCATCCCCTTAGCACCCCACCCACCTCCCCGCCACCTCTTCCCTGCCCAAGTGGTGCTTTCCCTTTTCAGGCCCCGTCTCCACTCCTTCCTCCCTTCTGGAGCGTTCAGCTTTCACCTGCCCCTACAAAAGATCCTTCTCTCTCCCCCTCCTTTCCTTCTCTTTTTATGGAGGGGAGACCTGTCCCAGGACACCCTTCACGTGGGAAAAGGAGCTCAGGGAAGGAGGAAAACCCCCTCCTCCTCCCGCCTCCTGAGGAAGGCAGTCTTGGGCCCCAGGACAGAGTCGGGGCCAAAGGCAAGAGGCGGCAATAGTTTCTGAGGAGCAGGCCCAGACTAGGATCTGGTTCTCTGCACAGCTCAAAGGCATGAGGTGGGCAGAGGTGCCTGAGAGGCTTGTTATAGATGGCAGGTCACCAGCATCAGTGAGAGTAATAAAGTGACGGACTCAGTGTGTACAGGAGTCTGGGATTCTCCTATGTTGTGGGAGGTTGAGCATCTGAGGCACAGGGTGGGGCTCCACCTCATGTTCACATTGCAGAAGCAAGCACTAGGTTCATGGAAGGTCTGGTACCAGATCCGCTCCAGTCCAGCTTGTCCTGGCTGTGGAACTTTAGGCAGGTGGTGCCCCTCTGCAAGAGTTCACTTTATGTTTTGTATCTTTTGAGACAAGGTTTTTCTATAGCTCTGGCTGCCCTGGCCTCCTGGGTGCTGGGACTAAAGGCCTGTGCTACCACGCCGCCGAGAAGTTCCAATTTCTTAAATTGTGCTTCACTGTCGAGCACCCCCACCCAAGCCGAGTTATCCAGTTAGGTGACCCCGTGTCATCGAAGGACCCCCAGATAACCAGTGCCAGCAGTCTGGGACAGTGCGGTTTGCCAAGAAGACTCCATTCTGTCCTTGGAAAAGTGAAGGCTGCCCTTTGTCCTCAGTCTGCCCCGTGACAGTGCAGCAGTCTAGATCTGACTATCCAGGGAGGAAACTCACATGGGAGGAAGTGCAACGACCCTCTGCCCGCCCTGCTGGGGTCTTTGGGCACTCGATTTGAGCCCCAGGACTCCGCTTCCACACCATCTGTAACATGCACAATGCGGGAGTACAGTGGAAGGTCCTCAGTGCTTTGAGATGGTCTTGCAGGAGCAGCTCAAGCTAACTTTTGAACTTACTGTGTAGCCAAAGATGACCATGCGTCTCCAATTCTGTCTCTGCCCCCCAGTTTTGGGAACATAGATGTGCATGATGAAGCCTGGGGTTAATGCTGTGCCACCATGTCCGGGTTGTATTCTTTATGTTTGGTTTTTTGAGACAAGGTCTCTATGTAGTCCTGACTGTTCAGAAAAACTTGCCATGTAGATCAGGCTGACCTCAAACTCACAGAGCTCTGCCTGCCTCTGCCTCCTGAGTGCTGGGATTAAAGGTGTGGGCCACTATGCCTAGTCCTATTCATTTATCCATTTATTTATTTGCTTGTTTTTCAAGACAGGGTTTCTCTGTGCAGCTTTTGGTGCCTGTCCTGGAACTACCCTTATTTATTCTTACTGGACACATGGGACCTTCCCTGGAAGATGTGTCCAAAGAAATGGTCAAAGCAGGATGCCTTTATACTTTTTATAAAAGGAATAATCAATGTATAAGTAAATGAAAGAATATGGGTGGGGCCAGGTTCCTAGAAGAAATTGGGTGTTGACTAGGAAATATGCTTCGGGGTAATGTGGTAGGAAACCAGGGCTGGCTATCTTCTCCAGAGCAGGTGTTCATTTGAAGCAATGACGCCCTCTAGTGGTAAGAGCTCTTTCTTGACCTGAGAAGGTGTCTGGGAGGTCTTGCAGCTTGCAGATAGGAAAGAAGGGTGGACAGCCCTTTCTGCAAAGAGAATTTCACCACGTTCCAAGGACTTGGCTAAGAACACGGCCTCCCCTTCACACCTTCAGCAGTCCTAATGGTGACGTCCCACCACCCCACCCCTGCCTCTGGCTTCCAGTTCTTGTGGCCGTGGGTAGGGCACTTCCTTTTTTTTTTTTTTTTTTTTAAATATTTATTTATTTATTATGTATACAATATTCTGTCTGTGTGTATGCCTGCAGGCCAGAGAGGGTACCAGACCCCATTACAGATGGTTGTGAGCCACCATGTGGTTGCTGGGAATTGAACTCAGGACCTTTGGAAGAGCAGGCAATGCTCTTAACCTCTGAGCCATCTCTCCAGCCCCGGGTAGGGCACTTCTAATTGGATTGTCCAACATTTTACAGCCACTCTGTAGCTGTGAATGTAGACATTCACAAAGGTGTAGACACAGATGGCAGGTGGGTGCCACTAGCACCTTTGACAAAGCTGCCAAGTCCCAGTGCCCATCCAAACATAGCCAGTGGAGCCTAGTTCCAATACCTACACCAATGCATTGCTGCAGAGTATGGGAAAGGCCCCGGGAGGGCCCACACTCATGCAGTGTCTTTCATGGCAGCACTGTGGTGAGATCTTAGTTTTGCCATGTAGTGGGACAGGCCGAAGTTACAATATTCAGCTGCAGACTGTCGGGTGCCTGCATGGAGCAGTGGGAAGGTGGCGGTATTATGCAGGCCCAGGGAGTTTCATTTGCAACAACAGGAACCACGTGGTGGAAACCCTGTGCTGGGCCAAGAAACCAGTACGTAAGAGCACTTGCTCTGTAAATGCGGGACTCCGGTTCAGTCATCAGCACCTGTAGCGTTGCTCGGTGAAACAGAATCGAGAATGTGTAGTCCTACAGTCATGGATTTTATTTATTTTTGACCAAGAAGACTGGAGAAAAGACAGCATCTTAAACAAATGGTGCTGGTCACACATGATGTCAGCATGTAGAATGAACATAGATCTGTATCTATTACCTTACACAGATGGGTCAAGGACCTCAACATAAGACCAGATACACTGGATCTCGTCAAAGAGAAAGGGAATATAGGCTTGAACTCATTGTCCCAGGAACAGAACACCGATAGCACAGGCACTAAGACCAACAGTTAATATATGGGGCCTCATGAAGCTGAAAGTTTCTGTAAGGCAAAGGGCACCATCATTTGAACAAGTGACAGAATGAGAAATGTTTACCAGCTATACTTTTTTTTTTCTTCCCAAGACAGGGTTTCTCTGTAGCTTAGGAGCCTGTCATGGAACTCTCTGTAGACCAGGCTGGCCTCGAACTCAGAGAGAACCACTTGGCTCTGCCTCCTGAATGCTGGGATTAAAGGCATGGGTCACCACTGTCCGGCCCAGCTACAGGTTTTACAGAGATTTTGTAGCTAGAATATGTAAAGAACTAAAGAAACAAAACATCACGAAAACAACCCAGTTTTAAAACTGAGGAAAGGAAATGAACAGAGTCCTCCAAAGATTAACCACAAATGGCCAAGAAACATTTAAAAATGTTCAGCTTCCTTTCCCATCAGTGAAATGTTAAAAAAAAAAAAGATTTTGGGCCTTGATGACACACATCTTTTAATCCCAGCACCTGAGAGGCAGAGGCAGGGAGCGAGTTCCAGGACAGCTAAGGCTACACAGAGAAACCCTGTCTCAAAAAAAAAAAAAAAAAATCAAAATAAGAAGAAGAGAGAGAAAGAAAGGCTACCTGTGAGGTCTTCGAGTCTCTCTTCTCTCCCCCTCCCTCTCTTAGCGCCGTCTCCAGGTAAGCTCTTCTAGGCTTCCATCTCACAGCCCTTCTGTCCCCTCTCCTGAGGACATCACTGCTCCTCCTCCCTTCCGGTTCCCAGAAAAGCCATTTACACCTCCTTGTCACTTTCTCCTTCCTAAGTGTCTTCCTCGTCCTCCCCCAGATCTGAGGTCACCCAGAGGAAACCTCAGGACAAGGGCTTTGCTGTCTCCCCAGCTCCTTTCTTTCATTCCTCCCACGACTCTACCTTGTTCAGTGGGAACAAAGATGGACAGGGCGGGGCAGGGGAGGGGTTCCCGTAGGAGCACTTTGGGAGTGGGGTGAAGGCGGAGACTGAGACAAAGTCGTCCCCGGTCAGTGGAATACGGGAAAGAGGCCTCTTAGCAGAGAGGAAGAAAAGGTCCAGGAAACCTGGACTCTCCACCATTTCTACGGGAGCAGCGGCCAGCGGCAGGGTTGAACTCTCTCCTAAGGTTCATTCTCCGGAGCGGCTTCTGTCTGGGGCAAAGAGGGACGGAAACGGAGGACAGAATTAAAAAGTGGAAGGAGTTAGAGCAGGCACAATGGCCTCCATCAGTAGCTATCCTACAGCTGTTTATCGAGACCCAGGAACCATTTAAAAAAAAAAAAATTTATTGGCCGGTGAGATACCTCAAGGTTGACGACCGGAGTTCAATACCCAGGACTCTCTTGATAGGACTGACTCCTACAAGTTGTCCTCCTGCCTCCACACATATGCTTTGGCATGTGCCTGCCATAAATAAATGTCATTTTAGTGCATTTATGTGTGTGTGTGTGCGCGCGCGCGCATGGGTGACTGTACCTGTATGCACACACAAAGGCACAGAGGGCATTGGGGGCCCTTTTTCACCATCCTCCACCTATTCCTATGAAGCAGTGTCTCTCCCTGAACTTGGACCTCATATTTTCTTGGTTAGGCTGGAAGCCAGCAGGCCCTGGTGATCTACCTGTTTCTGTCTGTCTGCACCCTCCCTGCACCTTAAAATTGGACTGGAGTTGCAGGGAGGTGCGTGACATCTGGCTGCTACAGGATGCTGGAACTCAGATTCCAGTCCTCATGATTGTGCTACAAGCACTCTTAACTGCTGAGTCCCGTGTTTTGTTTCTGTTTGGATCAGAGTCTCACAAAAGTCCAGGAACTCATGATCCTCAGGCCTCAGCTCCCAAAGTGCTGGGATCACAGGCGTGAGTCTTCAAGCTCCGCTCCAGGAGCCATTTCAGTATCATTTTAGCCACACAGATGTCCTGTGCTGTGTGAGATGCGGAGCTAGAGAGATGCTGCACCAGGGGGACACACTCAGCCACATGTGTGCACAAGAGGGAAGAAGGACAGGGCGGGGGGGGGGTGTTAGATCTTGAATAAACGTGCAGAGAAGTACAGGTCAAACTGGGTGTGGTAACAGCTACCTATTAACTCAGAAATGGAGGCAGGAGAGTCAAGAGTTCAAGGTTATTCTCCGCTAAGACTAGTTGAGGCCAGCCTGGTTTCCAGAGGCCTTGTATCAAAACAGAGACAGAAAAGAAACACCAGGGGGTTGAGATGGCCTGAGGGACCCACGTGGTTGAAGGAGGAAACCAGTACTCACAAGTCGTGAGTACTCCACACCCTTGCTGTGGCATGGCCCACTAATGGAAAATACACAGGTCAGAGGGAGGATAAAGAGGCAGTGGGGGAAAATCAGCATGCCTCCAACCGAGGCTCTGTCGGGGCAGCTGAGGCACAGCAATGTTCTCTGCCACAAAGCAGCTTTGTCTGACCTCACAGACCAGCTAATAAACACTCAAGAGGATGAGTCCTCCCTCCGCCTCCATCCTTACCCCGCCCACCCTTCTCTCTCTCTCTCTCTCTCTCTCTCTCTCTCTCTCTCTCTCTCTCTCTCTCCTCCCTAACCTCTTCCAACTTCTCATTCTCCTCAGAAGCATAAAAGCCAGGACCCTCAGAGCTGCTGAGTGTGGCCGACTGCACCCAGGTTTGAGCCCGGGCCGGAGGGGAGGTTGGAGGCTGGAGGGACTGGGGGCTGTCATGCTAAAAGTGTTCTGAGGAATGACAAGAACATGAGAGGATGGAACTGCAGAGAGATGGGCATCGGTGATGGCCACTAGGAAGGGACTGGCAGAGGCAGAAGCAGAGTGCGGATGGTGGGTGAGTTCTGTGGATGGGTGATAGTGGGTAAGAGACGGCCGCGGGGCGGGGAGGAGTTACTGTGCCCCTTTCTAGCACAGTATTCATTATTTATATTTTTAAGATTTATTTATTATGTATACAATGTTCTGCCTGCATGTGTCCCTGCAGGCCAGAAGTTGACACCAGATCTTATTACAGGTGGTTGTGAGCCACCATGTGGTTGCTGGGAATTGAACTCAGGACCTTTGGAGGAACAGTCAGTTCTCTTAACCACTGAGCCCCTATCACATTATTTATTTTGTGTATGTGTGTGCTTGCCTATATGCCCCAGCATGATTGTAGAGTTCAGAAGACAGCTTCTTGGAATCATTTCTCTTCCCTGGGAACTGAACTCAGGCCGTTAGGCTTGACAGCAAGCTCCTTTCCCTGCTCAGCCTTCTTGCTGAGCTCTGTTGAGACAGGGTCTTGTGTAGTCCAGGCTGGCCTGAAACTTGCTGTGTAGAAGAAAATGACCTTTGCCCGGCGAAGGTGTGGTACACACCTTTAATCCCAGCACTTGGGAGGCAGAGGCAGGCAGATGGATCTCACTGAGTCTGAGGCCAGCCTGGTCTACAGAGGGAGTTCCAGCATAGCCAGGGATACACAGAGAAATCCTGTCTTAAAAAAAAACCAAAAAGGGCTGGAGAGATGGCTTAGTGGTTAAAGAGTATTGCCTGCTCTTCCAAAGGTCCTGAGTTCAATTCCCAGCAACCACATGGTGGCTCACAACCATCTGTAATGAGGTCTGGTGCCCTCTTCTGGCCTGCAGGCATATACAGACACAATATATTGTATACGTAATAAATAAATAAATATTTAAAAAAAACAAAAAAAAATTTAAATTTAAATTAAATAAGTAAAAATTAAAGACACAGAGAGAGAGAGAGAAAAGAGAGAGAGAGAGAGAGAGAGAGAGAGAGAGAGAGAGAGAGAGAGAGAGAGAGAGAGGTGGGGGGGAATGACCTTGAATTTCTAATCTTCCTCCTTCCTCTGGAGTGTTGAGATTATGGGTGTGTACCGTCACTTCTGGCTCTGGTGACCAATACTCTATTCTTTTCCTGTCTCATTTTTCTAACTGTTAGCTTTCTATACCACAGCTTTTAAATCAGTAGATTCAAATAATTTAAAAGTTACCAGGGAAGGCCAGTTGGATGGCTGAGCTGATAAAGGCGCTGGAAGCTAACTCTAATGATGTGAGTTCAATTCTTAGGACCTACAAGGTGGAAGGAGAGAACAGAAATTTGTCCTCTGACTTCCACACGCAGACTGTATGGAGGATTTTCTTTCCCTTGTGCTAGGCAACATTGCCTAGAGGCAAGCTAAAGTATACAGGAGGGGCCTGGAGAGTTGGCTCTGTGGTTAGGAGCTGCTGCTGTTCTTACAGACCTGGGCTCCGTTTCCAGCACCCTCATCAAATGGCTCACAATCGATTGGCTCACAATCGACTGGCTCACAATGGACTGGCTCACAATCGATTATAGTTCCGTATCTAGGGGCTCTGACACCTGTTTCTAGGGCAGATGCACGTAGGTTCTGTGCAAACGGCAGATTTGGAGACCTGTGGGGAAAGGTCCATGAGCACTGAAAACAGTTGTATATACTTCTTTGTACATTTTCCATTAACCGACTCTCTTGTTTCTCCCTCTCTACTCTCTCCTGTTTGTTTTCGAGTGCTGTAGGGTAGGTGTGGAGGTCAGGGGGCAATCTGAGGTTTGATTCTCACCCTTCAGCCCCTTCAGCTTGTTGGATGCAAGGTCTGTCTCTCTCTCTCTGTCTCTCTGTCTCTCAATATTTATTTATTTATTGAGTGTACATTGGGGTTTTGCCTGCATATATGTCTGGTGAAGGTGTCAGATCCGCTGAAGTGGAGTTACAGTTGTGAGCTACCATGTGGGTGCTGGGAATTGAACCCGGAGCCTTTGGAAGAACAGTCAGTGCTCTTAGCCGCTGAGCCATCTCTCCAGCCTCCGGCCTCCGGCTGCAGGGTCTCTTGTTTATAGCTGTGGAGCTGTGGATACCCGAGTAGCTGACTGTGAGCTCCGGGCACTTTCCTCATTCCACCCTCCATTTCAGCGTAAGACAACTGGGGTTACAGAAGCACATTCCTGCACCTGACTTTTCCATAATTTCTGGGGATCCGAACGCCAGTCCTCAACCTTTCTAGGCAAGTGCTTTGTTTGTCCACTGAGCCATCTCTCCATCGTGCATGCTCACTTCCTCGCCCTCTCATTCCCTTTTCAAGATTTATTTCATCTGATCTTACATGCATATGCACCACGTGTGTTCAGGTGCCCGTGGAGATCAGAAGAAGGTGTTAGATTCCTTAGAACCGGAGTTAGACCACCTGGTGTAAGTGCTGAGACTGAATTCTTCTTCTTCTTCTTCTTCTTCTTCTTCTTCTTCTTCTTCTTCTTCTTCTTCTTCTTCTTCTTCTTCTTCTTCTTCTTCTTCTTCTTCTTCTTCTTCTTCTTCTTCTTCTCCCTCCTCCCTCCCTCCCTCCCTCTCTCTTTTACAATAATAGCAAGTGTTTTGTTTTGTTTTTTTTTTTTTGAGACAGGGTCTCTCTGTGTAGCCCTGGCTGTCCTTGGACCTCCCTCTGTAGACCAGGCTGGCTTTGAACTCACAGAGATCCACCTGCCTCTGCTCCCGAGTGCTGGGATTAAAGGCATGCGCCACTCCTGCCTGACAGTAGCAAGTTTTCTTTTCTTTTCTTTTTTGGATTTTCGAGACAGGGCTTCTCTGTAGCTTTTGGTTCCTGTCCTGGAACTAGCTCTGTAGACCAGGCTGGCCTCGAACTCACAGAGATCTGCCTGCCTCTGCCTCCCTAGAGCTGGGATTAAAGGCGTGCACCACCACCTCCCGGCAGTAGCAAGTATTCTTAACCACTGAGCCATCTCTCTAGCTTCATCTTTTTTTATGAATTTGTGCATGTGCATGTATGTGTGAGTGTGTATCCACAGAGGACAGAAAAGAATGTCAGATTCCCTGGAGTCAGAGTTACAGGCAGTTGTAAACTGTCAGTGTGCATGCTGAGAACTAAACCTGGGTCCTCTGGAAGAGTAGGAAGTAGGAAACTGCTAAACTACTCTTCAAGTTCTCTCTCTCTCTCTCTCTCTCTCTCTCTCTCTCTTTTGGTTTTTTTCAAGACAGGGTTTCTTTGTAGCTTTGGTGTCTGTCCTGGAACTAGCTCTTGTAGACCATGCTGGCCTTGAACTCATAGAGATCTGCGTGCCTCTGCCCCCCCCCCCCGCCCCAGTGCTGGGATTAAAAACGTGTGCCACCACTGCTCAGCACCATTCTTTCATTTTTAAACAGTATCTTGTATTCCAGTTTAGCTTCAAATCCAAGGATGACCTTGCATTCCAGACTCTCCAGCCTGCACCTCTGGAGTGCACAGCCTAGTCCTTTAAAAAAAAAAAAATTATTTATCATGAATACAGTGTTCTGCCTGCATGTATGCCTACAGGCCAGAAGAGGGTGTCAGATCTTATTACAGATGGTTGTGAGCCACCGTGTGTGTGCTGGGAATTGAACTCAGGACTTCTAGAAGAGCAACCAGTGCTCTTAATGTCTGAGTCCTTGTTTTTTTAAGCACATATTTCAAAATGAAGCTTAAAAAACCCTTAAGCCAGATGTGGCACATACTTATTATAGGAGGATCAGAGTTTGAAGCAAACCTGAGTTTAAAAAGTGAGCACCCTGTAGGTTTATCCTGTAGCATAAGCCTGCTATTCCAGTTGCTTAAGAAGTTGAGGCAGGCCGGGCGGTGGTGGCGCACGCCTTTAATCCCAGCACTCGGGAGGCAGAGGCAGGCGGATCTCTGTGAGTTCGAGACCAGCCTGGTCTACAGAGCTAGTTCCAGGACAGGCTCCAAAGCCACAGAGAAACCCTGTCTCGAAAAAAACAAAAAAACAACAACAACAAAAAAAAAGAAGTTGAGGCAGGGCTAGTCAGTGGTGGCGCACGCCTTTAATCCCAGCACTTGGGAGGCAGAGGCAGGCAGATCTCTGTGAGTTCAAGGCCAGCCTGGTCTACAAGAGCTAGTTCCAGGACCAGGACTTAAAGCTACAGAGAAACCCTGTCTCAAAAAAAAAAAAAAAAAAAAAAAAAAAAGAATTCAAGGTCACCTTGAGGAACTTAGTGAGGTTCTATATCAAAATAAAACACGTTAAAAGTACCAGCAATTAGCCGGGCGGTGGTGGCACACGCCTTTAATCCCAGCAATAGGGAGGGGGAGGCAGAGGCAGGCGGATCTCTGTGAGTTCGAGACCAGCCTGGTCTACAAGAGCTAGTTCCAGGACAGGCTCCAAAACCACAGAGAAACCCTGTCTCGAAAAACCAAAAAAAAAAAAAAAAAAAAGTACCAGCAATGTATAGTTTAATGATAGAGCCCCTACCTAGAATTCCCCAGTGAAAGGCTGGGGGTGTGGCTCAGTGGTAGAGTGCTTGTATATGAGAAACCCCAAATTCAGTTTCCATTTCCCAACACACACACACACACACACACAAAAAAAAAAAAACACAGAAAGAGTAGAGATGCCAAAACAAACAGATCAGAATGTTCATTTTATTTTTCTATGATATATTTAAAATAAAAAGACACTGGGCAGTGGTGGCACAGGCCTTTAATCCCAGCACTCAGGGAGATAGAGGCAGGTGGATCTCTGTGAGTTCGAGGCCAGCCTGGTCTACAGAGTGAGTTTCAGGACAGCCAGAGATACACAGAGAAACCCTGTTTCAAAAAAAAAAAAAAACAAAACAAAAAAAATTAAAAATAAAATAAAAAGACATTCTCTACTCGCTGTTGGGCACCGCAGTGATGTCATGCTTCATGCATATGGCCATACTCATTCAGCTCCAGACACTGTACACTTTCGTTTTTTTCTGGGGGGTAGAATAGATCAATTCCATTCATTAAAACTCTTTCCACCATATCACAGCGGTACACAACCCTGCTGTGAAGAATAACTTTTTTTTTGTTTTGTATTTTTGAGACAAGAGTTTTCTGTGTAGCCCTGTCAGTCCTGGAAGTTTCTGTAGACCAGGCTGACCCCGAACTCACACAGAGGACTGTTTGCCTCTGCCTCCAGATTGTTGCGCTTAAAGGTATGTGCCACCGCTGCCCAGTGGCAAGGATAACACTCGCTCTGTCTTTGCAGCCTCCATCAGCTGTGTGCTGTGTTCTTCCAGCTTCGGGATGGCCTGCTCCATGCATCTGGTCCTCCTTGTCGCCATCTTGCTGAGTCTGGCAGGGACACCCGAGACTGTGCCTGTTCACAGGGTAACTAACGCCTCCCTTCTGGGGAGAGGTTTTACATTGCTTTTTCTGGTTTGATCCAGGGAGTCTTGTAGGGGACAAGCTAATGTCATAAACCTAAGAAGAAAGACGGGGTGACCTCATCAACTTGGCCCTGGGAGTGGAGTGGAGGACAGGTGAGAAATAGATGGTTGGGATTGAGTTTCTTCAGCCCAGTGTGATGACACCTGCCAGTCATCCCAGCACTCGGGAAGCCGGGAAGCCGAGGCAGAAGGGTTGTGAATTCAAGGCCAGTGGACAACATAGTGAGATTCTAATCAAAAATAAAGAGATAAGAAAAGAGAGGGGCTGGAGACATGGTTCGGCGGGTAAGAGCACTGGCTGTTCTTCCAGAGGACCCAGGTTCAATTTCCAGCACCCACATGGCAGCTCACAACTGTCTGTGACTCCAGTTCTAAAGGATCAGACACCCTCACACAGACGTACGTGCAGGCAAAACACCAATGCAATATAATAAATAAATATTTTAAAAAGAGAGAGAGAGAGAAAAGGGTGATACATGTAGCTCAGTTGGTGGTGTGCCTGTCTGCGAGGGAGAAGCTCTAGGTCCCATCCCCAAGGGCATGGTGGTGCGTGCCTGTAATCCCAGCACTCAGGAGGCCAAAGCAGGAGGGTCAGACATTGGAGAGTAACTTGAGCTAGTCCTGTTTCTTACAGTCTGTCTGTCCGTCTGTTGTGGGGGTTGTGCATTATGCAGTGAGAGTGTGGAGGTCATAAGATAACCTGCAGGAGTAGCATCTGTTCTTCCATGTCCTGGTTGAACTAGGTCATGCTTTGCACCAAAGCATCTTTACCCACTGAGCCACCTTGCCTGGGCCCTACACTTGCTAGGTTATAGGAGATCCTAACTGCACAGGGCTGAACTAGGGACTAAGCAGAGCTGTGTCACTGGCTAGTATCAAGGCGATATTGTGATCTGCATCACCCTAGACTTCTGGGATCTTGCCACTTTCTTATCTTGGTCCACTTTTCTTCATCTCTTCCAGGGACGAGGAGGATGGACCCTCAATAGTGCTGGTTACCTCCTGGGTCCTGGTAAGTGCTTTTTCTCCATACTCCGTCCTTCACTCATGCCTACCTGATGCCAGTCGTGTTGTGAACCTGGCAAAGATGCTGAATCAGTTGCTTTTACATCACTATGACCAAAATGTCTGATAGTCAAGGGTGGAAGGATTCATTGTGGCTCATGGTTTCAGAGGGGTTCGCACCATCATGGTAGGCAAGGCCTGGCAGGTCAGTGTGCATCGCAGAAGAGGGAGGGTGTAGAAAAATTCAGGGATCACTGTGTAGCCAGGACTATAGGTCAGACTACAACCTTCAAAGGCCTGCCCTTAGTGACCCGTTTCCTTCGGTTAGACCCCATCTTCGAAAGGTTCCACAACCTTCTAGAAATTCTAGGGGAATGAACAAGTGTTCAAAACCTGAGCCTGATAGCTGGGCGATGGTGGCACACGCCTTTAATCCCAGCACTTGGGAGGCAAAGACAGGCGGATCTCTGTGAGTTCGAGACCAGCCTGGTCTACAAGAGCTAGTTCCAGGACAGGCTCCAAAGCCACAGAGAAACCCTGTCTCTAAAAACCAAAAAAAAAAAAAAAAAAAAGAAAAAAAACCTGAGCCTGATGTGGGATGCCCCTCTGTATGCTGTGAGTGTGTTTTATTACCATTGGTTAATAAAGTTGATTTGGCCAATAGCCATGCAGAATAGAGTCGGGTGTGTGTGGGAAATCCAAGCAGAAACACAAGGAGAAAGAAGATGGAGGCAGCAAGATGCCCGCAGCTGCCGAGGAAGCAAGATGTGAGGTAACAAGCCACGAGCCTCGTGGTAAAATACAGAACGATAGAATTGGGTTAATTTAAGTTGTAAGAACTAGTTAATAACAAGCCTGAACTGATAGGCCAAACCGTTTGTAATTAATATTAAGTCTCAGAGTGGTTATTTGGGAACTGCTAGGTGGGAGAGAAACCTCCATTTACATGAGCCTGTAGGGGTGGTTCGGATTCAAGCTATTCCCTCTGTAGTCCAGGCAGAAGGTTGAAGGCAGGGCCTGTCATGATATTCAGGGTTAGTCTCCCTGGGTCTCCATTTCTGGCTCTGAGACAGGGAGGACAATGGTGGTCCCCACATTGGGGAGAGGGTTATGAGGTTTTTTTTTGTTTTGTTTTGTTTTTCGAGACAGGGTTTCTCTGTGGTTTTGGAGCCTGTCCTGGAACTAGCTCTGTAGACCAGGCTGGTCTCGAACTCACAGAGATCCACCTGCCTCTGCCTCCCAAGTGCTGGGATTAAAGGCGTGCGCCACCACCGCCCGGCAGGGTTATGAGGTTTAAGTAAGTTGTCTACATAGCTCAGTTGGTAGAGCTCCTGCTTAGCACACTGAAAACCTTGGGCTCGACGCCAGAACTGTATAACATTAGGTGTGGGATCACAGCCCTCTGATCTCAGCACTTGAGAGGTACAGACAGGTGGATCAGGAATTCAAGGACATCATGAGCTATTTTGGAAATTTGAGGCCAGGGCTACCTGAGGCCCTATCTTAAAAAAAAAAATTATATAAAAAATGTTCATCAAGATGGCTCAGTGTGTAAAGGCACTTTTTGCCTGATGGTGCAAACCAGATAACCTGAGTTTGAGCCTAAAACCCACATAAAGGGAGAGAGGAAGGGTTGACAAGATGGCTTGGTGGTATTTGCCTCCAAGCCTGATGACCTGAGCTCCCAGTAGCCACACGGTAGGAGGGAACCAGTTCTTACAGGGTGTACTCTGCTCTCCACAGGGGTGAGGTGGCACGGGTAAGCCTAGGCACAGGGGTGAGGTGGCACGGGTGAGCCTAGGCACAGGGGTGAGGTGGCACGGGTGAGTCTATGCACGGGGGTGAGGTGGCACGGGTGAGCCTAGGCACGGGGGTGAGGTGGCACGGGTGAGCTTATGCACAGGGGTGAGGTGTCATGGGTGAGCCTATGCACATAAACACATACATGATAAACAAAGGCCGAGGAAATGTAGTTTTTAACAATGAGTTACACAATACCGGCACACAGTGGGTATCAGATTCTCTGCCCACAGTGGGCACCATATAATGATTTAGATGCCATGCTTTCCGGTTTTTCTTCCACCCCTGCCTCTCTACTTCCCCAAATGAATCTTCTTCGGAGCACTTGCTCTTAGCCACCAAATCCACCGGAGGCTAGGCTCAGCTCCCTAGAAGTTAAACTGGGTTGGGTTGGTGGGTGTGCCTTTTCCAGCACTCAGGAGGCAGAGGTCAGTGGGCTCAAGGCCAGTCTAGTCTACGTAGGGAGTTCCAAGCCAGCCAGAACTACATTGTGAGAATTTGTCCCAAAATATAGAGGAGGCCACAGGTTAGGGCTTATGGAGTGTTCTCTGCATTTAGTCAGCACTCCTGTCATTCGAGGCTGGCGCTCGCCCGGCACTACAAACTGTGAGCCACACTGCTTCACTTTTCCTATCCTAAATCTCCCGTGCTTATGAAATGAAGATCTGTTTTTCACAGGCTTCAGTTAGAAGCCAGCAAGTTGACTAGATGAGTACAGACCAGGGTTCTATCCCCAGAAGGAGCAAACTGACTCTTTTTAAGTGTTCTGTGACCTTCATTCAAGTGCCATGGCGCGTGTGTACTGCTCACTACATCTCTCTCTTCCTCTCTCTTCCTCTCTCTTCCTCTCTCTCTCTCTCTCTCTCTCTCTCTCTCTCTCTCTCTCTCTCTCTCTCTCACACACACACACACACCCCTAACAAATAAATGTAAAAGAAAGTAAGGAAACCCCACGTTGCCTTGACAACATGACAGGAAGAACTGAAAACGTGAGATTTGTCCTCAGACATAGGTGGGTTACTGTAGGTGGACCTGTCCCGACCACCTGCTCCCAAATAACTGACCTGGAGACTTAATATAAATTATAGATGCTTGGCCAATAGCTCAGGCTTTTTACTAACTAACTCTTACAATTTAACCAATTTCTATTTGTCTGTGTGCTGCCCAAGGCGTAAGTCACAAACAATCCCACACCAGTTTGGAATTATGATTAATAGAATGGTTATTTATTTAAAGGGGAAAAAACTTACAGATCACCGTCCCAACAACAGCCCTCTGCACAATCAGGAAGGGAGTCTAGTTGCCGGATGTGGAGCAGGAAGTAAGAGAGAGCGAGGAGGGAAGTGGCAGCTTTTTTAAAGAGAGAGAGACCACGCCCCAATGGGCTGGTATCTCAGCGGCTATTGGCTGGAGGAGCGGAAGGACCTCCCGCAACACCTCCCCCTTTTGTTTAAGTAAGAGAGTTCTAAATCTACTACGAAATTATATACAATAAGTACAAATATCCTATTCTAACTAGCTTAGGTCTTCTATAATAAATAGCTTGGCTAAGTCATGAGTGAAAAGTAACTACATTTATATAGTCTTCAACCCCATCGAAGATCTGAGAAGGGAAATAATGTTACCTGAGTAACTAGGAAGTGCAATCAAACAACTTTCAAAACATGCAACAAATCACAGAGACAACTAGCTACCTGGGCAATCACCCAAGGTCACATTTGCAGCGTTGAAGCAACCAACTTTGGCTAAGGCCTAACATAACTGACATACCATTTTCAAAGGCAAGAAACTTATCAAAACTATCTTACCCTGTCTTGGCAGGATATGACAGTCCTGTTTTTTCCAGTCACGGATACTCTGTATCTTTGTCAGTGGTTGAGGTATGGGCATTTCTTTGCCCAAAGGCCAGTTCAGGCAAGAAGAAAGGCTCCAGGTGGAGTGTCTTTGGTGCTCAACATTCTCTCGGAAATAGAGCGGTGTTGCCAGGAGCAATTGTGTCTCACTACCACAAAACTCTGAGTTAGATTAAAGGCCATTTTCTACAGCTCTTTGAAGAGCTTGAAGATTATCTATCTATACTGAGTATAATCTTTATGTATCTAAAGAACCTGATTAGTCTAATTATTAATGACAAACTTAGAATACTATTGATCTATATAATTCTCAATACCTATCTAGCTTAAAGACTAAGACAATAAATGACTGTGAAACAAATGAGGACAATGAACTCCAAATATAAACAATGTACAAATATACATTGCAGTATGGTAAATATATATCAATACACAAACAATATATAAGTATCTTAATCAGAGGTAGAAATGTACACTGCAATATGGTAAATATATACAATATATATCAATACAATATGTCAATACATAAAAAATGTTTTAAACAGGTAGAAACATGCATGCATACAATAGTCAATATAATTTCACTTTGTATCAATATATAAGAATCGATACCAATACATTTGTCTCAAAACAATAACTCATAAGTACCAACAAGTACTAATCTATTATCCCATAATCCCTCTTTTTTTTCCCAAATGATCCCTGAGCTTATAAAATTCCTTCCCCAACCCTCAACCGTATACTAATTATAATCAATCCCTAAATGATGTCCCTAAACCCAAGGGCAAACTTTACTGGGAGAGGGGACGTCGTCCTCTAGAATTACTTCCAGCTGTCATGGGGGCGATGTTCTTTCTGGGGGATCCTGTGAAAGTAAAATGATGATTAAATTTCAAGATCAATGTCTTTTTTTTTTTTTTTTGGTTTTTCGAGACAGGGTTTCGCTGTGGTTTTGGAGCCTGTCCTGGACCTAGCTCTTGTAGACCAGGCTGGTCTCGAACTCACAAGATCAATGTCTTTTAAAATTGCAAATAGTCTCTGAGTATTTTGTGCAGGTCTGGCCAGAATGTTGCATAAGATGTGCACCATTTCAGCTAACCAAGTTGGAACTGTCTTGTGCAGCTGGTACCCAAAACAGGTCTTGTAGTAGCGCTATCAGTATCATGACATCATTATCAACCAGGTGGAGTTGTTATGGGGCCCCATCTTCTTCCTGGAAACTTCAAATGTCACTTCAGGAAAAACTCATTGTTCATTGTGAAAAACTTAAACATTAATCATATAGACATATATAGACATATATATATTCAATGAAAGGCATGATAGATATATTCAATGAAAAGTATTATAGATATGAAGAAAAGCAAAGATGTTTTCTAAACTCATATTTCTTTCTGTCCCATATCATGGCTCTTGACATGAGACAGAAACTCCAGAAACTCTGGGTTTTTCTCTTACCAACAGGCTTGGAATTGGAGAGGGACTGAGCCGGAGTCCAACTTCAAAACCAGCACTATAAATTTAGAAATATGGTTTAGTATATTTTACTTACACAACCTATTCAGTTTTCTTGATAGTTCCTATTGGGCAGGTGTTTTTCCATCTCTCAGTATCCAAACATCCAGGGTCCCTTGAATTTTTCAAAGATGAGTGTTTTCCTGTGGAAATAAGAACAGAACCCTGCCCCCATTCTATATGTTTTTCTTACCACCTGTATGAATATCATCATTGTGGATGAGTTGTCATTTCTCCTTTCCAAGAGGTTTCTCCTCTTCAAATCGAATCTTTATTAATTTTGATGGTATCCACAATTTTTCTTCTCCTGTGGAAACAAGAGCAAAACCCCTTCCCCAACGTAGCACATCTCCTGGCTTCCATTGAGAGGTCAGCACATCTTTGAAATAAATCGGTTGATTTAGTTCAGCAGACTTTTCCATTATCCAATGTCTTTCTGCTGCTGTCGTTCTAGCATTAAGAAAATTCAAGGTTAATAAAGCATTATGCAATCTATTTCTGGGGGTATTTTCGGTCCCTTTCTGTTTGTTCAGCATGTCCTTTATAGTACGATTTGATCTTTCTATAACTGCCTGACCTGCAGGATTATTTGGTATACCTGTAATGTGTTTTATATTATAATAATCAAAAAAGCGTTTCATTTTCTTAGATACATATGCTGGACCATTATCTGTCTTTATTTGTGCAGGTATACCCATGATGGCCATAACTTCCAATAAATGTGTGATTACTGAATCAGCCTTTTCTGAGCTCAGGGCAGTCGCCCATTGAAAACCTGAATACGTGTCTATGGTGTGGTGTACATATTTTAATTTACTAAATTCCATAAAGTGGAACATATCCATCTGCCAGATTTCATTTCTTTTAGTCCCTTTTGGGTTACTCCCTGCAGGCAAAGGTGTTTGATTATAGAAAGAACAAGTAGGACATCTCTTTATAATGCCCTTAGCTTATTGCCATGTAATGGAAAATTCTTTCTTTAGGCCTTTACTATTGACATAATGCTTTTTATGAAATTTTGAGGCCTGCAACATGCTTCCAATCAATAATTGATCAATCTCAGCGTTGCCTTGTGCTAGAGGACCTGGCAGACCCATATGGGATTGTATGCTGAATCCATTCATCCATAGGTGCTGATCTAGACTTTAAAGGCCCAATTATCTTTTTACATTCTATGTTTGCATTTTCAAAAGCTAGATATTCAAGAAGTATTCGTCTAGCTTCTGGGTCTGTTACCCCTATGTCCAGAGCCTTAATTAATCTTTGCAAAAAGTCAGTAAAGGATTCTCTCTGTCCCTGCCTAATCCTGATATATGATTTGATCCTTTTCGCTGGATCTTGTATCCTATTCCAAGCATTTAAAGCTGCTTTGTGACATAGACACAGTACTTCATCATCATAAAGAGCTTGGACCTGTGGATCAGCATATTCTCCTACACCAAGAATTTGATCTTGGGAAACTTCCATACCTTTTGCTCTTCCTTGCTGTTCCATATGTTTGGATTCTTCTCTGAAATAAATTCCAAACATCAAGGAAGGTCCATTATCTAAAACTGCAGACACTAACTGATGGAAATCGTGGGGGGTAGCTCTGGCATTAGAAGCCCAAGTCCTTATCATTTCCTTAACAAATGCAGAGTGCAAGCCATAATTAACGACAGCTTGCTTAATTTCTTTTAGATCATTCATTTCTATTGGCATCCATCTAGCTTCTTTGACTCCCTTTGAGCCTTTAGAAGTTGACGCTTTGTCAAAATAAATTACAGGGGATGTCGCTAAAACCCTGGGTAAGCCAGTTCTAATAGCTGGTGGTGGCATTGTATCCTGTCCTTGTGCCTTCTTACTCTGTTCACCAGCTCCAATAATTTCTTCAATCATTTCAAGTCTTTTTATTATTGTCTCTATTAAATCTGGAATCTCCTGACCTGCATGTGTTTCTAGTGATTTCACTGAGGTATCAATTTTTTGGTCCCCATTCTGCACCTGTGATTCCAAAGCTTTTGAACCCTGAATCTCCTGACCTGCATGAGTTTCTAGTAAAGATTGTATGGTTCTTAGGAGTGCTATAATCTTCCTAAATGATAGAATATTCAAAAGAATACTGAAACCTAGTAACCAGTAAATTAAGTTATCACCATAGTCATATAAACCTTGCATGATATAACCCATTGTATTAGTAAACCAAACAGTAAAATTTGTGTTCGAAACAAAACCTGCCATATTACCTATTATCCAGCAGGTGGCGCTGTTGCCAAGTCACGATGAAAAACGGGGTCCTGTTTCAGTGTCCGCCTAGTATTTGTTAAAAACTGGGAAATGCAAGTTGCTCAACAAAGTAAATGTAATTAAATCAATTCCGTACACGGAACCATAAACCCAGAATCACCGGGCGATGGTGCACGCCTTTAATCCCAGCACTCGGGAGGCAGAGGCAGGCGGATCTCTGTGAGTTTGAGACCAGCCTGGTCTACAGAGCTAGTTCCAGGACATGCTCCAAAGCCACAGAGAAACCCTGTCTCGAAAAAAAATAAATAAATAAAAATAAAATAAAATAAACCCAGAATCCAGGGGTAGAGAAGAGTAACCTGGAAGCCGTGTATGCCTCCACGTGACAGAGTCGCCCCGAAGGGTTGCAGCTTTTGGCAACCGGCAAGTGCGTGCTCTGGTTCACGCAGCTTAAGAGCTGCGCTTGCAAGGGAGATTTGAACATGACTCAGAAAAGAGCAAATCACGCGGGCAGAGACTACGCTGGCCTGTGGAGTTTAAATCCACGTGGGGAGGCAAACGATAGGATGCGTGGGGACTTGAAGTCAATCTGAGGTGTCTAAAGGGAAAATATAAAGAACTGCAGCAAGAAGCCACTGCGTAATAATTTATATTAAACTGCTGGCTAGGGGGCTGGAGAGATGGCTCAGTGGTTAAGAGCATTGCTTGCTCTTCCAAAGGTCCTGAGTTCAATTCCCAGCAACCACATGGTGGGTCACAACCATCTGTAATGAGGTCTGGTGCCCTCTTCTGGCCTGCAGACATACACACAGACAGAATATTGTATACATAATAAATAAATAAATAAATATTTGCCGGGCGGTGGTGGCGCACGCCTTTAATCCCAGCACTCGGGAGGCAGAGGCAGGCGGATCTCTGTGAGTTCGAGACCAGCCTGGTCTACAGAGCTAGTTCCAGGACAGGCTCCAAAAAACCACAGAGAAACCCTGTCTCGAAAAACCAAAAAAAAAAAAAAAAAAACTGCTGGCTCCTCGTACAAGGCACAGGCTGCAAGGCACAGGCCGCGGCTGAGGGAGGGAGGGCTTGCGCCAAGGCGCCAAGCTGAACTGGCGGCAAGCAGCCAAGTGGGGGAAGGAGGGGTCCTAAAACCAAACGTTGGGTGCCAGATGAAGTCACAAACAGTCCCACACCAGTTTGGAATTATGATTAATAGAATGGTTATTTATTTAAAGGGGAAAAAACTTACAGATCACCGCCCAGACAACAGCCCTCTGCGCAATCAGGAAGGGAGTCTAGTCACGGGAAGCAGAGCAGGAAGTAAGAGAGAGTGAGGAGGGAAGTGGCCACTTTTTTAAAGAGAGAGAGACCACGCCCCAATGGGCTGGTATCTCAGCGGCTATTGGCTGGAGGAGCGGAAGGACCTCCCGCAACATGCTGCCCCAAGGTTCGTGGCTCTTGCCCCTATCCCATTTTGTGTGTCCTACTTGTTCTCCGCCTGGCTGGCGACTCCTCTGACTCTGCCTCCCTCATCCCATCACTCTCAGTCTGGCTCTCCTGCCTCTTTATCCTGTTCAGCTATTGGCTAGTCAGCTTGTTTATTAAACCGATCGTAGCGACATACATCACACAGTGGGCAGAAGGATTATTCCACAGCAGGTTACAATCCTAGGCTAAGCTAAGTTAATCAGGTCTGGTCAGTGCACATCCTATCCTTGTGGCTTTGGTTGGTGTGATTCTGCCATATGCTAGAAGGACTTGCTGGGCCCCGTGTGAGGTCATGCTGTTAAACAGCTCTCTTGCTGTCTCCCATTCCTTCCCTAGTGGTCCACCTTCCCTCAAATGCAGACCAAGGCAGGAAGAGGGACTCGGCTCTTGAGATCCTAGACCTGTGGAAGGCTATCGGTGAGTAGCGGTTTCCTGCATCTCCAGCATCCTCCTCTACATACCTTCTGGTTGACTTTGGAAACTGGTGGGTGTGGGCTCCACCCCCTCACCCTGTCACTTCCTAGGTAGAAGAAAGAACTGTAATTCTGTCAAGGTTTTCATTTCTGTCCAGGTAAAATCGTAGTCACTATCTCACTTGGGTGTGGTGGTCCATGCCTGTTATCTCACACTTGGGATCCCAGGCAGGAGCATCAGTTTAAGGTTACCTACAGTTACATGGTGATTTCTAAGCCAGTCTAGGTTACATGATAGCCCTTCTCCACACTGCCCTCCCCAAGAAAGAACAGAATCAGAAAGATAGCTCAGGGTAAAGGCACTTGTTGCCTAGTCTGGCCACTTGAGTTTGATGTCCAGGACTGACAAGATGGAAGGGGAGAACTGATTCCATAGGTTGTCCTGTGATCTGCATACCTGTGTCAAACACACACATACACACACTTAACCACACATACCAATACATACACACATAGTCATCACACATACACACACACACATACTCATCACATATACACATATATACCCATTCACCACACATACACCCACATACACACCACACATACACACATGCACAAACACAGACCACACATACTTACATACAAACACACACACATACACACTCACCACACACACACACATACTTACACACAAACACATACACACCACACGCACATACACAATGATAAACAAAAATGTAATAATAATAATAATAAATAATTATAATTAACTATGCTAGGCCTGGGAAGACAGCTCAGTCATAAGGTGCTTGCCATGCAAGCATGAAAACCCAAGCTCAGAACCTACATAAGAAAGCTGGGCAAGGCGGTGTGAGTCTGTAATCAATGCTGGGACATGCGGCCCTGAGCTTCCTGACCGGCCACTCTAACCAAACCCTTGGTTTCCGCAAGTGCTCGTGAGCATGCTCAGCAGCCCATGCTCACTTCCAAAACCCTAAACAATCTGGCACAGAGTGGAACCACAGTTCTCTCAAGAGAGAGTCTTGGACGCTGGCTGGGAGGGGCCAGGGAGTGCTCGCCTCCCTGCTAGTGCCCTGCAGTTCTTGCCCTGAGCTGCCTCCTCCTTGTCACCCCCCAGGGGACAGTGCTGAACCCATGTGCCTTGGCTTCCAACCTTGGTTTTGTTGAGGGTTGGAGCTGGGTCCTTCTTGGCTGCTGGAGGCCGATCCTAGGTGGCATTGCGGCATATCTGGTTTCTATGCATCCGAAGCTGAGAGCATTCCCTTTCTGCTCAGCCATGGAGGTCCAACACTTCTCCAGATATGGCTGAATGTCTCTCACAAGGACAAAGGCCTGACTGAGAGCCACTGGACACTCAAAGATTCCAAGGGAATAAAGAAAGGGAAACCACATATTGACTATCATGAAACCTCTGCATTTACTTATCTGCCAATTTTATTTATTGTGCATGTGTGTGCACATGCCACAGCTCCGTGTAGAGGTCGGAGAGCAACTGATGGGAGAGTCAGTTTTCTCCTTCTACCATGTGGATCATAGGAAAGAAACTCAGCTAGCGCTGCACTGGCTCGCTGGCCCCTCTTTGGCATTTTAGTGTGTCATGATTGTTAAAAATAACCCTTAAAAAGAGCCTCTCCGCCAGTGTAAAGAGCTCCAATCAAACCAGATTAGACCAAATCAAAAATGCCCATGTTTAATAAATGCCAAATTCCTGAGTGCTGAGTGGATGGGGACCACATGGCAGGGAGAGGAGCCCACACAAACCCCGAAGACCACATGTTCCTTTTTCTAGTGCGAGCCTAAATACCCTGTGGGAGTGGTCCTGACCCTCCCCGGGGAGGGGTCAGCGCTTGGCAGGCTGGGAGTTGGAGTCCGGACCGGGGCTATTCCCAGTCCAGGGGCTGGGGTGACACTTCCAACTCAATATTACATTCTAGACTCTTTGGATATAGGGGTGTTAGAGGGCCAGGGCCTCACTTTTGACCAAACAATGATGTCTTGTCCCTTTCCCTAGATGGACTCCCTTATTCCCGCTCTCCACAGATGACCAAGAGGAGCCTGGTAGAAACGTTTATCAGACCAAAGAGTGAAGGTAAAGATGGGGAATGTAGGCGAGGAGGGAGAAGAGGGGAAATGAAAGGATGGATGCAGGAAGCTTGGGGAAGCAGTGGCAACCAGCCAAGAGAGTCTCTCTGCAAGCCCCTCTCGCTTCACACACCCGCCTCTCCCTTCATGGCTTGCCTTCAACAACAATTCCTTCACATCAGATTCGGCCTCAGGGACCAACTCTAATTTCCCCATGGCGTCCCAAGATCTTACAATTGAGCACTTTCCCATTTAAGGCCCTAGACCAAAGCTTGATAGCGCCTCTGTTTCTAAGCCTTGCATGGTCAGACTCCTCCAAGTCCTTCAGAAACTAGTTGAGCTGGGCACTGGTGGCATACACCTTTAATCTCAGCCCTCGGGAAGCAGGGGCAAGCAGATCTCTGTGAGTTTGAGACCAGCCTGGTCTACAGAGTGCCTTCCAGGTCAGGCTCCAAAGCTACACAGAGAAACCCTGTCTCGAAACCGCCCTCCCCCAATCTGTAGCTAAGGAGGTGACTCAATTGGAAAAGATCTTGCTATGCAGGCAAGGAGACTTGAGTTTGGATCTCCAGCATCTACGTAAAAGTAGGGATCCTAGGACATGATTGGCTACCTAGTCTAGCTGCTTTTACCAGGCTCCAGGTTCCATGAGATATCCTGACTCAAAAGCTAAGGTAGGAAGAGGGAAGAAGGCTCAGCAGTTAAAAGCGCTTTACCGATCTTGCAGAAGAACCAGATTCTGTCTCTAGCACCCACAGAGTGGCTCAATCCATCACTCCATTCTCAGAGAATCGACACCCTTTTCTGACCTCTGTGGGCACCAGACACCCAGAAAGCCAGGTAACTGGGGTTTCATTTCCGACACCCAGGTAAAGGGTGGCCCCACAAAAGAAAGAACTGACCCCACAAAGTTGTCTTCTAACCTCCACACATGCACCACGGCAATACTCATACCTTCTATACCCCCACACCACACATACACCATGGTAATACTCACACCTCCTACACCCCACACCACACATGCACCACGGCACATACTCACACCTCCTTCACCCCCACACCACACATGCACCACGGCACATACTCACACCTCCTACACCCCCACACCACACATGCAATCCTAATAATAAAATTTAAAACTTAAACATTTAAAGGCCCTCAATAGGCATAGGATACCCCAAGTCCAAGGTCTTAGCACAAAGGAGATTTATTTGCCCCAGAGTGACAGAGGGCAGGGAATAAGAGACAGAGATGGGAGATAGAGGATGAGGGAGAAGGGGAAGGGAACAAGGGAGGGGTGTTTGTCCCCGAGGAACAAAGGACTGACTGCCTCTGGATAGAGAGGAGACAGACGTGGCCCATGAACAAATGGTGGTTTATTTAATTTATTTATTTATTTAGGTTTTTCAGGACAAAGTTTCTCTGTATAACAGTCCTAGCTGTTCTGGAACTCGCTCTGTAGACCAGGCTGGCCTTGAACTCAAACAGATTCACCTGCGTCTGCCTCCTGAGTGCTGGGATTAAAAGATGTGCACCACCATCAGCTGAGTGTTTAATTTTAATTAGGCATGTTAATTAGGGTAGCCAAAGGGGGCTTTGATTGCTGAACTTCATTACTTTGATAGCTGGACCTTGGTAGTCAGTCTTAGGAGAGAAGGATGTGGGGGGCTGAAGAGATGACTCAGAGGTTAAGAACACTGGCTGCTCTTCCAGAGGTCCTAAATTCAATTCCCAGAAAACACATGGTGGCTCATAACCATCTATATTGAGATCTGGTGCCCTCTTCTGGCCTGCAGGGATATATGCAGGCAGAACACTGTATACCTAATAAGTAAATAAATAAATCAGAGAGAGAGAGAGAGAGAGAGAGAGAGAGAGAGAGAGAGAGAGAGAGAGAGGGAGGGAGGGAGGGAGGGAGGGAGGGAGGGAGGGAGGGAGGGAGGGAGGGAGGGAGGGAGGGGAGGGAGAAGGAGAAAGAGAACTGTAATCTAATGGTTTTTAGTAAGGGGAGGGGAAGGTAAAAGCAAAACCTGTCAGTGCCATGTTTGCCATTGCTTGTGCCTGCTAGAACCCTTCAAACATTAACCCATCTGCCATTGCTCTCCTGTTACAGATCTGCATGTCCTGGACAGGGATATTCCCAGAGAAGCCGCCCTGATAGAGACTTAGCCACACCTCACCCCTCACTCTTTTTCAGCTCATCCGGCCCTCCATCCCCTCTCATTGCTCTGAGACCAAGACCCTACAAAACTATCCCCAAATCTCACTACAACATGTTGTAATATTTAAAGAATTATGCGGATGTAACTCTGGAGTGGTCTCTGGTTTGATTGATTATTCTTGGGGTAAGTCTAAGGTGTCATGGGGGACTGGAGAGATGAGTCCGTTGTACAGAGCAAATTTTGCTCTTCTAGAGGATACATGAGTCCTGTTTCCAGCCCCACACTGTCCGGCTCGTAGCCCCGGGTAACTCTTGCACCAGGGGCACTAACACCTCTGGCCTCCGTAGCCACCAGCATTGCTTTCACAAATTCACGGACACACTCACGTGCTGAATCTTAATATGTCAATAATAAAAATAAATACTTTTTAGAAAACGAAAAATTGGGGGCTGGAGAGACAGCTCGTGGGTTAAAAGTATTTCCTGCTCTTACAAAGGACCCATGTTCCGTTCTTAGCATCCATGTCCAGGGTTTACAACAACCTGAAACCCCAGCTCCAGGGAACCCAACGGCTCTAACCTCCAACGGCACCTGTACTCAAGTGCACACAGCCACATGCAGACACAAAAGATGTCATTAAGGGACCTAAGAGTCCTAAGGGGACGCTTTGGAGGCAGGTGGGCAACCATAGAACCTTCCTGCAATATATTCTGGCTAGTTGCATTAAAAAAAAAAACTCTTATATTTATTTCTAGTCCTGGGAATCGAACCCAAGTCATGAGAATGGCTGCAATTGTCTTTACTGGTTGAGCCATCTCTCTGGCCCAAACTAACAGCATTCTTTTGGAATAATTCTCTGGTCTTCAGCCACCACCTAAGTGTCTGAGAGTCTTTGCTTGAGAAGACTCTCCGAAGCATCATTGCTGCTTCTGCACCCATGTCAGAGAAGACTGTTTCGCACAAGACCTTGTTAGGCTGTGGATCAACGACCAGGTACTGCAGACTTCAAGGCCAGCTTCAGTACTAGGATCAGGTTCACCAAATGTTAGGCTCTGCCCCACCCAACCTGCCCGCCTGTTCCTAGTGGCCCCTGTATCTTGTCCCCCTCACAGAACAACTGAACAGGGTCCCTTAACCCATACTCCCCAACCTTCTCCTTTCTCAAACTGCCAAAGAGCTAGACGGGCAAGGGTTGGGACGGGGTCGGAAAGAAGGTCCCGTTTCTTTGCAGTCGCCATCATCTCCGGGCTTCTATTTCCCGGGTTTTGGAAAATGTATGCATATTGCACCAATACTCACTCAGTCCCAAGCAGAGAAGAGACCTCTCCTGCCGTGAGTCTAGGAAAGCTAAGCTTTCCAAGGTAAGGTGGTTGTTAGAAGACCGCTAAAGCCAGGTGGTGGTGGCGCATGCCTTTAATCCCAGCACTTGGGAGGCAGAGACAGGCGGATCTCTGTGAGATTGAGGCCAGCCTGGTCTACAGAGCAAGATCCAGGACAGGCCCCAAAGCTACACAGAGAAACTCTGTCTCTAGAAAGCCAAAAGCTGAGGATGTTCTTGCTTAGCATATATAAAGCTCTGGGTTTGATCCCCAGTTCCTCATAAAATCAGGTGAGATGGTGCATGCCTTGGATCCTAGCATCTGGGCTCCTAAAGGGAAAAAGAAGGTAGAAGGGAGGGGAGGAGAAACCACATTAGAGACAAGACATGGGAAATCCTTAAACAGAAAGTGTGGGGGTGTGACCACATGCAGAGGAGGACACAAGACACTGATGTGTGGTCCTAAAACAGTGAGTGTGTGTGCGTGTGCGTGCGTGAGTGCATGTGTGTGTGTGTGCGCGCGCATGCGTGTGTGTGTGTGTGTGTGTGTGCGCGTGCAAGGAGAATCCCATGAACCAAAGATCCCTGAGCTGACACTGCTGAGTGGGCCCTGGTCACCACAACTGAGTCGCATTTTCCAGGGGAAACCCAGCCTCACGAATGCCCCAAGGCTATATACACACAGTGTCCTCCCCTGTTTATTATAAAAATCTGCTGTTCCTGGTCTCTCTGCCCAGCTCTCTGGAAAAAAGGGATGGATTCTGAGCTTGACTTCCTATTTTATCTTGCAAGCAAACCACATTTTGTATTATGGATGATGGGTCCACAGGGGGTCGTGCAAAGATGGGGGACAGACCACCAAAGTCTATTAAATCAGAAGCAGACTTTATTCCAGGAAACATGGAGGCACAAAAAGCTTATCAGCTAGCTAAGCCCACAGCCAGAGATGGACTTGTAAGACTGTGGCAATGGGCTGTTTCCAAACTCCCCTTTTTATAACAAGAAGCAAGCATTATGCATGAACAAAAGAATTTTTTTAATATCAAAGTAAAACTCAGATACAAATTGCCTTTTTAACAATTTCCACTAACAGGTTTTTTTTTTTTTTTTTTTTTTTTTAACTAGTGTTTGTATTTAGCTCACTGTCTTCTTCTGGCTCTTTCTGATGGTGTTTACCAAAGCTCTGCACTCCCCTGATACTGCCAGTTTTGTGTAGCAGGGAAGGGTATGGGAAAATGTACAACCAGGAAGTCAGATACATCCCATCATTTCAAAGTTAACTCAGCTCACATCAATTGCTGGTCATGAGTGGCCTGAGGTTATCTAAGAGCTGATCCTCAGTTTGCAGAGGGACCCCCAGTTTGCAAAGGGACCCTCAGTTTGCAGAGGGACCCCAGTTTACAGAGGGACCCCAGTTTGCAGAGGGATCCTCAGTTTGCAGAGGGACCCCAGTTTGCAGAGGGACCCCCTAGTTTCAGCCTTGCAGAGCCGTGGGTTGTCAAGCAGAGTAACCCACTGTTAACAGTTAATCCTTAAATGGCTGAGAAAGCTGCTGACAGCCTGCTCTCATTCTCCTAGGCTTACAACTTTATATTTCTTTATTTCTACATTCATGTCAGGGTCTGTGGCTCTATTGCAGCCACAGGACTGTGCTGGTGTCTGAGGCTCCTGTTACCACTGAAGGTGCCGTGCAGACACCTGAGCCTGAGGGCCATGTTGGTGTCTGAGGGCCATATTGCCCTTAGAGCCTGTGAGGGTCTGAGTGACCTATACTGACATCTGGGGCAGTGGTGACATCCAGACCCAGCTGCTGCCGAGGACCATGTCTGGGTCTGTGGTTCTACCATGGCTGGACTCTGTGCTGAAGTCCAAGTCCCATATTGCAACCAAAGATCACATAGAAGCCCATGACCTGATGCCTTGGTGGTATCTGGTGGCAAGAACCATCCGGACCTGAATGGCCATTCCTTCCACCCAGAGACAGGATGTCATCCAGGCCCAAGCTACCACAGAGGGCCATGTCTGGGTTCATGGTTCAACCGCAGCTGGGGTCTGTGGTGATGTCTGTGGCCTGTGTCACCTCAGGAGGCCTTAGGAACGATTGCAAAATGAAATCAGAGGGCCCTGCTGAGCTGGCTCTGCCCTTTGCTGGCCTGGGAAAGCTTGCCTTGCCTCTCACTGGTCACTACAGCAAGAGGGATGGCCCCACCCCTTACCACAGGGGAGGGTGAACTAACCCTCAGGGCAGAGGGAAACTGACTCTGCCCCCTCACCCTAGGTGGGAGGCCCCAGTGGCCAGGACTGACCAACTGAGCTACTGCCCAGGCCCACAGCTGAACTTTGGGTTGGCCCACCCTAGCATCTACCCCATCTGGGACCTGCTGGAGGTTCTGAGGGACTGGTCCTGGAGAAGGATACCCACAAGATTTCCAAGACTCTGGGTGACAAGAGAATATCCCAGAGGGGTTCCGGGGAGGATCAGAGGCAGGAAAGGAGAAGCTAAGAGTTTTTTTTGTTGTTGTTTGTTTTGTTTTGTTTCGTTCCTGTTTTTGTTAGTTTGCTTACTTTGTTTTGTTTTATTGTGTGGGGAGCACTGCAGGGATGAGGGAGGATATGGAGGACTGGGGGGGAGTTGAATTGGGGTGCATGATCTGAAAATTCTAAAGAATCAATAAAGAAGTTAAATTTAAAAAAATCTGTTCAATCCATTCAATTTATAACATCAGTTAGCACCAGCATCTCCGAGCTTTTCTCTAGTTGATCTGTTTATTGGCGAGAGTGGGGTATTGAAATCTGCCATTATCAGTGTGATTTAAGCTGTAGTAGTGTTTCTTTTACAAACTTGGGTGTCCTTGTTTTTGGTGCCCAGACTTTAAAAACTGGAATGTCAAAAAAAAAAAAAAAAAACCAAAAAAACAAAAAACAAAAAAAACAAAGAGAGAGAGGAATATCCTCTCAGTGAATTTTCCCTCTGGTGAGTATATACTGTCTTTTCCTATCTCTTTTGATTAATTTTGGTTTGAAGTTTGAGGTCTATTTAGTCAGATATTAAAATGGCTACACCAGTTTGCTTCTTTTTTTTTTTTTTTTTTTTTTTTCTCGAGACAGGGTTTCCTGTCCTGGAACTTACTCTATAGACCAGGCTAACCTTGAACTCACAGAGATCTTCCTGCCTCTGCCTCCCCAGTGCTGGTTACCACCTGGCTACTGCTTCTTAGATCCGTTTGCTTGGAATGTTTTTTCCAACCCCTTTTCCCTGAAGTGATGTCTGTCCTTGATATTAATTTTTTTCTTGTATGTAGCAGAAGGATGGAACCTGTCTTCTATTTCATTGTTAGTCTGTGTCTTTCTGTTGGGGACTTGGAAACCCCTGATGTTGAGAGGTATCAATGAACAATGTTGATTGCTGCTATTTTGTTGTTGGTGATGGTGGTGATGGTGATGGTGTGTGTGTGCTTCCCCTTTTTTTTATTTGATGCTCTGGGATTATTTATTCCCTGTGTTTTCTTAGAAGTAGTTAACCTCGCCAGGCAGTGGTGGCACACACCTTTAATCCCAGCACTCGGGAGGCAGAGGCAGGCGGATCTCTGTGAGTTTGAGACCAGCCTGGTCTACAAAAGCTAGTTCCAGGACAGGCTCCAAAGCTACTCGAAAAACAAAAACAAACAAACAAAAAACAAAACAAAACAAAAAAGCAGTTAACCTCTTTAAACTGGAGTTTTCTTTCTAACACCTTCTGTAGGGCGGGATTTGTGAATAGATATTGCAGAAATCTGGTTTTGTCGTTGACTGTCTTACTTTCCCATTTACAGCGAGTTAGGTTTCCTAGCACCAGTGTAAGGATCCAGGTTCAGGGTGGGCAGAATGGCCCCTGCCTTCAAGCCATGCTCAGTCCACAGCACGGTGGTGTACACCACCAACTAGTGAAGGATTAAGACATTAGCGTGGCATGTATTGTGTATTTAAAGTTTTCTGAAAATGGATTTTATTTTATTTTTTTAATTTATTTTATTATTTTATGTTTATTGGTGTGAGGGTCAGATGTCCTGGAACTGGAGTTACAGACAGTTGTGAGCTGCCGTGTGGGTGCTGGGAATTGAACTCAGGACCTCTGGAAGAGCAGCCAGTGCTCTTAACCGCTGAGCCATCTCTCCAGCCCCAAATGGATTTTATTATTATGGTTTATTTTGTTTTATGGGATGGGGGCAGTAGGAGGAGTTCAAGGTCTCAATATATAACTTTGCCTGTCCTGGAATTCACTAAGTAGGTCTAGCTGGCCTTGAACTTGTGAGCAAAGTTTCTCCCTCAGCACCTCCCCTCGAATCCCACAGATTATAACCGAATAACAAGAAAGTAAACGTAAATGTGCTGGGCAGGTTGTTATGTGCCTCTTAATCTCAACACTTGGGAGGATGAGGCAGGAGGATTGTTGCCGATTTGAGGCTAAGGCCACAATGAATAGTGAGTTTTAGTTAACTACATAGCCAGACCATCTCTAATAATTTAGATCCCGGAAAGGTGGCAAACACCTTTAATCCGAGCTCTAGAGAGGAAGGCAGATCTCAGTTTGAAGTTAGCCAGGACTACAGAGTTCATGAGAAACAGTCACCGAAAGAAATTTCAAAATAATAAAATATCAAAGTCTAAGATTTTAGTATATAATAATAATAATAATAATAATAGTAATGTTATTATTATTATTTGGGTTTTTCTTTTATTTTGATATTTATTGAGCTCTACATTTTTCTCTGCTCCCCTCCCTGGATCTCCCTCACTTCAACCCTCCCCCAAGGCCCCCATGCTACCAATTTACTCAGGAGATCTTGTCTTTTTCTACTTTCTACTTCCCATGTAGATTAGATCTATGTAAATCTCTCTTAGTGTCCTCATTGTTGTCTAAATTCTCTGGGATTGTGGTTTGTAGGCTGGCTTTCTTTGTTTTAGGTTTAAAAACCACCTATGAGTGAGTACATGTGATAATTGTCTTTCTGTGTCTGGGTTACCTCACTCAAAATAATGTTTTCTAGTTCCATCCATTTTCCTGCAAAATTCAAGCTGTCGTCATTTTTTTCTGCTGTGTAGTACTCCATTGTGTAAATGTACTGCTGGACCCTAGTGTCCAATCACCGAGGAGGAGTCGCCCCAAGAGACCATCTCTCAAACCACAGCTGATGTAAAAGCATGAGAATTTTATTAATTCTGTCATGACAGGGTCTTCCAGCATTAGAGGCCAGAAAGACCCCAAATAGCTGGTACAGACTACTTTTAAAGAATAAATCTACAGAAGCAAGGGGGGGGGTGTCTGGGGGTTGTTCTTTAACTATTATGATTGGCTTATTCAAAAGGGCTATTACCATTAATTGGCTGGAGAGTGGTTGCCAGATCAGATGAGGTAAGGGGAAACATCTGAGGGTCACTTTGATGCTTTTCCCAGGGGCTGAGTCAACATCTTAAAGATTATCTTGCCCCAATTTCTGGAGAACATTCACAAAGACTCAGGGAAGTGGAAAGTTTCCAACATTTCAGTACATGTATGGGTAATTGTTAGACTCCTGGTTCCCAGGGGAGGGGGAAGCACTACTGTTGAGAGGCCTCAGAGTTGTCAGAAATGGCTTTAGAGTTATTTTAGAGTTCTACAGTACCACATTTTCCTCATCAATTCTTCAGTCGAGGGGCATTTAGGTTGTTTCCAGGTTCTGGCTATGACAAACAAAACTGCTATGAACTTAGTTGAGCACATGTCCTTGTGGCACAATTGAGCATCCTTTGGCTTGAAAGACCCCTTAGGCGGGACCTTCCCTCAAGTGGAGACCCCCGGACCCAAAGACCAGGCCGAGACCATGGGTCGGATGCAAACTGCAAGAGGTTTATTAGGTAGACACAGGTACCTGCGGGCGGCAAAGTCTTTCGGAGGACTTGCGCGCCTGCAGACTGGGTGAGGGTTCCTTTTATAGCAAAAGCAGGGCACAGAAGCTGATGCATGGTTACAGGGATTCCATTGGTCAGTACAAATAAGGCGAGGGGTTCACTTGGAGGACAACTCCCTTGGGTACATGGAGATCTGATAATGGCTGACTCGACTCCACCTAGGGAACTTGCAGTTTTCCCCAGAATTTTCCGTTCCCCTCCAGGGCCAGATGTCCAACCCCAGATATTCTGTTTGGCAACCTAAGAGTACTAACCCCACCCTGAACCTATACTTGTTTGTGTGAAAGCCTTGCAAAATGGTGTTACAACGGCTAAGCTGGGTTTAAGCAATATAGCAGGGCTGGGAGTCTTTCAGGCTATACACCCAAAAGAGGTGTTACTGGGTCTTGAGGAAGGTTGTTTCCTAATTTTCTGAGAAATCACCACACTGACATCCGAAGGGGTTGTACCAGCTTGCATTCCCACCAGCAATGCAGAAGTGTTTCCTTTTCCCCACAACCTCTCCAGCATAAGTTGTCATCAGTGTTTTTGATTTTGGCCATTCTTACAGGTGTAAAATGGAATCTCAGAGTTATTTTGATTTGTATTTCTCTGATGACTAACATTTGAACATTTCCTTAAGTGTCTTTTAGCCATTTTAGATTCCTCTGTTGAGAGTTCTCTGTTTAGGTCTGTACTCCATTTTTTTAATTGGATTATGTGATCTTTTGATTTCCAATTTCTTGAGTTCTTTGCATACTTTGGAGATCAGATGTGGGGTCAGTGAAGATTTTTTTCCCATGCTGTAGGCTGTTGTTTTGTCTTGTTGAACTGTGTCCTTTGCTTTACAGAAGCTTTTTAGTTTCAAGAGGTCCCATTTATTAATTGTTTCTCTCAGTGTCTGTGCTTCTGGGGTTATATTTAGAAAGTGGTTCCCTGTGCCAATGCGCTCAAGTGTCGTATTATTTGGTTTTTTTAAGACAGGTTTTCTCTGTTTAGGCCTGGCTATCCTGGAACTTGCTCTATAGACCAGGTTGGCCTGGAAATCAGAGATCTGCCTGCCTCTGCCTCTCAAATGCTGGGATTAAAGGCGTGTGCCACCACCACTGCCTGGCTCCTCGCAGGTTTTAGAAATATTCCTGGCCGGGCGGTGGTGGCGCACGCCTTTAATCCCAGCACTCGGGAGGCAGAGGCAGGTGGATTTCTGTGAGTTTGAGATCAGCCTGATCTACAGGAGCTAGTTCCAGGACAGGCTCCAAAACCACAGAGAAACCTTGTCTCGAAAAACCAAAAAAAAAAAAAAAAAAAAGAAAGAAATATTCCTGGTGCTTTGCCTGCACACCATGTGTGTGGCTGCTGCCTGAGGGTGTCAGAATAGGGGTTGGATCTCCAGAGACTGGAGTTACTGGGTGTTGTGAGTCACTATGTGGATGCTGGGATTCAGATCCTCCCAGGGGCCTCTGCAAGAGCAGTCAGTGCCCTTAACCACTGAGTCATCTTTCCAGCCCTGAAGCACAATTAATAAAAATTTAGGGTCAGAAACTGGGATTCAACCTGAAGATCCGAAAAACAAAACAGCCAGCCACTGGCTCTTACTTCGACCTCAGTCTGAAAATGGTGATCCTGACGTCAGGAATCTCAGAATGAGACTGAGTCTGAGAGCTGTCTCCCCCCATTTTATATTCCTCTTTAGGGCTGGGATTAAAGGCATGTACTACTCGGTTTCTATGGCAGCTAGTGGGTTCCGGGATTAAAGGTGCGTGTCATTTGTGACTACTACTACCATAACCTGGTCTGTGAGGCTGACCAGTGGGACTGTTTTACTCTCTGATCTTCAGGCAGTCTTTATTTATTAAAATACAATTGAGAGCTAGGCGGTGGTGGCGCATGCCTTTAATCCCAGCACTCGGGAGGCAGAGGCAAGCGGATCTCTGGGAGTTCGAGGTCAGCCTGGTCTACAAGAGCTAGTTCCGGGACAGGCACCAAAGCCACAGAGAAACCCTGTCTCGAAAAACAAAACAAAACAAAAACAATTGAAATGCAACTACACAGCCCCTTCTAACATATTTAAGCCAGTGTCATTTTAAAATCTGCACCACTCAAATTGCCCTTAAATGTTAAGCAAGTAACTTTATCCTAAATTCAAAACAAATGTGTCAAGACTCATAGAATATTTGGTATCCCTTAATTAGCACCATACAGCTTCCAAAACTATAACTTTGCCTACACTTCATTGTTATTTAATATTGAATCAATGACTTAGACAATAAGATACCTTCCCAAAATGAGATATAGTGAATGTTTCCCAAATCTGCAGGGTATACAAGCGCTCTGTTCTGGTGCCCTTAAAAATTATTTAATTTTAGCTGGGCAGTGTTGGCACACGCCTTTAATTCAGCACTCGGGAGGCAAAGGCAGGCGGGTCTCTGTGGGTTTGATGCCAGCCTGGTCTACAGAGCTAGTTCCAACACAACCAGAGCTACACAGAGAAGCACCATCTTGGAAAACAAAACAAAAAGATATTACAAAGGTTTCAATGAAGAGATGCTAGGACCTCTGTACCCTCTCTAGGTACCACTTTCTCCATGACTTCCACATCCTAGAAGGAGCAGATCTCAGTTATTTTTTTTTTTAAATTCATCCTTAGAAATATTTATTTCTGGCCGGGCGGTGGTGGCGCACGCCTTTAATCCCAGCACTTGGGAGGCAGAGGCAGGTGGATCTCTGTGAGTTCGAGACCAGCCTGGTCTACAAGAGCTAGTTCCAGGACAGGCTCCAAAACCACAGAGAAACCCTGTCTCGAAAAACTTTAAAAAAAAAAAAAAGAAAGAAAGAAAAAGAAATATTTATTTCTGGGACTGAATAAATGGTCCAGAGGTTAAGAGCTCTGGCTGCTCTTACAGAGGACCCAGGTTTGCTTCCCAGCACAAGCATGGTATCTCAGAACCAAAATAAAGAAATAACATGTAATGAAAAAAATTGGGTGGGGACGTGTTTGAGACAGGATTTCTCTGTGTAACAGTCCGGACTGTCTTGGAACTCACTTTGTAGACCAGGCTGGCATCGAACTCACAGAGATCTGCCTACTTTTGCCTCCCGAGTGCTGGGATTAAAGGTGTGTCCTGCCACTGCCTGGCAATGTAATGATATTTTTAAAAGAAATATTTATTACAGCAGGGCGGTAGTGGCACACGGGAGGCAAAAGCAGGTGGATCTCTGTGAGTTTGAGGCCAGCCTGGTATAGAGAGTGCTTTCCAGGACAGGTTCCAAAGATATAGAAAAACCCTGTCTTGAAAATAGAAAGGAAGGGCGGGAGGGAAAGAGAGAGAGAGGGAGAGACAGAGAGAGAGAGAGAGAGAGAGAGAGAGAGAGAGAGAGAGAGAGAGAGAAAAGAAAGGGTCTCTTGTCGTTCAGGCTATAGTGAAAGTACCTTAAACTTCTGAGTCTCCTACTTGGGATTACAGGTGTGTGTCACCACACCCGGGTTTTATGCAATGCTGGGGACAGATCCTTGGCCGCTTGTATGCTATGGCAAACACTCTGACGTCTGAACTGCATTGCCAACTGAGGCTGATAAAATGATTTGATTACTCACTTGTTTTTTTTTAAGTTTTAGAGGGCATCTCTTTTTTTTAATATTTATTTATTATGTTTTTTTAAAAAATATTTATATATTTATTATGTATACAATATTCTGTCTATGTGTATGCCTGAAGGCCAGAAGAGGGCACCAGACCCCATTACAGATGGTTGTGAGCCACCATGTGGTTGCTGGGAATTGAACTCACAACCTTTGGAAGAGCAGGCAATGCTCTTAACCTCTGAGCCATCTCTCCAGTCCCATCTCTTTTTTAAAAAAATATTTATTTACCTATTATGTATACAATATCCTGTCTGTATCTCTGCAGGCCAGAAGAGGGCACCAGACCTCTTTACAAATGGTTGTGAGCCACCATGTGGTTGCTGGGAATTGAACTCCGGACCTTTGGAAGGGCAGTTAATGCTCTCAACCACTGAGCCATCTCTCCAGCCCCTAGAGGGCATCTCAATGAACGTCCTCAACTGGCCTTACACTCACTCAGGAGGCCAGGCAAACCTTGACTTTACGACCCTTCTATCTCATCCTCCCAAACTACAAGGCGTTAGAACCACGCCCTCGTAGTTCAACAAATTAATCCCTCCCTGTGGCAGTCCCAGGTTAAATCGTCTTTTAATCTCGGGAAAATGACGCCTTAAATGGCGACTAGGGGCTCCGGGCAATTACTGGGCAGATTCACAACCGGAAGACAGTCCCTTGCTTCCTTATATAAGCGACGACGCTAGCGCTCCCGGGCGCTTTGCAGAGAGAGCTTGCAAAAAATCCAGGCTGTGGAAGCGAAGACAACACCAGGGGTAGGTGAATCAGGGAGGAAGGTGGGTGAGCAGGGCTGTGTGTTCGCATGCTTATGCAATGGAGGCTCCTTCATGGTTTAACTGGGCACGAAGCCCCTGTAACTTCGCACTAGTGGCTGAGGCAGGAGGATGCGTGTCGAGTTCCCGGGTAAATGGGGCAGCAGGGGAGGCATTCTTAACAACAAAAAAGAACCCCCAGGTACCTACCTAAGAACTCTTACTGTGTCCTTGGATGAATTTCTTTCTTCCTGGTAAATCACCAGGATGCTGTTTTGGACTCCAAGCACAGGTTCCACTTCGGTCCCATTTATATCCCTCGACACACTGGTCGCTAGGTCATGCGATTGCATAATTTATTTTTTAAAACTTATTTTTATTTTTTCTTTTGAGATGGGGTCTAGTTTCGGATTAGTCTAGTTCCTCCTGCCCCAGCTTTTGGAGCTGGAATCAGGTACAGTATTCCTTTTTGTTTGTTTGGCTGGATTTTTGTTTGTTTGTTTTTTGTTTTTCAAGACAGGGTTTCTTTGTGTATCTCTGACTATTCCTGGAACTCACTTTGTGGACCAGGCTGACCTCGAATTCACAGGTCTGCCTGCCCCTGCCTCGAGAATGCTGGGATTAAGGCATATGTCACCACGGCCTGGCAGTTATTCTTAATCAACACAATTATACTAAGCCGTGGGGATAAAGAAAATAATAATTCGTTGTGGGGGGGGGGCTATGGGGACACTTACTTGTAATTCCAGCTCTCAGGTGGCAAGTTGCTGAATGAAATTCAAGGCGGTCTGGGCTGCATAGCCCTACTCTGTGTCAAAATGAAAAAGAGAGCCAGGGAAGCAGAGGCAGGCTGATCTCTGTGAGTTTGAGGCCAGCCTGGTCTACAAGAGCTAGTTCCAGGACAGGTTCCAAAGCTACAGAGAAACCCTTTCTTGATAAATACAGCACCACCAAACCATTATGGAACAAATTTAAGTCAATGATGAAAATAGTTCTCAAAGTTGCAATTCCAGAAACGATTAAAAAATATTAGATTTTTAACACTATTTTGGGAGGAATCGGTGGTGAAGTTTGTTGTTTATAAATTTATTTTTGCAGGTACTGGGTATGTGACCCAAGATGTCAGGTAACCACCCTACCAACTGAGCTGCATCTCCAACTTTATAATCTCCTTTTGTCTTGGACCTATGCAGCCCAGGCTGGCCCAGAAGTCACAGATATTTCTGCCTCTGCCTCCAGAATGCTAGAATAACAGACATACACCATAATGCCTATCTTGCAAATAACTGTGTTTTTATTTTATCATTTAAATTATTAAAATAATTAAATAATTAAGTCAGGCACTAGATAGACAGCTCTCTGAGTTTGAGGCCAGCCAGAGCTCCACAGAGAGACCCTGTCTCAAGCAACATTTTATGGGCCTGGTGGTGGCGGTGGCGGCGCACACCTTTAATCCCAGAGGCTGGCGGATCTCTATGCTTTCAAGGACAGCCTGTCCTGGAAGGACAGCCAAGACTGTTACACAGAGAAACCCTGTCTTGAAAAAAAAAAAAAAAAAAAACAAAAAACCAAAACAGGCGTTGGTGGCCTCTGACTGCTCAGAGCTGGGATTAAAGTTGTATGTCACTATGCTTGTGAGCCTCAACGTGGGTGCTAGAAATTAAATCTGAGTTCTCTAGAAGAGAAAGGAGTGCTCTTAACTGCTGAGCTATCTCTACAGTACACAAAATGGTTTTTTCGTTTGTTTTGGGTTTTGTTTTTGTTTTTTGTTTGTTTGCTTTTTGATTTTTTTGAGACAGGGTGTTTCTGTGTAGCAGCTCTGGCTGTCCTAGAACTCGCTCTGTAGACCAGGCTGGCCTCAAACTCACAGAGAGCTGCCTGTCTCTGCTTCCCAAGTGCTGGGATTAAAGGTGTGCGCCACTGCCACCACTGCCCTGCGAAACTCTGTCTTGAAAAACAAAGTGAATCTCTTGTAGTCCTCATCTCTTTTACTTAATACTTGATACTTAATGCGTAATTTAGGGTGGTTTCAAAATTATGGAAAGTGTTTGGCTCCCATTTTTTTCTTTGCCTAGGATTACGAATACATTTAATCATACACATCTAGAATAACTTATTTAAAAAATTATCTTGGGGGGCTGGAGAGATGGCTCAGTGGTTAAGAGCATTGCCTACCCTTCCAAAGGACCTGGGCTCAATTCCCTGCATCAATGTGGCAGCTCACAACCATCCAGGGTACCCGACACCCTCTCACAGATATACATGGCGGCGAAACACCGATGGGGTGGAGTTGGTACTCTCCTTCCACTATATAGGTCCAGGGGATTTAGCTCAGGTCATTGGGCTTGACTGGAGACACCTTTACCCCTTGAGCCATCTCGCAGATCCGTAAAATGGATTAATTTCTGCTTTACTGAACAGGCCCAGTGTGTTTGGGGATTTAGGAGGCAGCAGAGTCAGACTGATCTGGTTTCTTCTTCTCTCCCAGGCTTCGGGACCAACACTGAGCTTATTCCTGTGGCTGAAGGAGTAGGTCTGTTTAGACAGGAATCACAGACATGGCTGCAAGCGTACCACCAGACAGCCTCCAATCAGAAGAGACGCCGTCATTAGTATCCCAGGAAACAAACGCGGAAAAGCGAGACTACAACTCCAAGTATTGGCACCTAAAATTCAGAGCTTTTAGTCCCTCAGAGGGGTCCGATCCCATCCAGGATCTGAAGCGGATGTCTGAGCTATGCTTTATGTGGTTGAGACCGGACCTGCATAGCAAGGAGGAGATCCTGGACCAGCTAGTGCTGGAGAAGTTTATGATCTCTGTGGGGCCAGAGCTGCAGGCCATAGTGATAGAGAACGGAGTGAAGAGCTGCAAAGAACTGGAGAAACTACTGAGGAGCGGTGGGAAACCGCGCCAATGGGTAAGCAAGTGAGCTCAGGGGAAGGACAGCCATGGGGGCTGCTGTGACCTGAACGCAGCTGAGACCACTGAGGCTCTTGCCCTTAGTCAGTGGCCCGTAAGAGGAGAGTTTTGCTTCCTAAGAGTTAAGTGGCAATGTTTAGGGACTTTTGTGGACTTGTTTTGTCTGTGATTGTGGCACAGAAACTTTATTTAGAAGCCAAGGAATTGTATAGGTCAAAACTACTGTAAATTAACAGGCTAATCTCGAATCAAGAGTGAGCAAGCCCCACCTTCTGTTTTTTTCTTTTGTCTTTGTTTTGCTTTTGTTTCATTTTGTTTTTAGTTTTTTTCTAAGCAGAATTTCTCGGTAGCTTTGGAGCCTGCCCTGGAACTTGCTCTGTAGACCAGGATGGCCAGAGATCCGCCTGCCTCTGCCTCCTGAGTGCTGGGATTAAAGGTGTGTGCCACCACCGCCCAATTCATTTTGTTTTTTTCTTGTTTGTTTGTTTTTGTTTTTTCGAAGACAAGGTTTCTCTGTAGCTTTGGAGCCTGTCCTGCAACTAGCTCTTGTTGACCAGGCTGGCCTCGAACTCACAGACATCCTCCTGCCTCTGCCTCCTGAGTGCTGGGATTAAAGGCGTGCGCCACCACCGCCCAGCTCATTTTGTTTTTATAATCTATGTATCCTGGTCACCACATGTATCAGGTGCTCGTGGAGGCCAGAAGAGACATCCGATCCCCTCAGAGCTGGAGTTAAAGACAGCTGTGGGCCACCACCATGTGGATTCTGTGTATTGAACCCGAGTCCTCTGAAAGAGCAGTCAGTGCTCTTAATCTTTCCAGCCCCCACCCCACTCCCTGTGTATTGAGACAGGGTCCAATGTAGCCCAAACTGATCCCTAATTCACTGTGTAGCTGAGTATGACCCTATGGGTCAATCCATGTCCAGGATAAATCAAGTTGGGTTGCTAAGTCAGCCCAGGAACGGTCCTGTGAGAGGGATAGCCAGACTCTTCCCCAGGGTCTCATCCTGTTCCCTTCCTCCCCTCCCCCCTCCCCAGTCCATAATCCACTCCCAAGGACAAATGTACCTCCTTCGGCAACCCGGTGCTGAGAGTGCTGCAGACATGAAGAATGGATGGGGTGATGTGAGATGGTCTGCAGAGCACCCATCAGAGAGCGAGGAGCCCCCCAACAGAGGCCAGGCTCGCCCAGAGTTGCAGAACCTGCTGGAGACTGAAGAGCCGTCCACCAGTCAGGCAAGTGTGTGACACAATCTCTGGTGTGGTTTGGGAAGAAGGAACTAGAAGGCCGGAGTTTGTGGGTGATCTGTTAAAGGCTAGGGTGGACACACCAGCTGTGGCTGTACATCCTGCGCTTAGACGTTGTTATGCAGAATGGAGACCTGCCTGCCCATCTGCTTTGAAGCTTAGCGTTGAGAGTGTGGACAACTCTCTGACAACTGGGATAGGTGTCGATCTATGAGTATAGCAGAATATCGCCAGGCAACATTGCATCGACGCCTGTGTTGGCTGCAGGCTGCGTGGGACTGACCTAGGCCCTCTGTGTATGTGTGATAGTTCTGTAGCTTGGTTTCTTGTGGGACTCCTAACAGTGGGGACAGGGTCTGTCTCTGACTATTACTGGCTTTTGGGACCCTACACCTCATACTGGGTTGCCTTGTCTATCCTTAATACAAGGGGAGGTGCTTAGTCTTCCTACAACTTGATATGCCATGTTTTGTCGCTACACATGGGAGGTCTGCCGTTTTATGAATAGACACAGTAGGGAAAGGGAAAGAGGTGGGGGAGGAGGTGGGCGAAAAGGGAAAGGAGGAACTGTGGTGGGAATATAAAATAGATAGGCCTGGTGGTGGTGGCGCACGCCTTTAATCCCAACACTCGGGAGGCAGAGGCAGGTGGATCTCTGAGTGTGAGGCCAGCCTGGTCTACAAGAGCTAGTTCCAGCCAGGGCTACACAGAGAAAGCTTGCCTCAAATTAAAAAAATAAATAAATAATACACACACGCGCGCGCGAAGGATCAGGTGGGATGGGCAAGCTTTTAATCTTGGCTCTGTGGAGGCCGTATCTCTGAGCTCAAGGCCACCTAGGCCAACGGAGTGACACCCTGTATGACAACAGGAAACCTGTGAAGCCAGCATCAACCTCAAACTGCAAACACAGTGTGTGCCCCGTACCTGAAACCACTCAGCAGGTGTGGGCAGGGAGAGGGGAAGCATGGTTTTTGTTTGTTTAGGGGCGGGGTTTCACACTGTAGCCCAGGCTGACCCAAACCTTGGCGTCATCTTCTCACTTCAGCTTCCTGAGTTCTAGAACTGCAGGCAAGGTAGTTTAGATGTAGAAAAAGAGTCTCTCTCTCCCCTGTCTCTGTGTCTCTCGCTGTCTCTCTCTCTGCTTGGGGACCAGCTCATCCACATAACACCATGTTTCTGTGGATAAGAGGATGTTCTCCATGTGAGGCCTGGGCTAGCATGCAGACTGAGGAGGATTCAGATAGAACTGCTTGTACGCACCGAGGAAATACGGTATTAAGGAAGATAGATTTGCTGGTAATTCCAGCTGGAATGCTAAGTCAAGAAAGAAATGGAGTTGTGAGAGCCACCTCTAGAATCTTACCTGGGGTCTCTCACCTGTTCCCCATCCCCCACAGTCTGTCATCTCCCAAGGACAGATGTCCTTTCTACGTGGTTCCGGTTTGGAAATGGCGGATGACTGGGGTGAGAACGTGGTGGTATTGTCGGATGATAGTCTCAGCGATGACCAGGCTAGTCCAGGGTCACAGAACCTGCCAAGGACTGAGTCGTGCTTCAGCCAGGTGAGCGCATGGCACCATCCCTGGGGAGAGATGAGAGGTTTGGTGAGGGTTGGGTTCAGACCCACATGCGTGGACACGGGAGAAAGCAGACTTGCCAGTCCATCTGTCTCCCACTAAAGCGTCATGAAGATCACGGAGAGGGGACTAGAGAGAGGGCTCAGCTGTTAGGACTTGCTGCTCCTCCAAGGTCCAGTGTTTGGGTCCCAGCACCGTCTTCAACCAGGGGACTCTAACGTCATGTTTCCTTGGGCACAAACACTTAAATGGCATATACTCACACATACACAGAAATAAAGGCTTAAGAGTACAGGGATCCTGGAGAGATAGTTCAGTGGTTAAGGCAGGCACTTGCTGTCCGGATCTGATGATCTAATGTTGATTCCCAGGCCCTTGAAAATTCCAAGGAGTGGTTTGGCCCCTGGGGGTAGCGGCTCAGGGACACTTTAGGTTTTGTTTTGTTTGCAGCAGGTTGCCCTTCCACTAGTCACGTAGGGGAGGTTGCTCTTGAGCTCGTGATCTACCTGCCTTTACCTTCCAGCCGCTGAAATTGCCGGTGTGGTCTACTATACCCTCTGAGCTCGATTTAGATCTGTTAACCTACATGGAGTGTCTAGAATTTTCTTTCCCCTTTTGTGAATGGTCTCTTGACATAGCCCCAGCTGTCCTGGAACTTACTATGCTGGTCTTGAACTCAGAGACTCACCTGCTTCTGCCTTCTGAGTGCTGGGATCAAAGGTGTGCAAGGCCACACCCAGCTGCTGAGAGTTGTAACAGTGTCCAGTCACTATCAAAGTGCCCACTATGCCCCAGAGGAGACCCCTCCCCAGTCAGAAATCATCCTTCAATTGCCGACTGGTTTAAGGTTATCCTATGTTTACATGTGTGGCTAATTTGCTTGCATGTATATCTGCACACCACATGCGTGCCTGGTGCCTGTGGGAGGAAAAAGGCATCAGATCCCCCACAAGAACTGGAGTTACAGACGGTTGTGAGCTTCCTTGTGGGTGCGGAGACTCGAACCCAGGTCCTCTGAGCCATCCCTCATCTAGTTTCATTAGCCCCACATCTTAAAAGTACCCGGGTTGAGAGGCATTTTGCATGTAGAGTCAAAGGCAGGGAAGAAAAAATAGCAACCAACATGAGGTTTGGAGGTGTGGTAGCTTGACATTAATTAGTAACAGACTTACAAATATTAAGAGGAGAATATTCATTTATATGGGGTACTGGGGTGGACCATAGAAGTGTGAACATTCCCTCAACTCTGGGAAAAATTTAGTGGTCTAGATCAAGTAGAAACAAATTTATTTCCTTCTTTTGTTCTCTTTCTTTCTTTAGATTTTTAAAAAATATTTATTATGTATACAAGATTCTGTCTGTGTGTATGCCTGCAGGCCAGAAGAGGGCACCAGACCCCATTACAGGTGGCTTTGAGTCACCATCTGGTTGCTGGGATTTGAACTCAGGACCTTTGGAAGAGCAGGCAATGCTCTTAACCTCTGAGCCATCTCTCCAGCACCTTCTTTAGATTTTTTTTTTGTTTATTTTATGTGCATTGGTGTTTTGCTTGCATATTTGTCTGTGTGAGGGTGTTGGATTCTGCTGGAACTGGAGTTGCAGACAGTTGTGAGTTGCCTTGTGGGTGCTGGGAATTGAACCCCGGTCCTTTGGAAGAGCCCACTGAGCCATCTCTCCAGTCCCGTAGAGGCAGATTTCTATGCTCCTGCTCTCCACTGAATGATACACCCCATAATTGTTCTTCATTCCTGTCAAGGAAGAGGAAGTTTTTCTGGAGACGGTTCCTGCGAGCAGAGAGCCAGGCTACCTGAGACCTGAGTGGAACCAGGGGAGTGACTTGGTACGGGACTGGGATGACCTGTTCTTACCTCAGGGCCCTCAGCCAACGCAGGATCCTGGTGAGTACGAGGTGGGAATTTACTACCCCTTGTCCAGCATTCCCATCCCCGTGGGAGGAAGTTGGCCACCCCCCCCCCACACCTTTGTCACCAGCTTTCCAGAGAGTGTTACAGGCTGAGCTCTCAGACCTGGGATGTTAATGGGCTGTTTCCAGCCAACACCAGAGTTTAGTTCTGTCCAGTATGGCCGGGGTGGTCTTTAGTAAGTGTTGTGTCTTCGTGGGGAAAGGCACTTACCACTAAGCCGGATTGCCTACGTTCAATCCCCAGGGCCTTCATGCTGACATGAGAGAACTAACCCAAAAGTTATCCTCTGCCCTCTACATTCTTAGGGTGACCCCCCTCCCCCGTAATCAAGCAAATAAGTGCAATACATTTTTGAGATGGGCTCTCAGGTTTTAAGTGTTGTATGTGGAATCCCTCCCACTAGATCCTCTCCAAGCAGAAGCTGCCTCAGTGATGCTCCAGGGAGACACAAACATGGATGCGGCCACACCGGTCACCCGTATTCTAGCAAACAGGGATACAGCTGTGAATACGGGTCTTCAGAGGCTTAGCAGCTCCAGTGCAGACAGCTTGCCCACTCCCGCAGGAAGGGCCTCCTGTGTGGGTAATACAGAAGATGGGCAGTTAGCGGTCGCTACCCTACGACCTGAGGAGTCGGTGGTTCACCTCGCTGGCCGGGCTCCGTTTGGGTGCTGTCAGTGCGACAAGACTTTTCGTTACAAGTCTCATTTTATCATCCACCAGAGGACCCACACAGGAGAGAGGCCCTTTCGGTGCCACTTGTGTGAAAAGGGGTTTCTGCAGTCCTCAGACCTCCGAGTTCACCAACGCATCCACACGGGCGAAAAGCCTTACGGGTGTAGCATCTGCAACAAGGTGTTTACCCATGAGTCCTCCCTGCTGGATCACATCAGGATCCACACGAAGGAGATGCCGTACGTGTGTGAGAGCTGTGGAAAACGCTTCAACCACAAAGGCAACCTCAAGGTCCATATGAACATCCACAGGGACGCAAGACCCTACAGGTGCCTGGAGTGCAAAGCGGCCTTTCGACAGAAGGGGACGCTGATGCGGCACGTGAAAACCCACTCGAGAGAGGTGCCCTTGTGATTCTGTGTCGGGATTGAGGTTTTTTCCTAGAGAGACAGTTGCTAGGTTACCCCTGTTCCGTGCTTCCTGTACCATGGAAACAGGATTGTCTCATCTCCTGAAGGTCTGCGGACAAATGGGTTTCACTATGGCCCCCACTGGTGTTTGTTTGAGACTCTATGTATCTCTGGCTGTCCCGGAACTCACGATGTAGACCAGGCTAGCTTACCTATGTAACCCAGGTTGACCACGAACTTGTGACCCCACCCATACCTCTGCCGAGAGTGTTGAGATGCCGCTCCTTGGCAGGCTTTTATACACACATTGTTACTGGTTGATTATGTATTGTCAATATTGTTGTCTATATTGAACGGCAAAATGGGAGTGACATTTGTCCCCTGATAACACTGTAAAATGTGGCTTTTCCAATAAATTACTTGCAAAAGACAATTTTATAGTAAACTGTGTATATTTCCCCATTACCATTATTTTTCTTAATATTTCAATGAAAATTGAGTTTCAGAGCCAGATGTGGTGGTGCATGACGTTAGTCCCAGCACTCAGGTGGATCTCAGGAGTTCCAGGCCAGCCTGGGCTACAAAGTGAGTTCCAACACAGCCAGAGTTACACAGGGAAATTATGAAAATTGAGTTTCAGATAAATGTTTAGAACATGTATACTCAAACTAATGTTTTAAACTTAAATTTTTCATGTATTCATTTGTTTATTTACTTTGAGACAGGTTCTCTCTAGGTAGCTGTGGCTGGCCTGAAGCTCATTTATGTAGACCAGATTGGCCTTGAACTCACAGAGAGCCTCCTGTCTCTAACTCTACAGAGTGCTGGGATTAAAGGTGTGACCCACCCAGCCAGGGCTTAGTTTTCTATGTATTTGTGGGTTGCTCATTCACCTCAATTTTGTAAATATTTTTCCTTTTCTTTCTATTTCCTTTTATATTTTCAAGACAAGATTTCTCTGTGTAGCCCTGGCTATCCTGGAGTTCACATTGTAGACTAGGCTGGCCTCAAACTCAGATCTACCTCCCGAGTGAAGAGACCAAAGGTGTGTGCCACCATCAACAGGCCTTTTTTTCTTTTTCTCTTTCTTTCTTTCTTTCTTTCTTTCTTTCTTTCTTTCTTTCTTTCTTTCTTTCTTTCTTTCTTGTTTTGTTTTCTGAGACAAGGTTTCTGTGTTGCTTTGGAACCTATCCTGGAACTAGCTCTTGTAGATCAGGCTGGCCTTGAACTAGCAGAGATACTCCTGCCTCGGCCTTCCAAGTGCTGGGATTAAAGGCCAGCACAGCCACCACCACCCGGCTTTCCTTTTTGAGATGGGGTTTTGATAATGCAGCGTTGACAGACTTGGAACTGTGTAGCTTAGAATGATCATGGGCTAGCCTTGAAAGCCCGGGATAAATTCAGGTCTTCCCCGCCCCCACCCCCAGCAGGAAGAAAATAGCCAAAAATCTAAGCAGGAAGAGAAGAATCAGAAATCTAGGATTAGCCGGTTCAGTGACTGTTTCAGGAACTAGCTGAAGATAAAGTTAGATAGTAATCTTGAGAATAATCTTGAGAAACAGGGAGTTTCCCCTTGTGATTATCATTGGTATTTTTGGAATACTGTGTTTCAGGAACTAGCTGATTATGACCTTGAGTGATCTTGAGAGGCAGGGAGTTGTCCCCTTGTGATTTTCTGTGACACCCTCCCTGCCCCTTTTGGTTTACTGGGCTGTGGTTTCTTCCTATAAAAACCCCTTCTCCAGGTCACTCGGGGTCGAACTCTTCCCCTGCGTGGGCTATGAGTCTCAGCCCCAGTGCACTGGTTCCCGTCTTTTCTCATCGATTAAACCTCGTGTGATTGCAGCAAGCATGGTCTCTTGTGAGTAACTGGCGGGGGGGGGGGGTGTTATCCCGAGTCTTGAGTGAGAGTCTCCCCACACCAGGGGTCTTTCAGCCTCCTGCCTCTGTCTTCAGAGTTCTGAAATTACAGGCTTAAGCCTAAACCCACCACATGGAGCTCAAAAAAATATTTGAGACAGAGTCTCACCATGTTTCCCAGGCTAACCTTGAACTCACTGTTATAATTTAAAAACAAAGCCGGGTGGTGGTGGTGCTCGCCTTTAATCCCAGCCTTCGGGGAGGCAGAGGCAGGAGTGTCTCTTCTAGTTCAAGGCCAACCTGGTCTACCAGAGCTAGTTCCAGGACAGGCTCCAAAGCTACAGAGAAACCCTGTCTTGAAAAACAAAAATAAATAAATAAATAAATAAATAAATAAAATATATAATTTAAAAACAGCGGGAAGGAGTCATGCCGTACAACAGGGCTCACATGGAAGGTTTATACAGGCTCCAAAGCTACAGAGAAACCCTGTCTTGAAAAACAAAAATAAATAAATAAATAAATAAATAAATAAATAAATAAATAAATAAATAAAATATATAATTTAAAACCAGCGGGAAGGAGTCGTGCCGTACAACAGGGCTCACATGGAAGGTTTATTGGAAGAGGAGAGAGAAGGGGACAGAGAGGGGCAGAGACTTGTCCTTGGGGACAAGAGTAGCCGGCAAAAAAGATGGGAGGCAGGCAAGGCCCACCTTTTATAAGGGAACCTAGCGAATGTGCACAGGAGCTGTTCTTAGTGGTAGCAGCTGAGGACGGATCCTGTCAGGACCCCAAGGGCAGGCCAGTACAGATGCCTGAATACTAACAGTCACTACCATTCTCCTGCCTCAGCATCTGAAGTTCTGGGTTTTACAGATTTGAGCCACGACATCCAGTGTATTTATATTCTTTTAAATAGCGATCATGTGTAGTTATGAAAAATGTCCAGCAGGGGACAGCAAAGGCCATTTTCTGATCTGTGGTGCGGACGGGTTCTGCTTTGACTAGACAAAGGGAATGCTTTTCTAATGTTTTTAGATTTATTTATTGTTTTATGTGCAGTATGTACCATGAGTGTGCCCGGTACCTGTGATGGTCAGAGGAAGGCATCAGATCTCCTGGAGTTGCAGTGATAGACAGTTGTGAGGCACCATGTGGGTGCTGGGAATGAAACCTTGGTCCTCAGAGAGGCAATTGCTCTTGACTGCTAAACTCTCTCCAGCCCAAGCAAATGCCTTCTAGTGGACCAAACAGTAAAAGAGAACCTTTTGAAATCGGAGTTTCGTGCATGCAGTGTGAAGCTAAACTCATCCCGCCCCCAAATTCGGTTTTTAAAGATTTATTTAAACTAAATAAAACAACAGCAAAAACAGCAACAAAAAGCCTAATGTTGCCGGGTGGTGATGATTCATGCTTTTAATCCTAGCATTCAGGAGGCAGAGGCGGGAGGATCTCTGAGTTGGAGGCCAGCCTGGTCTACAGAACAAGTTCCAGGACAGCCAGGGCGATGCAGAAAAACCCTGTCAACAACAAATGTGTGTCTGTGTGTGAGTACATGCCTGCATAAACCAGAAGAGGATGAAAAACTGTTACCCAAAATGAGTTAGAGGAGGTTGTGAGCTGCCCAGTGTGGGTGCTGGGAACCGAGCTCAGGTTCTCTGCACAATCACTAAATGCCAAACCACCTTCCCAGCTCCTAATGTTCATTTTTTAATTATTGTTTATTATGTATACAGTAGTCTGCCTGCATGTATGCCTGCAGGCCAGAAGAGGGCAGCAGATCTCATTATAAATGGTTGTGAGCCACAGTGTGGTTGGTTGCTGGGAACTGAACTCAGGACCTCTGAAAGAGCAGCCAGTGCCCTTAACCACCATCTCGCCAGCCCCAGCTTCTGATGCTTTTTTTTTTTTTTTTTTTTTTTTTTTAAAAATCTGTCCTGCCTGCCAGCTCCCAAATCACAACATGGAGACTTAATTATGAAAGTTCAACCTTAGCTTAGGCTTATTTCTAACTAGCTCTTACAACCTAAACTAGCCCATTTCTATTCATTTGCCTTCTGCCTCTTGACTTTATTTCATTTACTCTGTATTGCCCATGCTGATTTCCTGCTTCTTCTGTGTCTGGCTGGCGACTCCGCCTTTCTCTTTCCCAGAGTCCTCTCTGTAGCATAATTTCTTTCTTTTTTTTAAATTTATTTATTTTTATTGATATTTATTGAGCTCTACATTTTTCTTTGCCTCTCCCCTCCCCCCTTCAACGCTCCCCCAAGGTCCCCAAGCTCTCAATTTACTCAGGAGATCCTGATGTTTCAACTACATTTATTTGTTTCTTGTCTGGAGGTTGGTGAGTATGTGCCCTGATGCCCATGTGATGGTCAGAGCACAGCGTGTGGAGGTTGCTTCTCTTTCCACCTTGTGATGCCGGTATAGAACTCAGATCGTCCAACTTGCGGGTGCCATCACCCGCTGAATGGTCTCCCCTGCCTCCGATTTTCCATGTTTTGTAGATCTTACCATGAGTTATTTTGTTATCACAGCCCTGAAATTCACAAGGTTGTTATTAGCATGTAATGGCCTCTTGAACTGTAGCTTGTTTTTGTTAGGTCAGGGCCTCCACACTATAGCCAGTGCTCTACCTTTGCTGTCCAGTGAATCCCTCACTGGATTCTGGCCAAGAATTCTTCTGAGTCTTTAAAAAAAAATTTTTTTTTTGGCACAGGATCCTGGAACTCATTCTAGTCCAGGCTGGTCTTGAACTTGGGATCTTTATGCCTCAGTCTCTTTAGCAGCTGGGATTATAGACCTGTGGCATCAGACATAGCTTATTTTTTAATATTAATTCTTTTTAGGGGCTGGAGAGGTGGCTCAGAAGTTAAGAACACTGGCTGCTCTTCCAGAGACCCTGAGTTCAATTTCCAGCTACCACATGGTGGCTCAAAGCCATCTGTAATGGGATCTGATGCCCTCTTTTGGCGTGCAAGCATACATGCAAACAGAACACTGAACACATAATTAAATATTTATTTAAAAAATTTTTTGAGACATGTTCTCGTGTAGCCCAGGCTGGCATGAAACTCTCTACACAGCTGAGGCTTGATCTGACCTCCTGACCATGCTGCCCTTTCTTCCCAAGTACTGGCTTTGCAAGCATGTACTTCCATGCCTTGCTTATGCAGTTTGAAAAATATTTATTTTAAATGTGTATATGTATGTGGGGGAGACAGTGGGATTTGTACATGAAAGTATTCATGCTCTTAATTACTGAGTCATCTCTCCAGCCCCTCTCCAGATCCGCCTGCCTCTGCCTCCCGAGTGCTGGGATTAAAGGCGTGCGCCACCACCACCCGGCTTCACTGCACAGTATTTAAAGCTTTCTCCTCTGATATCTGCCACGTACAGCTGAGACTTCAATGTCTTTTCTACTCCTGGGGTACAGCAGCTTTCCCCATTCAACCATGACTTAGTGTCCACTAAGGAATAAGCTCTTTGCTTACTGATCGGAGGAATTTATTTGTAACATGTTAATAACTGAATATTTTTCAAAAGCTAGCTAGCTAACCAGATGCATGTGACGCCCAGACAGGACTGCAGCACACAGTGCTGAGAAGAGAGAAAGTCACAGAGTGATCCATAGGGAGAGCTGGGCTTTCTCAGCAGTCTTAGCTTCTGGCATCGGAAACAGCAAAACTACTTGTATTTAATTTTTAAATTTTAATTTAATTTTTTTTCTTTTTTTTCTTTTTTCTTGTTTTCATCATTGGGTTTCTCTGTAGCTTTGGTGCCTGTCCTAGAACTCGCTCTGTAGAACAAGTTGGCCTCAAACTCACAGAGATTCACCTGCCTCTGCCTCCCGACTGCTGGGATTAAAGGCGTGCACCACCACTGCCCAGTTTAATTTAATTTTTGCATCCCTTTATTTGTGTTTGTCTATACCTTGTGCATACACACGGAGAGCAGCAGGCAACCCACAGCTGTTGATTTCTCTTACCGTCCTCTGGGAACTCAGGTTCTCTTATGCTTGGGGCCACGTGCCTGTACCCACTGGGCCACCTGAGAGATCTACTACTTGCATTTTGATTACAAAGTTTCTTGATAAACATTTAGCGAGCACGAGAAAACAAAAAAACACCAACAACACGCAAAGTAGTGTCTCCAAGAATGTCAGTCATTGAGCCAAGTGTGCTCAGGAGTCCGCTGGGAGCACAGGGAGAGGAGTGGGGATGAAACTTGTCCTTTGCCAAGGGAGCCACAGACATTAAGCAACTGCAGCAGGGGCTCCTGTCACCAGGCCGGAATGACAGCCCTCCCGGGTGCGCAGGCCGGCCGGCTAATTAGTCCCCAGTCCCGCAGCAACGCTCCACTCGCTACTTCAGCTCTCTTGAACTGGTTCAAATTGATTTATTCCCAAGTCCTGCCAAACTTAAAGCTATTTTTTTCTCTTTGGCGATTGTGTGTGTGTTTGCGCGCGCACAAGTCAGCACAAGATGCCTGGAGTAAATTGGTCACAAGGACCCCTTGGTGAGGTGTTCAGAGTCCCCACAGGAGCTACTCACTTTTAATGAGCCCCAAGAGTACGCAGCTCAATTCCTACCAGCTGAAGTTTGAAATTAGCAACAGAAAGTTAGCTCTGAGAACCTGGAAAACATCGTCAGTCACTGGCCCTGAGGGTGGCCTGCTGCTACTCAGTGCCCATTAATTTAAAGTGATTCTCGCCTGTGTCTGATCATAAAGACAATACACACATATTCACCAAACACACTTGATAACACAGAGACAGGACAATGAGAATGTTTACGTTGTCAACAGTCCCACTAATCTATTTACAGGTTTTTTTTTGTTTGTTTGTTTTTTTTATTTTTCGAGACAGGGTTTCTCTGTGGCTTTGGAGCCTGTCCTGGAACTAGCTCTTGTAGACCAGGCTGGTCTTGAACTCACAGAGATCCGCCTGCCTCTGCCTCCCAAGTGCTGGGATTAAAGGCGTGTGCCACCACCGCCCGGCTACAGTTTTTACTGTACATATGAGTCTGCATGCTACCGCCACCCTGTCTGTGTGAAAGTCAGAAAAACCAATTCCCAGGAGTCAGCTTAGGTTGCCAGTCTTGGCAGCAAATGCCTTTCCCTAATAGACCATCTCATTGGCCTACAGTTTTTTTTATTTTTGTTTTTAATTAATTAATTAATTTATTAATTAATTTATTTATTGACAGCTTGTAGGAACTTTATTTTCCTTCCACCTTTTTTCCCTTTGCTCAGGTGTCTGCAGAGGAGCTCAGGACCACTCAGTGGTGGCTCCAACCCACTCGGTGGCCTGCGCTGTGGGAGCTGCTGACCAATCCTCAGTGGTTGGCTGGGCACTCCAGTCTTCAGTAGGGAACTGCTGGATGGGCACCGAGGGCACCTGCACCCCCTCAGACCAGTCAGCCACCTCTGGCTGAGCAGCAGTGAACTCAGGAGCTGGTGCAGTCCACTCGCCCTGAAACTCCTCCTTGGTCACAGCCTTCTCAGCAGCAGCCTGTTTTTCCTTCTCAATCTCCTCTGGGTCTCTGTAGAAGTAAAGATCAGGCATAACCTCCCATGGGTGCTCACGGGAGATAGTGCCACGCATGCGGAGTACTTCCCGGGCCAGCATCCACCACATCAGGCCCACTGAGTGAGCTCCCTTGTTGTTGCATGGGATGGCGATGTCCACGTAGCGCAGAGGTGAGTCTGTGTTACACAGGGCAATGGTGGGCAGGTTCACGTAAGACGCCTCTGTGAGGGGCTGGTGGTCAGCCCTGGGATCGGTCACCACTAGAAGCCGTGGCTCCCTGAAGGCTGCCTGGATCTGGTTAGTGAAGGTCCCTGGGGTGAAACGGCCAGCAATCGGAGTGGCTCCAGTGGCGGCAGCAAACTTCAGCACGGCTCGCTGCCCAGTGTTCCTGGAGGAGATGACGCTGACATCAGCAGGGTTCTCGATAGCCCTCTCAATAGCCCGAGCTGCAAGCAGCAGCTTCTCCCAGGTCCTCTTCAGGTTGATGATGTAGATGCCATCACTTTTCCTTTTGTAGATGTACTGCTCCATTTGAAAGTCGAGGTTGGTGCCACCTAAGTGGGTGCCTGCAGCGAGGAATTTGAGGACATCCTCCTCCTTCATCTGCAGGACATCAAGGGCTCCGAACATCGTGTAAGTTTCCCTTTAAGTTACGTCGGGAACCAAGAACAACGCCGTATGGACCCGTCCCGGGGCAGCGAGGAAAGGCTAATTTATTTATTTTTAAACTAGGTCTCCTGTAGCTCAGACTGGCCTCTGACTGGCTATGTCACCAAGCCTGGCTTTGAATTCTTGATTCTCCTGTCTCACCTCCCCAGTGCTAGTGACAATTTTAGTACCGATGTGGCTTTTGAAGATTTTGGGTGTATGTATAAACATCTACATTTGTGTGTATAAAAATATAGACACACATACCACTGTCCCTTAGGATTCATGGAAGAGTAGTCCCAACAGCTGCTTATAAAAGCTAAAATCAACGGATGCTCAAGTTCCTTATGAAAAATGTGTCCCAACTTGCACATAATCTATACATAATCTCATATTAAATCACCTCAAAGTCAGGTGGTGATGGGCACGCTTTAAATCCATGACTCAGGAGGCAAAGGCAGGGAGATCTCTGTGAGTTCAAGGCAAGTCCGGTCTACATAGAGAGTTCCAGGAAAGCTAGTCCAGGAGACACAGAGAAACCAAAACAAACAAACAAAAAATCACCTTGAATCACTTATTAATATCTGATACTATGAGATCCTATGCAGATAACTATTACACTGTGTTGCTGAAGAACTGATGACGAGGAAGAGCCTGCTATGTTCAACACAGATGCAACTGTGTGCGTGCATGTGTTAATCTCCAGCCCCTTGCCCGAATTGCGAACTGTACTGTAGAGTGTGGCGTGTAGAGCAGGCGTTGCGCTACATTGGCCCAGACTCCATGTGCTCTCTCAAGCTCAGGTCAGCTGTCCCTGTGGGTTCCTCTGTCATGACCTGGATCCCCCACCCCGCACTCCTACAGTCCTGCCTCGCTTTCTCCAGAAGGACTCCGGAAGCTCAGCCTAGAGCTTGGCTGTGGATCTCTGCATCTGCTTCCATCAGCAGAGACGTGAGTTTTGCTGTGGCCTCTTCACGCTTAAGTATCATTTTACTTGGTTCTCATTTGTTCCCCTCCCCTCTGCATAACGCAGGAAGCACAGGAGACAGTCTAGCCTAGGACACTATTTGGTTTGTGCTACACACACACCCCGTTGTGGCAGCCAACTCCTTCCCTTGCACTTACTATGCATAGACACACCCCTCTCCAAACAAGGCATCTAGCAGCCTCTGAGTTCCTCATGCCACACACGTGTATCACGCTACTGTGCTCCCATCTCTGGCTCTGGTAAGAAACAGCCAGAAAGTGGGGGCCACCCTGAAGGAACACTGTGTGGCTTTCATTGTCTGTGATGCTGGCACTCTGAGCAGGACAAGGCGGTGGGTGCAGAGAAATCTGATATCCCTGGAGAGATGGAAGGCACAGTTTGTGTTGGAGTCTCAGGTGGTGACAAAGGAAAGCAAGGTGGTGGCGGCACACACCACACACCTTTAATCCCAAGCAAAGCAGGTGGATTCCTGTGAGTTCAAGGCCAGCCTGGTCAGCAGAGTGAGCTCCAGGACAGGCTCCAAAGCTACAGAGAGAAACCCCATATTGAAAAACCAAAAAACAAGCCAGGCGGTAGTGGTGCACGCCTTTAATCCCAGCACTTGGGAGGCAGAGGCAGCGGATCTCTGTGAGTTCAAGGCCATCCTGGTCTACAAGAGCTAGTTCCAGGACAGGCTCCAAAGCTACAGAGAAACCCTGTCTCAAAAACAAAACAAAACAAAACCCAACAAAAAAACCAAAAAAACCCAATAAACAAACAAACAAAACCCACAAAGAAAGGAAAGAAAAGTAAGATGGTCACAGCATTAGAAAGGTTGAGAACCACTGCTTAAAGGGAGGCTCAAATGAGCAGGGGACCTGAGGGAGAGAGCTTGTCAGTGAAGGAGATTAGGTGTCAGAGGCAAGTGAGGACAGTGGGTTAGGGCTCAGGGTAGACACCTCAGTGCAACAGAGAGGTCCTCTCCCGCCCCTCTCATTCCCTCCTCTCTTCTTCTTTCTCTTCCCCCTTCTCCCCCCTTTCTTTCCCTCCCTCATTCCTCTCCATCTCCCTTTCTCCCCTCTTCTGAGACAGTTTCATGAACACCCTGCTAGCTCGGGGAGGGCTTCCTCAGCCCCGCACTCAGAGTGTGACTAGAGTCACACCTCAGATCAGGTGCTGAAAGCACTAATGAAAGAGGGTGAAGAGGATCCCCAAGTCTGAACAGGAAGGAGGTAAATAGGACTAAGAGATTGGAGGGACTTTAGACTTCCAGGAAGAGCTGACTGCCTAAGGGTGGGAGAGCACAGGGTGGTGGAGGTGAACCTGGAAGAGGACACAGAACGCTGGCTCGCTGGGATGGGGCCTACAGTGTTCTGTCAGGATGACACGGATCACAGATAGCAGGACACTTGTTCCCAATGCGCTGAAGGGCTTCCCCACCTTTGATGCCTGTCCCCTGCCTGCCATAACTGCCCATTCAGAGACAGAGCCCCAGGGAGTTCTAGGAGTTCTTGGCAGCTTCCCAGAATGCCCTCCTCACCTGTCCTTTAGCGCCTGTGTGACTTGGGTTTCTCAACAACACAAACTAGAGTCTCCTGGGAGGAGGGGCACTCGTTTGAGAAAATGCCTCCATCAGATAGATGGGCATATGGGCAAGTCTAGGAGGGCGTTTTCCTGAATAGTGATTGATGCAGGAGGCAGCAGCCACTGTGGGCGGCGCTATCCCCCCCGGCAGATCCCCAGACTGAGCAAGCCTTGGGAGCAAGCCAGTAAGCAGCACCCCTCCACATCTCTGCTTCAGTTCCTGCCTCCAGGTTTCTTTCATCAGCTGCTACCCGACCGCCCTCAGATCTTTGATCTTAAGACTGTAACCTGTACTCCAAATACACCCTTTCCTCCTGTTTTTATCACAGACTGAAACAGAAAGCCAGCCAGCCCTACCTTTCCCACAAGTGACATTTGTGGATACTTGAGAATCATGGAACTTTCATTTAACTACCAAGTTCCTTTTGTGTAGCAGGTGTTGTGCTGGTATCGGGGATAGTCTCAGAAAAGGGTCCTCACCTTTGAAGACCTCACAGGCTGGTGGGGATGACAGACCAACACCCCAACGGCAAACACCCCTGGTGAGGTCTCCCTCCCTCCCTCCCTCCCTCCCTCCCTCCCTCCCTCCCTCTCTCCCTCTTCCTTCTCCCCTTTTCATCTGATACACTTTCCTGTAGCCCAGATGGGCCTCACCTTATTATGTAGCCAGAGTGACCTTCAACCTCTGATCCCCTGTTCTCACTTTCTGAGTCCTGGAATATTCTCTCTCTCTCTCTCTCTCTCTCTCTCTCTCTCTCTCTCTCTCTCTCTCCTTCCCTTCCTCCCTCCCATCCCACAGGTCAGATGTGCCTGGAACTTGGGAATTCATGATTCTCCTGCCTCAGCGTCGCTAGGGATGAACTCGCACACTCAGCCCTGCTGTGGTTTTCAGAGATGCTCACATCACCTCCCAGTCCATCTGAACTAAACATGTCCGTGCTCCACCAAGAGAATTTCCTCAATATGACTCCATAGCCAGACACAGCAGTGTTCTACATCATCTCAGAAACTGGGAGGCCGAGGCAGGAGGATCTTAAATTCAAGTCTAGTCTGGGCTACAAAGCACAAACCTGTCTTAAAAGCATACAAAACCGGGAGCCTAGGAAATTGCCAGGCAGGTAAAGGTGCTTGCTGCTAAACCTGATAACCTGAGTTTCATCCCTGATCACATGGTAGGAGACAACCATCTCCTCCATGTTGTCTGCTGACCTCCATGGCCCTTCCTTGTTGAAATGTGCATCCCCCACAGTGCCTCTCAAAACAAACAAGCAAACAAGAAATGTGAAACAGGAATAAGTCCCAGGGTAGCCTGGCTGATAGAATGCTTAATGCTTGCCTGGTCAAACCCCAGAAGCACATAAACTGGGTGTGGTGGTGACACCTGCCATCCCAGCACTGGAAAAGCAGGGGCAGAAAGGTCAAAAGCTTAAGGTCATGCTCAATGATGTGGTGAATTCCAGGCTAGGGTGGGCTCTGGGATGCCTTGCCTCAAAAACCAAAATTGTTCTTGGTGTAGTAGCACATGACTATAATTCTAAAACTTGGGACACTGAGGCAGGAGGATTAATGAGAGCCTTAAAAGGTTTTGCCTTTAAGATTCCCTTTTAGTTGAACCTGGAATGGCTACTAGATGCCCAGGGCAATGTCCCCAGTTAGTTCATTGGGGCACCTGAGGATAGGGAACCTGAAATGAACCTATCCTATAATCATACTGATGAATATCTTGCATATCGCCATAGAACCTTCATCTAGCGATGGATGGAGATAGAGACAGAGACCCACACTGGAGCACCGGACTGAGCTCCCAAGGTTATAATGAGGAGCAGAAGGAGAGAGAACATGAACAAGGAAGTCAGGACCATGAGGGGGGCACCCAACCACTGAGACAATGGGGCCGATATATTGGGAGCTCACCAAGGCCAGCTGGACTGCTACTGAAAAAAACATGGGATAAAACCGGACTCTCTGAATGTGGCGGACAATGAGAGCTGACGAGAGGCCAAGGAGAATGGCACGGGAACTTTCATCTGGCGATGGATTGAGAGAGAGACAGAGACCCAATTTGGAGCAACGGTCTGAGCTCTTAAGGTCCAAATGAGGAGCAGAAGGAGGGAGAACATGAACAAGGAAATCAGGACCACGAGGCGTGCACCCACCCACTGTGACAGTGGAACTGATCTATTGGGAGCTCTCCAAGGCCAGCTGGTCTGGGACTGAATAAGCATGGGTTGAAACTGGACTCTCTGAACAAGGCGGACAATGAAGGCTGATGAGAAGCCAAGGACAATGGCACTAGATTTCGATCCTAATACATGAACTGGCTTTGTGGGAGCTTAGCCTGTTTGGATGCTCACCTTCCTGGACCTAGATAGAAGTGGGAGGACCTTGGTCTTCCTGTAGAGCAGGGAATTTGGACTGCTCTTCAGTATCGAGAGGGAGGGGGAGTGGACTGGGGGGAGGAGAAGAGGAGTGGGGATAGGGGGAGGGGAGCGGGGGAGGGGGCAATATGTGGGAGGAGGGGGAGGGAAATGGGAAACGGGGAGCAGTTGGAAATTTTAATTAAAAAAGAATAAAAAAAAGATTCCCTTTTAGGGTTCAATTAAAGATGCCATAAATAGCTAGAGGGGTGTTAGAAATTTGAGGGTTAAAATCTGAGGGGTAAGAAAACTACTCACAACGGGAATCGTTTGTTCATGTTTCTTTATTCTTCTCTTCAATTCATCATTTCTCATTGTTTCTTCTTGTTCTTCCTTGTTCTGCATTGTTCTTAGTTCTTCATCATTCTTCCTTGTCCTACATTATTCTACCCATTACAAATGTTCCCAGTCATACATACCCTTAAACCAGCAATTCCACAGCCCTAGGAGGTTCCAGGGCCGGAATTATTTTGCCCCATAGAAAATCAGATAAGAGCTCTCTCTCTCTCTCTCTCTCTCTCTCTCTCTCTCTCTCTCTCTCTCTCTCTCATACACATACACACATGTGCGCGCACGCACAGATCCGTGGAAGTGGCTAGTACACATCTGGTGAACTCCTTAATGGAGAAAGTTAGTTAAGAAAGGGAATTAAATCATCGGGAATTCTAAAGGGGAAGGCTAGCGTGCTATGCTACATTTTTAGGTGGTTAGTAAAGGGCTAAAACGTTTATTTCCGGTGCGCCGCTTTTTTCCTCTCCCAGCATGCATAGGTAACCAAGCAAGAAGCTAGAAGCCATGGCTCTTGATCAGATAACACGTACACCAGACGCTGCAGTTCCTACAGGCCTACAGGTCTGGAGTACACACCGGGGGAGAGCCAGGCCTCTAGATTATCATCAGTTCCGGGGTATACTGTTATCAGCTGTTCTGGTCGGTTGGCGATAGTGAGTCTGCAGCGCCAGCAGGAAGGAAATTCTTTCTCTGGGAGCAGTTAACTATCTCTTCCGCTGTCCTGGAGAGTAAAACAGAACTGTAAATTTCCTGAACTAAAATCATCAGTCTGAGGAGAAAGTGCATGTAAGGGGTTAAGAATCTTTTAATGGGGTAAAACCAGGACAGCTGCATGGGCAGGTAGTAATTCCATGTCCTTGGAGATCTGTGAAAATCTTAAGTGGGATGCTCTGTGCCTGGACCCTAAGCCTTGACCAAAAGCCTGCTGATAAGATAATTGCAGGAAGATAGAGATCTCTGCGCTTACCTGGGAGAGAACAAGGCCTGGCAGTGAGAAACTGTTTTCACACATAGCCCAAAGTCATAGAAAACTGTTCTGAACTAGGGAATTAATTCCCAAATATGTAACAGAAAGGGAAGTCAGCTACAGCAAAAAACCTACAGCAAAGAACAGCCATTTTATTTACAGAGCAAAAACGCCAAATAGCCTTGCCTTTTGCTTTAGCCTTTACCAGATCCCTTGGTTCTGATAAGTCGCTCGTGAAAAGATGGTTGAGCAATTACTGTATAATGTTGTGGATTATAGCTCTGGATCACCATGGATTCGAATCTAGCCCAGGATACAAAATAAGATCCTGTCTCAAAACAGCAACAACAAGAGTCCCTGTAGGGACTGGAGCTATGGCTCGGTGGTTAAGAGCCCTGTCTGCTCTTCCAGAGGACCTGAGTTTGATTCCCAGCACCTATATGGTGGCTCACAACCATCCAAACTCTGGTGCCAGATAGTCTGACACCCTCTTTGGTCTCTGAGGGTCCTGATGCATGTGATGCACAAGCACACATGTAGGCAAAGCACCAACACCCACGAAATAAAAGTAAAAGAAGAAAACTAAACCGCAATACTAAGAGCTCGAGAAATGGCTCAGCAATTGAGAGCACTTTGTTGCTATCGCAGAGGACCAGAGTTCAGTTCCCAGGACTCATGTTGGGTGGCTTTCAAACGCCTGAACCTCCAGCTCCAGTGGACGGACACACACACACACACACACACACACACACACACACAGAGAGAGAGAGAGAGAGAGAGAGAGAGAGAGAGAGTTAAACTCTGTTAGAGGCAGAGGCAGGTGGAGCACTGTGAGTTCAAGGTCAATCTGGTCTACAAAGTGAGTTCCAGACAGTCAGAGATTGAAATCCTGTCTTGAAATAAAAAAAAAGAAAACAATAAAAATAAAAATGCAAAAAACCACAGTTAGCTATGGATGTCACCAAACAAGATGTTGCATTTGGGCCACAGGAAAACAAGCAAGTAGGCACAACATACAACTATCATAGAGTGTTGCTTTAAGAAGAAGATCAGGTGCTGGTGGGAAGGGGCAGTTGCTGGGCCAGCAGCTGGAGGCGTGGGCACGGGTCTCTCCAGCTGGCTGCCTCCAGGTAGCTGGAAGGCATATGTGGGCGCAAATTTTGTCTTGAGAGCCCGGGAGAACAGTGGGTGACCAGAGTCCTCTTGAACCTGGAAGGAGAAGACCAGATACTGGGTCCAAGCCCCACTATGTGCAGATTGGAGCCATTTCTGAAGTGGTCCCTGGTGGTCCTCCTTTTCCTGGGCCTGGCAGAGGCCTGTATCCCTCGTAAAGGTGAGGTTTCCACCCACCTCCATCTCTTCTCTGTGGCATCTTAGGATGGGGAGGCCACTGAGGCTCGACTCAATAAGCAGTTCTGAGGTCTACACAGGCCTCCTTGCTTTGGGCTTAAGCAGTCTGTTTTATTTTCTCGCATGGAGAAGGCTGCATGAGTCCTAGGTTGTTGGTCTTAAAGAGATCCATGACTTCATGAGTTTCTAGCTGGCGGCCTTATCCTTGGAGGTACTAGTATCTATGTTAGTCCCAGGTTGGGGGGTTGCCGTTGGGGACACGGATGGCTTCATGAGTCCTAGGTCAGCAGCCCTGCTCTGAAGTTCCTAGTGGCTACAGGAGTTCCTTGCTGGTGGCTTGTCCCTGCAGAGGAACATCCTGCCATCTCCATCTTCATGCTCATCAGTGACTTTTGCCCACATGGGGCAGACACCCACCTGTGTCGGTCAGCCTCTTATCCCTGTCTTCTCATTGTCATAGAACCCCCTGGACTGCCCTGTGTCACTGCAGAGATCACACTTGTGCCAGTGGAGTCATCAGCCCTATAGCTAGAGTGCAAGGGAGATGGCAGGTCTTTACACTGGGTCCCCTGGACTGCCCTGTGTCACTGCAGAGATGGAATTGAGGTGGTGCTGAGAGTTAACAGCCTGGTAGCTGGTCCTTTACGATGTCAGGATGCCTAAGACTCCACTGGAAAGACTCAATCGAGTCTTGTCACGAACAGCACTCTCTTCCCCAGCTACTAGACCTACAGTGCTTTCAAGTCTTAGTTTACCCTCAATGCTGGGAACAGAGTTGGGGAAAAGCAGGCATAGATCTGTCTTAATGTGATCCTCATGATAAACAGATAACCACATCCCAGTAGGGGCTTTAGGGGAGACTGTTCTGGAAAAGTGGCATTTGAGAAGAGACCGCAACAAGAAGCAGCTAAGGGGTTAGAGATTATTTCAGGCAGATGGAACTGCGTGTTGGGTTCGAGGACACGGAGTCACTTCAGGGCTCTGAGAGAAGTCAGTTTGGCAGAAAGATGGCAGATAGGATGAGGCCATGGGGGGGCGAAGGTTGTAAGAACAGAGAGAGTGTGGGAACAAAATATAAGGGTTGTTGGGGTCATAGGAAGCATGTGTTTGTTCCTCCTCCTCCTTCTTCCCTTTTCTCTCTTTCCTTCCTATTCTTCTATTTTAAAAGATATCTATCTATCTATCTATCTATCTATCTATCTATCTATCTATCTATCTATCTATCTATCGTCCATCCGTCCGTCCGTCCGTCCATCCGTCTGTCCTTCCTTCCGTGCCACAGAGTACATGTGAAGTTCAGAAGACAGCTTCTAGGAATTGTTTCTCTCCTTCTACCATGCAAATCCCAGGAATTGAACTTGGATCCTCAGGCTTTGGTGGGGGACAGCACCTTTACCTGCTGACTCGTCTCTCCTGCCCTTCTTCTGAGTTCTCGGTCTTTTCCTATCTTTCATGATCCTCAAACATTTAAATGATTCTGGTCAGTTTGTGTCAAAATGTCTCCTAGACTGAGTTTCCCTGAGGTTTCCCCCATGATTAGACTGAGGTTATGCATTTGGGGGAAGAATACACCAAAATCACCCTGTGCCCTCATTGGGGGATACAGCCAAGTGATTGGTGATGGTTTGTTTCTTGCCTATGACGTTCTCTCTGACCTCTTGGCTAAGGCTGTTGGGAAACCAGGCTTCTCCACTACCTATTGCTATTTCCCTTCTTGTAACTGGTGACTATATGCGGGACATACGGAGACTACACATATCTATTCTTTTTCTTTTCGTGTTGGCCAATTAATTTGAGCAGCCACCTGTAGATCGTGCCTTAAGAAGGGATTGCTGGCAGTAGTGGCATATGCCTTTAATCCCAGCATTTGGGAGACAGAGGCAGTGAGTTCCAGGCCAGCCTGGTCTATAGAGGAAGTTCCAGGACAGTCAGGACGTCACAGTGAAACCCTGTCTTGAAAAACCAAACAAGGGGGGGGTGCTGTAGTGCAGAAATTTTCTATTCTCTTTACCTGTTCTATACACATTAATTAGAATTCCTAAAGTCCTTGAATGAGACCAATGACTCTTTTCAATGAACACTGGCAAGTAAAGATAAACAGACAATGGGTTTACAGCATGACTCACTGTGTCTGATGAGATTTTTATTTTTTTCATTTTTATTATTATTTTTCCTTTTTTTCTTAAATTTTCTTTTATTTTGTGGGAGGGGTGCAAGGGCTGAGGGCAGGATGTGAAGGGACGGGAAAATGAGTGGGATCAAGATACACGAGGTAAAAGACAGACAGATAAGTACATTTTAAAAAGAGAAAAAAGAGATGAACTGGGCTAGAAAGGCGGCTTAGAAGATCAACCATCACATGGAATGTTTGTTCACTCCTCTCCCAGGAACTCTTTTCCCAATCGACTTTGCCAATATTTGTAAAACACAGCTGCCTCCAGTCTATATGTGCCTCCTAAGCCCTAAGCACAGGCTGGAGGATGAACGAGTGAACGTTGGCTGGGTGATGGAGGCACAAATGGGATTTGACGGACAAGCAGATGATAGCTGGGCAGTGGATGGACGGAAGGAAGGAAGGGTGGGGCTGTATGGAAGGATGGGTTAATGGATCGTGAATAAGTTTAGGGGTGGTTGAGTAGCTGCAGGTTTGTGTAAGTGGCTAAGTGGGTAAGTAGATGGATGGAAGGATCAGTGAATGGATGATAGACAAGTATGTGGTGAATGGGTGGGTAGATAGACGGGCAAGTGTACAGTGTATGGGTGGGTGGAGTGCATAAAAGGATAATGGATGTACCTATGGGTGTATGAGTAGATGGAGAGTTGGTAAAGTAGTCATATGGATGGATGGATCAAAGGATAGACAACAAACAGTTGTTAATGAATGGGTAGACACATGGAGGGATGAATGAATTGGGATGAACACTGGGTAGATTTATGGGTGTGTATGGGTGTATGGGTGTGTGTGGGTGTGTGGGTGTATGGGTGTGTATGGGTGTGTGAGTGTGTGTGGGTGTGTATGGGTGTGTGTGGGGATGTGGGGGTGTGTATGGGTGTGTGTGTGTGTGGGTGTGTATGGGTATGTGTGGGTGTATGGGTGTGTGTGGGTGTATATGGGTATGTGTGGGTGTATGGGTGTGTATGGGTGTGCATGGGTGTGTATGGGTGTGTGGGGTGTGTATGGGTGTGTATGGGTGTGTGTGGGTGTGTGGGTGTATGGAGGTGTAGAGTAGATAGATGGGTGCAAAGGTGGCTGGAAGAACAGGTGGATGGATGATGGGTAGGTGGATGGGTAGAGGAGTGGGTGGGGAATTGATAGATGGAGAATAGATATGAGGTAGATAGGTAGGTGAGTAATAGGCAGATTTAGGAGATGGGTGGGTAGATGAGTGGACTGGAGGGACTTTGATAGAAACTGTGTATATTAGCTCCAAAACTGCGAGAGCTGTGGGTGGTCTTGATCATTGTCGTGATCTGAGTCTCATGTCTAATTCTCTCCCTGCACCTGCTGCCTGGCCCCGTCGGGATCCACATGAATGATGCTTTTGCCTCCAGTCGCAATGGAAGAAAAAAGTAAGAACTATAGCCACTCCGTGTCTATGTTCTCATAGGTGGCTTCCCTCAGATGCTGTTGGATCTGGAAAACCCTCTGAGAATCCTGGGGAAGAGTGGAGTGTGGCTTCAGTCTGCCATAAGTCTTGGCTTGAGGGTCATAAAATAACTATTAAATAAAATAACTATTAAAAGTAAGCAGCTGCTAGGCATGATGAGATATGCCTGTAATTCTCCTGGAGGCAGGAGAATCGGGGGTCCAAGGTCATCCTTCGCTACACAGTGAGTAGAAGGCTAGCCTGTGCTACACGAGACCCTGTTTAATAGAAAATAGCTGGACTCTCTCACTTCTGTACCTGCATCTAGTCTGTCATGGTGTGTTGATTTGACCGGCTAGTTAAAATGCAATCTCAACCAGGGAAGGAGTCGGAGTGTTGTGCAAATTCAGGATTCTCCAGAGAACCAGAAAGAACAGACCAGAGAGAATAAACAGAACATAACGAAATGGAAGTAGATTAGAATAAAAATATAACAGAAGTAAGTTAGTACCAAGTAGCCATTTAATCCCAGCACTCAGGAGATGGGGACAAGTGGATCTCTGTGAGTTCAAGGCCAGCCTAGTCCACATAGTGAGCTCCAAACTTTACATGGGTTCCAGGCATCAAACTCAAAGAAAAGAAAGAAATAGAATATAATAGGATAATATAATATAGAGTAGGAAATAGAAAATAAAAATAAGATAAGATAGAAATAGAAACAGAACAGAACAGACTAGCATAACCTATGATACGATATAGAATGGAATGGAATGAATATGCAGGTGTGAAGACTTATTTGGCGACATTAGCTCACTTGACGATGGAGACTGAGAAGGTGCACAACAGAACATCCCAAGCAGTTGGATGTGGTGGCACATGCCTTTAATCCCAGCACTCTGGAGTCAGAGGCAGGTGAATCTCTGTGAGTTAGAGGCCATCTTGGTCTACAAAGTGAGTTCCAGGACAAGTTCCAAAGCTACAGTGAAACCCTGTCTTTAAAAACAATAACAACAAAAAGACAGAACATCTCAAGCTAAAGAACCAGGGAGGTTGGTAGTGTGGCTCAGTCCAAAACCGAAGCTGCAGAAACAAAGATGCCAGTGATATAATTCTCAGTCTTAAGGCAAAGGTCCATGGGCCCAGGGAGCCACTGACGTAAGCCCTGGAGTTCCAAAAGTGCAGAACCTGGGGTTTTCATATCCAAGGGTAGGAGATGAAGGAGATTACAGTTCCACCAGCCTACTGAACAGCACACACATCCACTGAGTACCGTCTCCTCCAAAACACACCTACAGACACCCCGGGGCCACGCATCATCCAAAACACACCTACAGACACCCTGGGGCCACACATCAAAGCCAATGCCAAGTCACTTAGGCCTCTGCGGAGGAGGAGGAAGGACTTGGTGAGACTGACACTGAGAACCACAGATGCCACGATGAGATAAAATTGTGATTTCCCAGCTACCCAAGTGTCCCGTAATTCAGTCAACTGTCACACCTTTGGAAAGTCCCCAGGGGTGACTCAGTGGTTCTTGCTGGTCCTTGGAGAATAATTTCTCCATGACATAAGGAATAAGGAAAGGTCTCTGAGACTATGGATCCCCAGAGAGTATGAGCCCTTGTCTTTAGTCTTTTTTTCTTCTGGTTTTTCAAGACAGGGTTTCTCTGTGTAGCTCTGGCTGTCCTGGAACTTGCTTTGTAGACCAGGCTGGCCTCGAACTCATAGAGATCCACCTGCCTCTGCCTCCCAAGGACTGGGATTAAAGGCGTGTGCCACCACCGCCTAACTCCTTGTCTAGGCTGGCCTCAAAATTGTGGTAATCCTCCTGCCTCAGCCTCCCAATGGCTGAGATTTCGGACATGAACCTCTATGGTTGGCTCACATAAAAATATTTCAAAAATATCTCTTGTATCTAACTATCAATGATCAAACAGAATTATGAAAGTGCAAAAAAATTTGTTTGTGGCTAGTTTAATAAATAGAGCAGAGCCTGCTCACAGTGCGGGCCAACTGCATGGCTGTAGTGCTCCATCTGTATAGATATCTGTCTCTAGGAAAACATATACAAGAATAGTTATATATGCAAATATATATGTAAAGCTAGTTAGAAAAACACAAGACTAAAGGAGGTGTCTTAGTCAGTGTTCTATTGCTGTGAGGAGATGCCATGACCATAGCAACTCTATTTTTAAAATAATTATTTATTTTTATTTTATATGCACTGGTATTTAATCTGCATGTATGTCTGTGTGAGGGTGTCAAATCACCTGGAACTGTAGTTATAGACAGTTGTGGGCTGCCTTGTGGATGCTGGGAATTGAACCCTGGGTTCTCTGGAAGAGCAGTGAGTGCTCTTAACTACTGAGCCATATCTCCAGGCCAACACAGCAGGTTTTATAAAGGGAAACATTTAGTTTGGGCTGGCTTACAGACATGGTGCTGGAGAAGGAGCTGAGAGTTCTACATCTGGATCAGCAGGCAGCAGGAAGAATTAGACTTTGGGCCTGGTTTGAGCATTTGAAATCTCAAAGCCCACCCCTAGTGACACATTTCCTCCAACAAGACCACGCCCACTTCAGCAAAACCGTACCTTATAATAGTGCCTCTCCCTGATGACCAATCATTCAAATCTATAAACCTATAGAGGTCATTCTTACTACAGGAGGGTTATGGATGATTTTCGCAATCAGTGTTACCACCATTATGACCTTTCTAAAATTATCTGTACCTGCATAACAATGGACATGTAATTATTCCAAGAAGAAACAAAGAAGTTCATGGGGAGACTGAGGTAGCTTGGAGAAGTATTAACCCTATCCTTTTTTTTTTTTTTGCCTCTGTTTTTCATGCTGACTCCCTGGGTCCTGGTTCTTCTTCCAGTCAAATGTAAGTCCCAATCTCTCTATATAAGCAAGGGTTGGGGTGGGGAGTCAGCTCAGGGAGATGGAAGAGAGAGGCAAACATCTGGCCATCACCTTCTGTGGGAGCAGACTCAGAGTGTGGCCATTCAACCTAGATCTGAAGGTCATGGTGTGGGAAAGGGTTCATCTTCAAGGCCAGCCATTCTCTTAGATCTTGTAAGAATGATGCTTGCAAGAGAGGAAGAAAGAGTTCTTGATTTCCATGACTTTGATATTAACATCTGTAGTGTCAGTGAAGTGACTTGGTTAGGTGATGGAGGAGGGTCATCTTTCTATCTGTTGCTTTCATTGGTTAATTAATAAAGAAACTGCTTGACCTCTGATAGGGTAGAATTAAGATAGGCGGAGTAAACAGAACAGAATGTTGGGAGAAAGAAGCCAAGTCAGTGAGTCGCCATGATTCTCCCATTCCAGACAGACGCAGGTTAAGATCTTTCCTGGTAAGCCAGCTCGTGGTGCTACACAGAATATTAGAAATGGGTTAGATCAATATGTAAGAGCTAGCCAATAAGAGGCTGGAACTAATGGGCCAGGCAGTGTTCAAAAGAATACAGTTTCCATGTAATTATTTCGGGTAAAGCCATACGGGCTGCCGGGTGCCAGGAACTTAGCCCGCCGCTCCTTATTACAACAGTTAGGAGCTCATTCTATGTGTACGGTCAGGCAGACAGGCCTTCTTTTCTGAGAAGTAACCATCTCAGCGTCCAGCCAAGAACAGGAGGTAACAGCTGTTTTGGAGACCATATTCTGCTAATCTCCTGGAAGTCACGTGAAACAGGGAGGATTTAGATAACATACATAACTGGTACCCCAGAGTCCTCACTTCTGCAGTAAACGTGTCTTCAAAGAGAAGCAGGAACCGTAGGTTGCATTAAAGTTCCTCATTCTGGTTCCTGACCCTTTTGGGGGGATCTCTGGAGTGCACTGAGGGACGATGCATAAAGGATGACTTAACTAATTCCACATTCCTTCTCAACTTTGATTGGACAAATGTTTGCATCGGTCCTGACTCATCCTCTTCTCCCTGATGCTCCCGTGCCTACAGTGCTGAAAGGTAAGAGTCTCAATCTGTTTCCTTCTCCATCTGCTCTAGTTGCCTTTGCCCCCACAAAAACAGCATGAGCTGGCTTTCAACCAGTATTTCCCCTCCTGTGTCCACAGCCCAGCTTCTCATCTAGGGACTAAAGGGAATCTGAGAACCTAGAATACCTCCTTTGACAGAACTCAAGCACCACTCTTTTCCCTCCAAAAAAAAAAAAAAAAAAAAAAAAAAAAAGCAATGTTTTTTCCTTGGTCCAAATGTACCTGGCTTGTATCTTGGTGAGCACAAGATCAAGGCAAACCCAGCCAAGAAAGAAAAGAGTAAAGAAACAACCATCCCCCGTGGCAGGCAGGGACAGATAGTAGTGATTTGCAGAGCAGAGCCCTCCTCCAACACAGTTCACACACAGTCAAAAAAGAAAGCACTGGAGGGAAGATGCATTCCCAGTATGCTTAGTTGAAGGGTCTATCTAAAGAAGTGACCATGGAAGACACATTGTGAGGCATGTTTAGCTCACAGGCATGTTAGAAAAGTTAAAGATGTTGGCCAGGGACACATCTGAGCATGTTCAGTTTGAATCACATACATAGTGGAGAGGAGTGTTTCTGAGCATGCTCGGCTTGTGTCTTAAGATGATTGACAGGATGGACTGGAGAGATGGCTCAGCGGTTAAGAGCATTGCCTGCTCTTCCAAAAGTCCTGAGTTCAATTCCCAGCAACCACATGGTGGCTCACAACCATCTGTAATGAGGTCTGGTGCCCTCTTCTGGCCTGCAGGCATACACACAGATAGAATATTGTATACGTAATAAATAAAAAAATATTAAAAAAATTTAAAAAAATGATTGACAGGAACATTTCTGAGCATGCTCTGTTTGCACCAGTGGGCTGGGATCTTTCTGGTATGTTATCTTTCTTTCTTTCCTTTTTTTTTTTTTTTTTGGTTTTTCGAGACAGGGTTTCTCTGTAGCTTTGGAGCCTGTCCTGGAACTCCCTTTGTAGACCAGGCTGGCCTCGAACTCACAGAAATCCGCCTGCCTCCGCCTCCCGAGTGCTGGGATTAAAGGCGTGCGCCACCACCGCCCAGCTGTTATCTTTCATCATGAAATTTTCTTTGTTTTTGTTTTGTTTTGTTGTTTTAAAGACAGGGTTTCACTGTGCAACTCTGGCTGGCCTGGGGCTCACACTGTAGACCAGGCTGGTCTCGAACACTCAGAAATCTACCTGTCTCTGTCTCCCAAGTGCGGATTTTAAAGGCCTGCACCACCATATTTGATTAATCACAAAATTTTCATTGAAAAAGGTGAAAGGAGAGTTTGAAGGAGTTTGTCTCTAAACAGGCCTTCCTTGCTAATACAAGCTTCAGAATGGGACAGAAACAGAAGCCATTTGACCAGAGAGTAAACTTTAGATCTACCCTAGATCTAATTTGGCTAGAAAAAGTCACATGGGTTGGGAAGATGGCTCAGTGGTCAGTGTGCTTACTGAAAGCATTAAGATATGAGCTCGGATTCCCAGAGTCCATCAAAAAGCCAGCGGGTGTGAGCCTAGCACCTTGCTCTACAGCCATCACAGAGCTCCTTCCAGCATGGGAGCAGGCAGGCTGCTGCGCTGCTACCCTCAGCTCACTAAGTCCAACCCGAATCTGCTGCAAAGGGACTCTTGGGAATCGCAGGGACCCCGAGCCTTCATCTCATCAGGACCCATTGTAGATTCCACTTTCCAGCATATTTCCAGCCCCCAGCGACTGACCTTGTTTTCCCTTTCTAATTATGGCTTTGTCTCTCTGACCCATCCAACCCAATGTTCTGCGCTTCATCTATAATCTTGGCCACCACGTCACCCCTCCCGGTCCTGCTGCCATCAGGAATCCTGGGTAAGTGTGTGAATCCCGTTGACAATGTCATGGACTGGGAAATTCAATGGAAGACTTTGAGCAAGAATTTGTGGGCTGTGAGACAGTTGTAGTGGTGAATACCTTTAACCCCAGCACTCAGGAGGGAGAGGCAGGGACTCTGTGAGCTCGAGGCCAGCCTGGTCTACATAGAGAGTTCCAGAACTATGGGCTACATAGACCCAAGAATTAAAATTGTGAACTGCACTGAAGGTTGTCTTTTGACCTCCGCCTTCTATGACTGAGCTGGGACAAGGAATTGAGACTCTTAAGGAAATTCTAAATCAGTGGTCCTCAACCTTCTTAATGTTGCGACCCTTTAATACAATTCCTCATGTTGTGGTGACCCCAATCATAAAATTATTTTCATTGCTACTTCATGGCTGTAATTTTGCTACTGTTACGAACTGTAATGTAAATACCTGCTATGTGGACAGCCTTAGGCAACCCCCGTGAAAGGGACATTTGACCCCCAGGTTGAGAACCACTGCTCTAACTTGTTTTGATGCTAGCTGATCAATGGGTTTTCCTTTTCTCCTTTAGTTAAAGAGTGACAACTCTGTGAATTTGAGGCTAGCCTGGTCTACAGAGCAAGCTCTGTCTACAGAACAGCCAGGGCTGCACAGAGAGACCCTGTCTCAGAAAAAGACAGGAGAATAGTTTGGCACACAGTGAATACTAAATGACAGATGTAGATTTATCAGGTAGAGGAGGGACTCTGAGACAGGCAGGAGAGCTGGGGTTTGGGGTTTTTATTTGGGGGGGTTAGGGTGTCTCACCTGCTTTTTTCCTTTAACCTGCTTTCTTTTGGTCTGAAGTTGTCTATGTGTCTCTTCTGTAGCAGGGACTGAGTTTCTGTCAATTCCAGCAATACAGAGATGCCCGAATGGTTGACTGGCTGGGGTCAGAGTGGGTGTCCCGATCTCCTTTGCTCTAGGGGTGTAATAGGTCCAAAGAGATCCACCTCACACGAGGGAAGATGGGCTACAACTCAGAGAGACAAAAACTGCTGGGAGAAAAAGCCACAAAGAAATGGAAACCTACAGCCTATTGTTGGGGAAAAAAGCCATTTTAAAAACAGACTGGGGTTTATAATGCTCCATCTCCTGCCTTCCTAAGTGGCCTTGGCACCACAGCCATACTTCCCCAAGAGGGTTGGCTGAGTCCCTAGGACTGGGAAAATCCATTCATTGTGGATTTTCTTTTTTTTTTTTTTTTTTTTTTTTTTTTTTTTTTTTTTTGGTTTTTCGAGACAGGGTTTCTCTGTGGTTTTGGAGCCTGTCCTGGAACTAGCTCTTGTAGACCAGGCTGGTCTCGAACTCACAGAGATCCGCCTGTCTCTGCCTCCCGAGTGCTGGGATTAAAGGCGTGCGCCACCACCGCCCGGCCATTGTGGATTTTCTTTCTGTTGCAATTGCTGTGTGTGTTGACATCATTTGTTTGTTTTTTGTCTCCTTCCTCAGAGCTGATGAGCAGACTGTCCCCGGATGGTAAGTGTGGATCTGTCTATGTCCTCAGCCCACAGTCTTTGCTCTTTCTTGTCAGTGGGTGACACAGACCTTGCGAGGCTACAGAATGCCTCATATCTTACCCAGTTTCATGCTTTGTCTTTTGACTCTAAATTTAAACTAAAAAAATATAGATATTGAAGGAGAACATGTGTAGAGGCATGCATGTGGGGTCAGAAGACACCTGGAGGGGAGTTGGCCCCTTCTTTCCACTGTGTGGGTCCCAGGATTAGAATTTAGATCTTCAGGCTTGCTAGCAAGCACCCTTGCATGCTGACCCATCTTGCTGTCCCAAAATATTTGGTATGTGGGGGGTGGTGTACACGCCTGTGCAAGCATGCAAAGGCCAGGAGAGGACACTGGGTCTCCTATTCTGTGTCTTCCAGTCTTATTTACACGAATACTTTCATGAGACAGTCTCTTATTAAACCTGGGGCTCACTGTTTTTAGGTTGACTCAGACCAGCAAGTGCCTGTGAAATTACCTGGCATGAGTGAGAAGGAAACATGGAACACGCAACAAACCTGCTTAGGAGTTTATTAGAGGGGGCATGTACAGGCCTGGGGAAGTCAGTGTGCAGAGAGAGAGCCGGGGGGGGGGGAGGGGGAGATGGTGCTTCCAGCTTTTAAAAGCTGCCTAGCGCATGTGCACAGGGGGTTGAACATGGCTATGTCACACGCAGATGATGGGGTTCATGCATGCACACAAGGGCTTATCTGAGTCATATGTGGATGATGTAACCACGCATGCATGCAAGGGCTTAGCTGAGTCATATGTGCATGATGTAATCCACACGGCACATGGGTCATGCGGTGCCCTTTAACATCCCCAAGGGCCATTAGGCACTTCTGCCTGAGAGCTTGTCTGCACATGCATGGCCCTAGAACCCGGAAGTATCGGTTTTATTGTGGCTGAAATCTTTACATTCTTGGATCCTTCTGTATGGCATCTCCCTAGTATTGGGATTGCTGGTGCGGCTGTAACTTTACTGCTGCTGTTATGAATCTTTTTTTTTTTTTTTTTTTTTGAGAAAAGGTTTTTGTGTAGCTTTGGAGCCTGTCCTGGAACTAGCTCTTGTAGACCAGGCTGGCCTTGAACTTACAGAGATCCACCTGTCTCTGCCTCCCAAGTGCTGGGATTTAAGGCATGCACCACCACTGCCCAGTTTGCGGTTATGAATTTTAATGTCAGTATCTGCTATGCAGGATATCTGAAATGTGACCCTCCCCAAATGGGTCATGACCCACAGGTTGAGAACCACTGGTATAAACCATTATGATATAATAGGATAGTATTCCATTAACATCTATACAATCAGCTTGGAGTTGAGAGTGGGTAAGAACAGAATCATTGGGGAATTGGGGACAAAGTAGCAAGTGATAAAAATTCAGCAACCGTCAGCAAAATGGCTCACTGGGCAAAGTTGCTTACTGTTTAGCATGATGACCCGAGTTCAATCCTCAGGGCCTACATGGTGGAAGGAGAGAGCTGATGCCTTTGAGGTGCCCTCTGAGCTTCACATGTGTGCCACGATGCACACATGCCCCCATTAATTAAAAGGGAAGGAAAATACAGCTAACTGGAGTGTTTCACATCTGTAATTCCAGCACCGAGGAGCAGAAGCAAGAGGGTCTTAAGTTCAAGGACAGTCTGGGTTACACAGTGAGTCCCAGGCTGTATCCTTAACTTTTCTCATGGCAGTGACAGAATACCCCAAGCTCAGGGAAGGGAGGGTTTATCCAGTTTACAGTTTGAGAGGGTAGCATGTAGGGAAATCATGGTGTTGGGGAACTGAGGCAGCTGCTCACGTTTCACATGCACAGTCACGAAGCGGAAGGTGATGACTGCAGATGCACGGGTCGCATACTCCTTTCACACAGCCCATGGGATGATTAATCTCCTTAAATGAGCTAAAGGGTTTTCAGATCTTTGTCACATTTTTCTAAGATGGGGAGATGCCATGCCATGGTATTATATATATATATATATATATATATATATATATATATATATATATATATATAGTGTGTGTGTGTGTGTGTGTGTGTGTGTACACGCACACATATGTGTTATCCAGGGAAACTTCAGTTCTAACAGTGACATTTCTCATTCTGGAATCTTTCGTATGAAGCTTATTTGTTCTACTTCAATTCCATTTTCTTTTTCTGAGACAAGATCTCCTGTGCAGCCCAAACTGGTCTTAACTTTCAGTCCACCTGTGTCTGCTTCTGAGTGGTGATATCACATGGGTGCACCACCTGAATATGATTCCATTGCACATATGTGCAGCGTATGCAGGTGTGAATGTTAGTGTGTGCATGGGTGTGTATATCCACACATGTTCCTGTGGAGGCCAGAGGTCAGAGTCAGCTGTCTCCTTCAGTTGCTCTCCACTGAACCTGGACTTCACTGTTTCTTTTTATTATTTTGTCTGCATGTATGTCTGTGAGCCATTTGCATGCAGTGCACACGGGGGCAAGAAGAGGGCGTCAGAGATGCTGAAGCCAGCAGTTACATGAAGTTGTGAGCCTCTCTGTGGGTGCTAGGAATCAGAACTTTGGCAAAATCGGTGTTCTTTTTTTTTTTATTTATTTTATTTATTTAGCTTATTTTACTTTATTTTGTTTGTTTTGTTTTTTTGAGACTGGATTTCTCTGCTGGGATTAAAGGCATGTGCCTTCACTGACCAGCTCAGCCAGTGCTCTTAACTGCTGAGCCACCTTTCCAAGCTTTCCTGGCTGTGTTTTTATGTTGAGGAAATGGAGGAAAAGTGTCGTGCAGCTAGGAGGTAGATGAACCAAGATTTGAACACAAGTCCTGTTTGTTTCACGACACCCCCGTTGGACCCTGAAGCCCACTTACCAAGGAGGGGTCGCCCCAAGAGACCACCCTCACACCACAGCTGCTGCAAAAGCAAGAGGAATTCTATTTACTGCCAAGACAGGGCCCCTCAGCCTCGGGAGGAGAAGGACCCCCAGTGGCTGTTACAGGCTGCTACTTTTAAAGGAAAAAACCACAGAAGCAATGGGGAAGTCCAGGAGTCATTTGTCAACTATAGTGACTAGCTCATTTAATGGTCAGCTAACTATAATTGGTCAATGCCATGGTGGTTGCTGGGTTGGTTGAGCAAGGAGGAACATCTTCAGGTCATCTGCAGGTAGTTTTATCCCAGTTCCAGGAACTGGGTCTATTGAAGAAAAACTGCAGAGGGATGAAAAATACCTGGGAAACGCTTGGGTGATTATCAGGTTCCTGGTTCCCAGGGAAGGAGGGGCAGTAATGGCGAGATGGCCCAGAGTCTTTCACCCCTTCCTCTTAGAACAGAGTCTAGGATGTAGCAATGGCTCACGTCTTGGCATTATCCACCCATCCATAATCTTGTCTCTCGGCCCTTTCACAGCTGAGTTCTTTCCAGGCAGGGTCATCTTTTCTTCCATTTAGTTAATCCCTCTCATTTTTCAGGTTTCAGACAAAACATCATATCCTCCTCCAAGACGCCTCCCCTGGTAACCATTCCAGGTCAGCAGTCACCCCCTTTATAAGCTCCTGCCAAGCCCTTCAGGTTACCTCTGTCCCACTTCACAAGGCTTTTGGTCCCCTTCCTCTGTAAGTTCTTGGAAAGCCATGGATATTGTTCATTTGGATAGATAATGTCTCACCCAAATCTTCTTATGCCGGATGCAGTAGGTGCCCACGGATGTCTATTAGGAGAAAGGGAGCCTGCAGATTCAAGTCCCCGTCTTTCCCTGTAAATCAAGCAGTGGCCTGCTTTCTGATAGTTCTCTGGTCTTGACTGGTCAGGGATGCTTATGGGTGGTAAAACTATTAATCTCTCTCTCTCTCCCTCCCTCCCCCACCCCCACCTTCACTTCCACCCTCTCTCCATCTCTCTGCACCCCTGTTGAACATGGCTGCATTCATTTCTCCTTACAGACAAGACGGAGGAAGAATGTAAGTACTTTGAAAGTTTATGACTGCCAACTTCTCACCCCCTCCCAACCCCCATATTGCCAGGGATTGAACTCAGAACCTCATGTGTGCTGGAAATGTGCTCTACTGCTGAACCACACCCTTAGGCCCTCACTGGGGGATTCTAGACAAGTGCTGTACTGATGAGCTACACCCCAGAAGCATTTCTTCTATTTTTAAACAAGTTCTCACTAAGCTGCCTAGGATAGCCATGATTCAACTCTGTCTCAAAATAAAAAGTAAAAAGAGAGAATTGCTCAATGGTAGAGCCCCTGCCTAGAATCCCCCAGTGAGGGGCTGGGGTGTGACTCAGTGGTAGGCTGTTCTGCTAGCATATACAAGACCCTAAGCTGAATGTTCAGCACCACAACAAAAAAAGTTTGCTAGAGCAAGTAATTCACAAGTTAGGCAGAGAAAAACCAGGAGTGGTTTGGGCAACTCTGTCCAGACAGGAGAGCGGGGCTGGAGGACAGCGGATGGAGGGATGATAATGGACGGGTCACAGTCATTCCATTGATTTACTTGGTCCACTCCATTGCAAAGTCCCTCATAGTACAATGTAAGTATATTAGATGTTTTTGATTGGCTGAGCCAAATTCTCCATTTCTCTAGTCTAATGCAACTTGAATTTCCCTTAACTGAAATGCCCAAGGCTAGAAATGTTTCAAATGTCCAATGTTCAGAATCGTGAACATGGATATAGACTTTATCCATCCAGCACCTCTTACCCCAAACCCCCAAATCTGCTGGACAGCACCCAACTCCAAAGCTGAATGTGGCGGCTCACACTTGTAATTTCAGCACTTGGGAGACTGAGATTGCCTTGATTTCAACCTACATCAAGAATTAGTAGGTAGACCAAAAAATGGCCTTGGTCTTGGAGTGAGAAGACCCTATCTTTTTTTGCTTGTTTGTTTGTTTGTTTTTAGGGACAGGGTTTCTCTGTAGCTTTGGAGCCTGTCCTGGAACTAGCTCTTGTATACTAGGCTGGCCTTGAACTCACAGAGATCCGCCTGCCTCTGCCTCCCAAGTGCTGGGATTAAAGGCGTGCGCCACCACCGCCGCCCAGAAGACCCTATCTCAAAAATAAAAAACGAATGGAAGCTGGAGAGATGACTCAGTGGTTATCATCACTTTCTGCTCTCCCAGAAGACTCAAGTTCATGTCCTAGCACCTGCTAAGATAGTTTACGATTGCCTGTAACTCCAGCTGGCCTCCAAGCACAGACATATGGCATCATTTTACACAGACTTATATGCATAAATAAAAAACAAAATAAGCCTTAAAAATGAAAACAAACCAAAGTGAAGCTATTCAAGCATCACTTTGACACTCAAAAAGCTTGTCACTGGGGCATTTTGGGTTAGGGATGGTCAGCCCTCACAGGCGTTGATGGGAAAATGGCTCAAGTTAGACTTGATGCTGCCCACAGATGAGGTTAGGCTGAGACCACCGGAGAATGGTGGCTTTGTCTGCACGGGGATCCTGTAGACCTGGTCTCCTCTCAAGTTTGTTCTGCTGAATGCAAGAGCAATTGTTAAATACTTTATTATTATTATTATTATTTGGATTTTTCGAGACAGGGTTTCTCCGTAGCTTTTGATTCCTGTCCTGGAACTAACTCTTGTAGACCAGGCTGGCCTCTAACTCACAGAGATCCGCCTGCCTCTGCCTCCCGAGTGCTGGGATTAAAGGCGTGCACCACCACCGCTTGTTAAATACTTTAAAAAACATTTTATGAGGGAAAAAATGGACAGTACCAGGGACAGAAGGAACTAATATTCATTCTATTCCCTTGCCCATTCTTTTCCACGTTGACCTTTGGTTCTGCTTCAAACCCGCCGTCCAGTGAAAAGTAAGTTATTTTTCCTTTTATGACTGATGTCCTTTGGTGTTTGGTGGAAGTGTCTCTATATGTACTCTCTATATAACCAAAGATGACCTCAAACTCTTGACCATGTCTCAGCCTCTGGAGTGCTGGGATTACAGGTGTGCACTACCACACCTAGCACAGGAAATAGTTTCTACAGTTTCTCCCTTCTGGTGGGTCACTTGGAAGGAGGGGGAACAAAAAAGCAAGAAGCCAGGCAAGGTGGTCCATGCCTTTGATGCCAGCTGTCATGGTGGTCCATGCCTTTGATGCCAGCCGTCATGGTGGTCCATGCCTTTGATGCCAGCCGTCATGGTGGTCCATGCCTTTGATGCCAGCTGTCATGGTGGTCCATGCCTTAGATGCCAGCCCTCATGGTGGTCCATGCCTTCATCCCAGCCCTCATGGTGGTCCATGCCTTGATGCCAGCCCTCATGGTGGTCCATGCCTTCATCCCAGCCCTCATGGTGGTCCATGCCTTCATCCCAGCCCTCTGGAGACTGGGGATTAGCAGCTCAAGGCTACAGCAGCTACATATTGAGTCTGAGGTTAGCCTGGGCTACATAAGGTTCCATCTCAAAGAAAAAAATAGAAAAAGGGGAGGGGAGAAAAAAGAGAGGGGATGGAAAGAGAAAACTGTTTATGGTTTTGGTTTTTGTGGGGTTTTTGTTTTGCTTTGTTTTGTTGTTGAGTTTTTTGTTTGTTGGTTGGTTTGGTTTGGTTTTTTGTTTCGTTTTGGTTATTGTTTTTCAAGACAAGAGTTTCTCTGTGAAGCCCTGGCTGTCCTGGAACTCACTCTGTAGACCAGGCTTGCCTATGCCACTACCTCCCACCCTGTGAGAATGCTGTTTTTAGAGGAATTTACCCTACTTGTGGAGGAGACTCCAGGTGGTCTTCAGGCTCCACCCACTTCCTGGGGCTGCTGTGGTGGGGTCCCAGAATTGAGCAGCTTCTCCACTCTCCCCATTTCCCCAGAGCATGGGACCGCAGGAGTTGTTTGTTTATAGGTAGAAAACAAAATAAAGCAAAACAAAACAAGATACCAGGAACCAAGTTTTCCTCCCTCACTCGGGGAAAGAGAGAAGAGTAGAGGCCCTTTCCTGATGCCCTGCAGGTATCTGGAGGATGAATCCCCAGAGGAACTGGGGCCAGGGGATTCCAGCAGTAAGGATGAATATGTCTTAAGATACTGGCTCACAGCCGATCCAGCATCTCTGTATACAGCCTCACCAGTGCCATTTGGACTGGATATTTCCATGTCCCTTATGGGGTGGGCCTCTTCTGAGGATGCTCTGGTGGGATGGGAGAAGGCCAGGCATCGCTAACACCCTTTTCCTCTCGAACCTTCATTTCCGCTGGTACCCAACACCTCCACCTGGACTTCCCTCTCCTTGGTGCTCCTGTTTCAACAGTATTGAAAAGTAAGTTCAGTTTTCTTCTTTTTTTTTTTTTTGGTTTTTCGAGACAGGGTTTCTCTGTGGCTTTGGAGCCTGTCCTGGAACTAGCTCTGTAGACCAGGCTGGTCTCGAACTCACAGAGATCCACCTGCCTCTGCTTCCTGAGTACTGGGATTAAAGGCGTGCGCCACCACCGCCCGGCCAGTTTTCTTCTTTTCATTTGCTTTTCCCTTCTTGTTCCTGCCAGGAGGTCCCCCATTGGTGCAGGGACTGTCGCGGGGTGGGGGTGAGGGGTAGAGTGGGACTGCACTTCTTCCGTCTTCAAAAAGGCAGGCATAGGAATAAGAGGATGACTCATGGGGAAAAGGGGCTGGCGACTAAGCCTGAGCTCCATCCTGGCAACCACATGGTGGAAGGAGAGAACTGACTCCTGCTGTTGTCCTCTGACCTCTACACGTGTGCTGTGGCACACGTGCATGTACACACACACCCCGATAACAAAACAGAATGTAATTGAAAACAATTATAAGAGGCTTAAAGAGATGGTTCAGTGATTAAGAGCTCTTGCTGCTCTTCCAGAGGATCTGAGTTCAGATCACATCTGGTGATTCTTATCTGCTTGTAACTCCAGCTCCAGGGGGATCTGATGCCCTCTTCTGCTCTTGATGGACACCTGCACACACATATACACGCAAATAATAAAATAATAATAAAATATTAAAGCAGGATTTTGGGGAAATGACTCAGTGGTTAAGAGAGCTTGCTGTTCTTGCAGAGAACACAAGTTTGGTGACTCACATTTACCTGTAACACTGATCCCTGGGGTTTAATGCCCTCTTTTGGCTTCTGTAGGCACTTGCATTTATGTGGTAAATACACACACAGAGTTACACACACATACACACATATAAATAAAAATAAAAATAAATGCTTTTTAAAATTGGAGGCTAGAGAGGAGGATCAGTGGTTAAGAGCACTGGCTGCTCTTCCAGAGGACATGGGTTCAATTCTCGGCGGTCACATGACACCTCACAACTGCCTGTAACTCCAGTTCTGAGGGACCCAACGCCTTCCTCTGACCTCTAAGGGCACCAGGTATATGTGTGGTCCTTTTCAGCTCAGCTCTGCTCTGAGGCCCACTGTTCTGGGCTCGGAGCTCGTTTGGTCCCTACCTGTCTAACGTTGTGATTTATTTCTCCCTCTTGTGGTCTCGTCTCTCATGGGCTCATCACTACTTCCTGCCTCCTGGGTGGATCACAGAGGTCCTTGGTAAGCGCCTTGTTCTGTGTGGGCCCTGGACCTACGCACCAAGCTTCTGTTTTATCGACTTGTGTGCCAGAGTATGGGGGAGGTGGGAATCTGAAATGTGGTGTTGGTGAGTGCAGACCTCCCTGGAAATTCAGCACCTGCCATGCAATTGCCAGAACCCACTCTGTGAGTGATGGTGCACATTTATAATCCTGGTACTAGGAAGACACAGACAGGAGGATCTCTGGGGCTCATTGGCCAGCCAACATAGCCTACATGGTAACACAGAGAGGTGGCTCTCTGGGGCTCACTGGCCAGCCAACATAGCCTACATGGTGAGCTCAAGGCCAGTGAGAGACTCTGTTTCTAAAAATAAGATGGACAGCCCCTGAAAAAAAAATCACAACTGGGCTTGACCTCTGGCCTCCTTCAATACAGGCATGTATGCCTGTGCACATGGTATACACACACATACACACACACAGAGAGAGAGAGAGAGAGAGAGAGAGAGAGAGAGAGAGAGGCAGAGAGGCAGAGAGAGAGAGGGAAAGAGATGGGGAGGGGAGGGTAGCAGCAGGATGCTTCAGCAGGTAAAGCTCTTGCTGAGAAGCTTGATGACCTAAGTTTGAGTCCCAGGTCCCACTGTCCTTTGATCATCACGTGCTTGTTAGAATATGCTTGTGCTCATGATCACATGCATAAACATATATACACAAATAATAATAGTGGTGATGATGATGGGGGGTGCTGGGCAGAGTGGCACACACCTTTAATGCTAGAGGCAAAAGAAGTACAGATCTCTGAGTGTTTGAAGCCACCCTGGGCCACATAGCAAGTTCCAGGTCATCCAGGACTACACAGTATGACGTTGTCTCAATAGAAGTGTCAACGAATATATTATAGACTTGACAAGCCTTCCCAGTGAGAAATTACTATGTGCTTAGAGATTAATAAAGAAAAAGTCTTTAATGAGCCTGACTGGTCCAGACTGATGCATAGACGGGAACCAGCTCCGAACAGAAAACCCTATCAGCTTATAAAGCATCGCAGTCCCGAGTTGCATTTTGAGCAATGAAAACATGTTTCACAGAGACAGAAAAGCCAGGCTTTGGTTGTTTGGACAGAGGTGTGGGAGGGAGTTCCAGTGTTACATAGTTATCCTGAGACACATTAGGGCTGCTTTACCAGGTAGCTGTCAACCAGGGTCATCCTGTCTGCCTGACAGAATCACACTTCTGGATAGGAAAACCAGAGAGCTCCTTCAGCTAAGTGCTGCTTTGTGTGGGTTAAGATATCCTAAGCAAGTTCAGTAGACATTTGTATTATCAATGTACTAGTCCCAGTTTCTCCTATATCAGAAGGAAGGAAGGAAAGAAGGAAGCAATCAAGGAGGCAGGCAGGCAGGCAGGCAAGCAAGTGGGCCAGAATTCTGCAGGCCTTTTTAGGAGATGGGTTGGGGGTGAGCCTCTGGGCCCTATTGCCCTGAGTTCTGCCTGGCTACATTTGTGATTCTATTTGCATGTCTCTTTGTCTTAGGTCTGCTGAGCCTCCAAGTGCTGAGTGGTGAGTTGGTGACTTGATCATTTTGTTTTTAGGGTTGGAAGAGCCTTTAGATGTCACGAAACAAATGCAGCTAGCATTCTCGTGAGAGGCGAACACGGTGTTCAAGAAGCTCAGAGTCTGAACACTGTTGTTCTCTGAGGAAAGGTGTGCAGGGGACATGATAACCCAGTGTGTCAGAGAGTGCTGGAAGAAGTTACATCTGAGCAAAGGGGGGACCCACAAACATGTGAACACCATATGCATTTGTGTGCATGCGTGTGTATCTGGGGAAGGGCACTGCATGCTGGGGAATGGCATATGTGTAGCCAGGTAGCTGGGAGTGTCTGAGTCAAGGGCCACCAAGGAGTCCAAGGGCAGCCCTCTTTTACCCAGCAGGCCCAGAAGCAGCATTTACAGCTGGCTTCCCACCCATTCCCTAACTTTCTTTTTTTCTTCCCTTTCCCCTGCTCTCCTCCCTTCCTCTACCGTCCCTGTCTTTTTCCTCCTTAGAAGAAGCAAATGACTGCAAAGAAGAAGGTGGGTAGAGCCACGTGTCTGTTCCCTCCTCAGGGCAGTTAGCACCTTCCCTCTGACTGAGACCCGAGAAGAGGTCAGAGTTCAGATGCATCTCAGTCTTCAGGAAGCCTCTGTAGCCCTCAGCCACCGTTTCCCTCCTCCTCTGCTCCTCTGTGCCAAGCACAGAAAGGTAAGAGGAGGTATTCTGCTTCTGCGGAGCTCCAGTCACCTCCCACCCCACCCACCCACCACTCTGCTCCCTTGGAAATGACCAGGTAAGTTGAATGACAGGCGTGTGTGCTGGAAACAAAGAGATGGTGGATGGGAGACCATATAAGCAGACATCCCCCTCCGAGTGATGGTGGATGGGAGATCACATAAGCAACATCCCTCTCCAAGTGATGGTAGATGGGAGACCACATAAGCAGACATCCTCCTCCGAGTGATGGAGACCGTGGAGAGAGTTAAAGGAGCTTGGATTAAGCTGTGGGGTAGGATTCCGTAGAGTGCCTGCTTAGTAGGTACAAGGGCCTGGGTCTGATCCCCAGGACCACACACCTGCAACCCCAGGGCTCAGGAAGAAGAGGCAAGAAGATCAGAAGTGTAAGGTTGGCGTGGGCAGCTTAATGAAGGTCCAAGGCCAGTTTGGATTTTGTGAGACTCCTTTTCAAAGAACAGAAAAGAGAAATAGCACCAAAACAGATAGGTGGGACCACTGGACATCCCGATCAGACCCCAGCCTCAGTGGCAGAGTCGGGGCCTCACAGGTTACAAGCTGGATCAGACTGAGTAGCCAATTCAAGGCCAGTTTAGGATAGTGAGTGTCTATATTAAAAGCAAGCAAAACAAAATGGACAACAACAACAGCAAAAACAAACAAACAAACAAAAAACCCTGGGCACGGAGTACTTAAGATAGTAATTCTCAACCTTCCTCATACTATGACTCTTTAATAAAATTCCTCACGTTGTGGTGACCCCAACCACAAAATGGTTTTCTTTGTTGCTTCATAGCTGTGATTCTGCTACTGCTATGAATCATAATGCAAATACCTGTGTTTTCCGATGTCTTAGGTGAACCCTATGAAAGGGTTGTTTGATCCACAAAGGGGATGTGAATCACAGGTTGAGAGCCACTGACTTAGGAGGTAGAGAAAGAAAAAGTTCAAGGCTAACCTAGGCTACATAGCCAGCTGGAGGCCAGCCTGAGATCCATAAGATTCTGTCTCAAAAAAAAATCTAGAATTATCAGTAATGTCACCAGAAAAGTATAATTTCTAACAAGTATTGGAATTCTAGAACTAAGACTATGCAGCCAGCATTAAGAATTGAGATTCTGGATTGACAAGATGGCTGAGAGGGTGAACGGGCTTGCCTTCAAGCCCAAGGCCCTGAGTTTGATCCCCGTAGAAGATGAGAACCAGCTCCTATGAGCTGTGTGTCGATTGAAAGAACCACCAAGCGACATGTTTTAGGAGATTGTGAGAACCCCACAGAGACCCGATATAAAGAAAATCAGGACCCACGAGGTGACTCCATGGTTAAAAGAACTTTCGGAACAGTCTGATGAACTGAGTTCAATCAGAACCCATGTAAAGGCAAGGAGAGAGTCAGGCGTGGTGGTGTATACCTTTAATTCCAGCACTCGGCAGGCAAATCTCTGTGAGTTCGAGGCCAGCTTGGTCTACAGAGCGAGTTCTAGGGCAGCCAAAGATACACAGAGAAACCCTGTCTCGAAAAACACCCCCCAAAAAGGGTGAGGGGAGAAAATGGACTCCACAAAGCTGTCTTGTGGCCTCCCCATGTGCACATGCCGCATGCACACACCAGTGCAGTCGTCCTGCACACACCAGTGCAGTCGCCATGAACGCCCGCACGATAATAAAATGCATTGTCTTAGTTCTTTTGCTGTCTTGTGACACCATGACCAAGGCAACTTATTTTTAAAAAAAGCATTTAATTGGTCGGTTTTCTTATAGTTCCAGAGTTTCAGAGTGTGAGTTCATGACTTATGATGGGGGGGAGCAGTGGCAAGCAGGTGGCATGGCATTGGAACAATAGCTGAAAGATTACATCTGATCCACAGGCACAAGAAGGGAGGGAGGGAGGGAGGAAGGGAGGGAGGGAGGGAGGGAGGGAGGGAGGAAGGGAGGGAGGGAGGGAGGGAGGGAGGGAGAGAGAGAGAGAGAGAGAGAGAGAGCACAAGCGCTAACAGGGACTGGTGTGGGCTTTTTAAACCACAAAGCTCACCCACAATGACATGCCTCCTCCAACAAGGCCACACCCTCTAAGCTTTCCCAGTTCCAGGAACTGTAGAACTGAGAATCCAAATACAGGCGCCTAGGGGGCCATTCTCACCAAGCCACCACATCCGTCTTAAAAATATAAAGACTATTGAAGTGGGGCAGGCAAGCTGTCTTCGCAGGTAAAAGTGCCTACTGCCAAACCTGATGACCGTAGGTTATCACCTTCATCCATATGCTAGGCAGAGAGGACTCTGGAAGGAATCCTCTAGCCTCCACACTTGCCCACGTGGAGTTTAGCCAGCCCAGGCAAGGTGGTGAGCTCCAGGCTCAGTGAGACCCTGCCTCAAAGAAAAAGAAAGAAAGAGAAAAAAAAGAAAAGGTAGAAAAAATATAAGGTTGATGAAGACCCTGATGTCAGCCTCTCGGCTTCACATGTATGTGTGTGCACATGCATATGTCTAAGACACATACATACACACAGAGAACATACACAGGGAAAAGTGAGACGGTTAGTAAGATCACATGCCTGGGATCCGAGTATTTGCCAGGTGGAGGCAGGAAGATTGAGAGGACATTCTTAGCCTCATTTTGAGTTGGAAGCCAACCTGAGTCATTGGCATCCTGTTTCAAAAACCAAATCAAATTAAACAAAGAGTCAAAACGACAAAAAGAGGGACTTTGGTGAGGTTCCCACAGAGCGGATGGGGTTCCCTGAGTGGCTTTTTTTCCAGTGCACTGGTTGGGTGCTGTTACGTAGAGGGGTTACGTCATGATGCCTAGGTGTGAGGAGAGCTGAAAGAGCAGAGAGCTTGTCCGGGAGCCGAGTGATGGCCATAACATCCCGTGTAACAACAACAAAAAATTCAACCCAGGAGATACACAGAGGAGAGACACCAGTTTGGAGTGCCAGAGGGCCAGGGATTTCCGGGTGTTATCAGTCCTTCTTGCCCCCTTTCTTTAGTGAAGTCTCCCCCTGCCAGCACCACAGCCAGGGTCCTTGTGAAGAACGGCGGATGGAACTTTTTGAAGTGCGCCTACATGGTGATGACCTTCCTCTTCGTGTCCTACAATAAAGGAGACTGGGTAAGGAGGCCGCATTTGGATGGACGCCTTTCAGTCTATGGAGGGAGGAGGGCGAAAGGAAGGAGGGGAGGGGAAGAAAGGATGAGGAGAGAAGGCACTGTGGGAGAAGGGAGTCTACACAGTGTAGCCAACTGCCTTGTCAGGCTGTCTTTGTGGGACCACCAGCTCCCCAGTAACAACAGGAGACTTTATATCAATTATGAAAGCTTGGCCTTAGCTTAGGCTTGTTCCCAACTAGCTCTTATAACTTAAATGAACCTGTCTCTTTTAATCTACATTTTGCCACGTGGCTCGGTTACCTCTGTTCTGTACCACACATCTGACTTCAGGGCTTCTGGTAAAATCCGCACTCCTAGATTTCTTCTCCTTCTCCTCTAAAACTAATATGCCTTCCCCAACAGAACCACTCTGCCTGCCTAGACATTAATAAGGAAAATTAATCTGAATAATTGCAATTCTCGGCAATTGTAAAATTGCAAATGTACCGGCTCTAGCTAGCACTCAGTTGCCAGCCATGAATACAAGATTTTACTAACTTGCCGGGCGGTGGTGGCGCACACCTTTAATCCCAGTACTTGGGAGGCAGAGGCAGGCGGATCTCTGTGAGTTTAAGACCAGCCTGGTCTACAAGAGCTAGTTCCAGGACAGGCTCTAAAACCACAGAGAAACCCTGTCTCGAAAAACCAAAATAAATAAATAAATAAATAAATAAATAAATAAATAAATAAATAAGATTTTACTAACTTATATACACCTTAGGCATCTGCATTGTACCAGCCCAGGTTACAGTTTGAACCATTTTAAAAGACAGGAGACTGCAAGTTTAACCACTTGGGCAGATGGGAGATTTACACAGCCAGGTATTCCAGAATTATCTACGTATATTAGTATTGATTTCTAAAGTTGTCACCGAGGATCATCTTGCCCATCTGGCAGAATTATGTTTTTACTGATAAGAGCACCAGGAACTTAATGGCAGACCAAGACTTAATGACGGTAGGTTTTGACCCTGCGCTGCCCCCAGAGTTGTCCCTAAGAGACACATTCTTTGACAGGGGACTGGTTGTAACCCTGGGTTTCTCCATTTGTTATGGAAATGAACCTAGTTGGAGGTCAATCGGTGAATAAACCTTAGCAGAACTCTCTCAAGGACCCCAAACTTTATTTAAGGTACCAGGTTTTCATTCTGTCCCAGCCTGGTGAGCACCCCACTCATCCCCAGTCACACTAGTGAGCACCCCACCCATCCCCAGCCACACTGGTGAGCACCCCACCCATCCCCAGCCACATTGGAGGCGGTCCTGGTCAGCTGAATCCCAAGTTGTGTGACCCAATGTGCCCTAAGCCGGTCCAGCGTCAGGTTTACTCTCCCAGGTGCCCGCGCGTCATTGCTACCTTCAGTCTCAGACTGAACTCCGGCAGTCAGGCAGTCAGGCGTGCCACAAGCTGCTTCTCTCATCGAGTCACCCCTCCCTAGCTGGGACAAGAACCCTAAGAACCATGCCACTAGGAGCTGTTTCCTGTGAAATGTGAAGTGCCAACTGTGTTTTCTGTTCTCTCTCTCTCTCTCTCTCTCTCTCTCTCTCTCTCTCTGTCTGTCTGTCTCTCTCTCTCATATTCAGGAGTTTTTTTTTTATTTTTAATTCTTATTCTCTCATATATTACATCCTGACTGCAGTTTCCCCTCCCTCCGCTCCTCGTGCACCCCCCTCTGCCCAAGATCCACTCCTCTTCCATTTCCCTTCAGAAAAGGGCAGACCTTCCAGGAATATCAATTGAAAATAGCATATCATTTTGCAGTAAGACTATGAACATACCCTCATGTCAACGCTGGACAAGGCAACCCAGTGGGAGGAAAAGGGTTCTGAGAGTGGAGAAAGAGACAGAGGCAGCCTCACTCCCGTTGTAGGAGTCCCACAAGAACACCACGTTACACAACCACAATGTGTGGCAAAGGACCTAGCACAGACCTATGCTGGGTCAATGATTCAGTCTCTGTGAGCCCCTGTGAGCTGTGTTCTAATTGTGTTCTTGACCCTCTGGCTTTTTCAATCCTTCCTCCCCCTCTTCTTTGGGGTTCCCTAAGCTCCACCAAATGTTTGGCTACGGGCTCCACATCTAATCCTGTCAGTTGCCTCTCTGATGACAATTGGGCTAGGCACTGATCTCCGGGAATCACAGAATATCATCAGAAATCATTTCATTGACTTTTTTTTTTCTTTTTGCCAGTGCTGTTTGGTTCTATCCTAGGTCTCTGTGCTATCCAGCCTCCAGTTCCTTTTACTGTGGAGCATAGGCTTCCTGTCCTGGTGCGAGCCCCGAGTTAGACCAGTCATTGGTTGGCCGCTCCCACAAGTTCTGGGCTGCCATTGCCCCAGCACGTCCCGCAGGCGGGGCAGACTGGGTTGACTGGTGGTTTTGTGGCTGGGTTGTTGTTGCAGACTCAGGAGACTCTTAAGGACCAGGTCTTTTGCTGTTTCGGGAGATGCTGCTGGATAAGACACCTCAGGCATCTCTACCCGCTGAGCTGTCCCGCTGACTCCTGTTTGTGCTTTTGGAACAGGGTCTCTGATGTAGGCCAGGATGACCTTGCACTCATGATCTTCCTGAGTGCTGATGCTATGGGCATTAACTGCCACATCTAGTTTAGGGGGTGAGAAGTACTTGGTCCCTGGTTATTGGGTGTCTCCGCTGAAGTAATAAGTCGAATCAAACTGAATTAATTAGTCCAGATCTAATAAACAGAGCAAAGGAAAGCAGAGCACTCCCTGGTGGCTCTCGGGAAGGCAGGAGAGAGAGCACTTGGTGGGTCTATAGACCCGGTTTTAAGTAGCCTGTAGGAATCTTGAGCATCTCAGGAGGAGGAGCCACTGATGGTGGGATTTCTCAGGGGCAGGGTCTGGAATGGGAGGAGGGAGTACTTGGGATCAACCTAGGGCTTCATCCCTGCTAGGCAAGCACCCTGGCAGGTAAGTCACATCCCTGTCAGTGGGAGTTGTGCAATGAAGCCACTGGGCACTGAGCGCGGAGCAGATTTAGAGCAGGACACGGGGAAGCAGAGAGACCTGCCCATGGTCAGGACGGGCCTGTGGTAGTGAACACAAGGAAAATCCGCTAGATCAGCTAGAGCAGTGGTCCCCAATCTTCTGATGCTGCACCCCTTTAATACAGCTCCTCACGTTGTGGTGACCCCAACAATAAACTATTTTTTGTTACTACTTCATAACTGTAATTTTGCTACTGTTATGAATCGTAATATAAATATCAGTGTTTTCTGATGGTCTCAGGAGACCCCCAGGAAAGAGTCTGGGATCGTGTCCCACAGGTTGAGAACCACTAGGCTACACTTCTATCAGGAATGCACCTCGTGGATTGGGCTTGAGGGCTGAGGGAAATGGGGAGACCCAGGAGATGATCGGGGTGCCCTGGTTCTCAAAAAGGTGACTTGGTCGACCAGAAGATTCTGCACAGTATCTGGAGATGTTTTTTTTTTTTTTTTTTTTTTTTAATGGCCCCCACTGAAGCACAGAATTTAGTGAGAGGCCAGGGACAGCTCTCAGCCTTTCAGCACTGCTTGCCCTGAAAGTGACGGGTCAAAGGTCATCAGTGCCAGTGCCGGAAACACTAAGTGGGGGGGTGGCAAGGCTGATGAAAAGTGAACAGGCTGGAAGATGGGGCAGAGCTCAGGAGCATAGAGAGGCTGACCAGTCACCAGTACCACAGGAGGGAGGAAGGGAAGTTGGTTGGCTGACTTTTGTTTAGTTTTTGATTTTGTCTTTCTCTGTTCCATGTCCTGTCATTCATCCTTGTCGTCCCCAGTGTTACTGTCACTACTGCAACCCGGAGCTGAATCTGAGGTATGGCATAGCAGGGAGGGCATTTTGCATCTTGTCCACGGGTCCTGGAACTCACTCTGTCAGGCTGACCTTCAGCTCACAGAGATCCGCCTGCCTCTGCCTGGGATTAAAGGCCTGTGCCACCACCTCCTGGCTTACATTTTGCTATTGAAAGAGATGGGTGTCAGCTCAGGATCCTCAAGGCCAAGTTCTCAGCACAAAGGAGACTTTTTCCCCAGAGAGACAAAGGGGAGGGATAAGAGACAAGCACAGGAAATAAAGGAAGAGGGGGAAGGGAACAGGGCAGCTATTTGTTCCAGAGAAGGACAAAGGACTGTCTGGAAAATGAGGAGACAGATGTGGCTCATAGGAAAATGGCGAAAAGATGAAACCCCGTGTGTCTTAGTTAGGGTTTCTATTGCTGTGAAGAGACACCAACACCATGGCAACGCTTACATTTAAAAAACATCTAATTGGGGTGGCTTACATTTTCAGAGGCTTAGTTCATTATCCTCATGGTGCAACAAGGTGGTGTGCAGGCAGATGTGGTGCTAGAGAAGTGACCAAGTGTCTTACATCTTTTTTTTTTTTTTTTTTTTTTTTTTTTTTTTGGTTTTTCGAGACAGGGTTTCTCTGTGGTTTTGGAGCCTGTCCTAGAACTAGCTCTTGTAGACCAGGCTGGTCTCGAACTCACAGAGATCCACCTGCCTCTGCCTCCCAAGTGCTGGGATTAAAGGCGTGCGCCACCACCGCCCGGCAGTGTCTTACATCTTGACTGCAGGCAACAGGAAGTGGTCTGAGGCACTGAGAGTGGTTTGAGCAGATATGAGACCTCAAACCCCACCTCCATGGTGACACTTCCTCCAATAAGACCACATCTACTCCAACCAAGACCACACTCACCCCAACATGGCCACACCTCCTAATAATGCCACGCCCTTTGGAGGCCGTTTTCTTTCAAACTACCACACCGTGTTAGGACGAGGTGTTTAACTTTAATTGGCCATGTTAATTAGGTGAGCCAAAGGGCACTTTTGATTGATGGACTTAATACTTTGTCAGCTGGACCTTGGCAGTGAGCCCCAGGAGGATGTAATCTAATGGCATTTAGCAAGGCAGAGGGAAGGGGGCAGAAGGGCAAGGCCTGCCAGAGCCACATGCTCCAGCGGGCTAGTATCCCTTCAGTTATTATTTGCATGTATACCCATGCCACGGCACACATGCGGAGGTCAGGGGTCAGCTTGTTGGAGTCAGTTCTCTCCTTCTACCCCTTGAATCCCTAGGATGGGACTTAGTTTTCAGTCTCGGCAGCCAAGTGGCTTTACCTGCTGAGTCATCTCCCTAGGTCAAGGAGGTTTTATGTATGTATGTATGTATATATGTGTGTGTATGTATGTATGTATATATGTAGGTATGTATGTATATATGCAGGCATATGTGTATATATGTAGGTATGTATGTATTTATGCTTTTTTTTTTTGTTTTTTATTTTTTAGGACAGGGTTTCTCTGTGTAGCTTTGGAGCCTGTCCTGGAACTTGCTCTGTAGACCAGGCTGGCCTCAAACTCACAGAGATCCGCCCGTCTCTGCCTCCCAAGTGCTGGGATTACAGGCCTGCGCCACCACGGCCCAGCTAAGGAGGTTGCTTTTAAATAGCTCGTGTCCAAGGTAGGGTTTGTAAGCTGCAGTCAGAGTCACAGAATTGCACAGAAGGTTCCAAGTTCATTCTCCTTTAGTGTGGGAGGAATGGCATGTGCGTGTTCCCCTCTGCTGCACAATAAATAAACGCAGTGTCATTCGAAGTGGGGTTTCTGTTTTGCTGTTGAAGAAGAGAGCTAGGTGGATAGTTCAGAGGTTAAGAACATGCGCTACTCCTGCCAAGGACCAAAATTAAATTCCAAGCACACACATTGTGGAACTCAGACTCCCTGTAATTCCAGCCACCAGGCTCAGATGTCCATTTCTGGCCTGCAAGGGCACTGCATTCTCATGGACATACCCACTCACCCATACACACCCACATGAATAATTCAGAATCAGATAGGAGCCAGAGAGATGGCTCAGCAGTCAAGAACTCTTGCTGCTCTAGCGGAGGACTCAGGTCTGGCTCCCAGCACCCCGTGGTGACTCACAACATCAGTTACAGATCTGACACCCTCCTCCGGCCTCTGTGCACACTGCATGCCCCTGGTGCACTTACACACGGGCAAAGACACACAGAAAATAAAAGTAAATCTTTAAAAATATTTTTAAAAATACAGGCTGTGATGGCACATGCTTTTAATCCTAGCACTTGGGAGGCAGACAGAGGGATCTCTGAGTTTGAGGCCAGTCTGGTCTATAAAGCTAGTTTCAGGACAGCCAGAGTTATACAGAGGAACCCTGTCTTGAAAGGACAAAACAAATCAAAACAAAGCAAAAACCTTAAAAAAAAAAAAAAGAAAAAAAAAAGAAACCTCCCTCCTAAGTAGAGCCACTCCTGCTAAGTAGGAGCCAGGTCCCCCAGGTCTGAGGGAAGTGACTTCGGCAGGTGGAATAGGCTGGGGGCGGAGAAACAAAGTGGGCGGGCCATAGCCCTAAGAAGCATGGTCCTGGGTGGAGGCGAGAGGTGCAGGCTCAGAGGCCGCACATAGAGCTCTAGGGGGCGGTAAGGGTGCTACGAGACCAGGAGCCTGACAACATATGAAGATGTAAGTACGTGTCCAACTGTGTTTCTCCCCTCTCCCCTCTTCCTCAGAGACGACCCCTGCTGCTCTTTCTAGTGAACCTGCTCCATCTGACTTCTCCTTCACTAGCCCTCCAGCTCCCAGGCGCTATGGTCTGCCAACTCGGAGGGTAACGAGCGTGTCCAGAGAAAGTCCTCAGAGGGCCGTGCCGTGAGACGAGGGCCGTGGGAGCGGAATGAGCCTCTGCAGGGCTTTCGCCCATACCTTCTCCTCGGGACCGTTTTCAGCCTTTCTTTCCTGTTCCTCTAAGGAAATGTGCACTTGTGTAATGGCTAAGGGTTTCTTTCTTCTTCTCACAAAACACAGCAAATGAACACAGGGTGGAGGGGCGCTAAGAATCATCTATAGTTTTTAAATAAAAAATTCGTTACCTCCTGAGTCAGTGTGCGTGCATGCATTGTGGGCATCAGTTTACAGCAGCTAACATCTTTATCCACCGAGCAGTCTTGCTGACTCTCAGACAGAGTAGAAAGGTCTATTTTTGTATCCTCTTGCTTTCAGGTGTCGGGCAAAGCCCACGTGCGTTTTCAAACTCTCTGACACTGGGCTTCCGAACCCCCATTTCCCCCGTATACGATTGCTCTGATGGGACGCCCATGTTTTCCGGTAACACCTATTTCCTGTCTCCCTTTTTTCTAATTTTATGTGCATTAGTGTTTTGCCTGCAAGCATGTCTGTGTGAGGGTGTTGGCTCCCCTGGAATTGTTACAAACAGTTGTGAGCTGCCACGTGGGTGCTGGGAATTGAACCTGGTCCTCTGCAAGAGCAACCAGTGCTCTTAACCACTGGACCATCTCTCTAGTTCCCCCTTTTTTGTTTTTATTTTATTTTTTGAGACAGGACTTTTCTGTGTAGCCTTGTCTGTCCTTGGAACTCACTCTGTAGACCAGGCTAACCTCTAACTCAAAGGTTCACCTGCCTCTACCTTCCAAGTGCTGGGATTAAAGGTGTGCACCACCTTTATTTCCTATCTTATAATTCTTTAATTGGCAGGGAAAATGAGCCCATTCCTGCACAGTATCAAGACAGTATTCTAGACAGTATCAAGATAGATGCAGGAGAACCAGGAGTCTAGGGCCATACTTGACTATAGAGTGAGTTCCAGGCCAGCCTGGAATACATGGGAATTTGTCTAAAACAAAAACAAGCAGACGGAGAGACGCTTCAACAGTTAAGAGCACTGGCTGCTCTCACAAAAGACTGGGTTCAGTTCCCAATACCCACATGGAAGTTAACAACGATCCATAACTCTAGTTACATAAGATCTGTCGCCCTCTTCTGGCCTCTGCTGGTAAACATGTGGTGTACTTAACATTCGTGAAGGCAAAACACTTATGCATATAACATAAAAATAAAATCTTGGGGAAAAAAGCAGCCCAGTGGTGGCGCATGCCTTTAATCACAGCACTTGGGATGCAGAGGTAGGAGAAACTCTGAGTTCGAGGCCAGCCTGATCTACAGAGCGAGTTTAACAGGGCTACACAGAGAAACCAAAACAAAACCCAAAAAACAAAAAGTAAGGTTCAAGGCTGTAGGCGTATACTGTTTCTACTTACTACTGTATCCTTGGCAACCACACTAAATGAATGCTTAATAAGTGTGCAGCGCTTGTTAAGTTACAAGTTAGACCAGAACGGATGCTCCATAGAGCCTTCAACGACCCAATTTGCCTCAAGAGTATGGTTTCCTATCAGATTTAGAGGAAAAAAGTGAGTGCACCGTTTGGTGCGCTCCGCTCGCTTACTATAAACAGTCAGCCAGGCGCATCGTGAAGGCTTGCGCGTACATTACTGTTGCACAAATAGCACCCCCACCACCCAGTCTCTACGAAGGCCATGAGAATCCTAGGTGGAGTCAGCCTCTCTGGCTGGACTTGGGAGCCTGGGCGGGGGAAGCAGCCAAGGTTCAGGACCTGCTGTGCTCACATCTGTCGCGAGGCGGCACTGTCTCACGACTTCCGGCTCCAGCTCGCCACAGGCCGCAGAACTACAATTCCTACAAACCTGCGCTCAGAGCCGTTTCCTCTCCTTTTTCTTTCCTAACAAATCACACCTCAAGGATATCTGGAAAGTGTTTTCAATCCCAAATCATTCCTTGATGCAGACGCTTCTGCTAACGATCATACCTTCCGCCTCTCTGCTTCTTTGAAACTACAATACCCAGAAGTCGCTGAGCCACGAAAAGCCTACAAGATGGGTTGCCTTGGAAACAGAAATGCCAGATCTGGGGTTGGGAGTTGCGAAAGCAGTATTGCGATTGGTGGGGAGGTCTGTTTGCTTGCTTCCTCTTTGTGCCCCCCCCCTTTCTATTTTCTTATTTCTTTCCTCCGTTCTTCACTTTATTTTTTCCTGTATAATAGTTCAAAGTCTCTGTATGATATTTTTTCCATACAATTTTATTTTTCATGGTGTTACTCTTTTTCCCCCGTCCCCTACCTTCTCCTCAAACCCCTCTTATCCTTGCATCCTCAGTAGGTAAAAGGGCACATTTTAGAGTGCCGCAAGCGCATCGAGACGTGTGGTCTCCTCATGTCTTTTCAGAAGAATCCTTGGGTCCTCAACTCTGGGCCAGGTGCACTAGGTAGTGTCATATAAGTTACAGGTATGAGACAGGAGAGGCTAGTCTGGACACGGGAGGCATGTTAGGTCTGTTCCTCAGGTCCCAAGAGGTCTCCTGGGTGTTAGGTCTCAACCCGGGACACGCGGCGAGGTTCCTACCTTAGCATACCAAAGCGGACCTGGCCGCCAGCTTCCCCCAGCGTCCCTCAGTCCCTACCTGTCCCAGGGTCCTCTTGGCGGGTACAGCCTGCGCTCTTCCCGTAAACTTCTCCAGCCCAGGGGCTGGGCTGCCCTTCTCCCAGCTAACCTTCACTTTAGAATCCAACCATTTTGGTTGCCTCGTCCCTTCCCTTCTTGGCCTCTTAGTCCGACTCTCCCCTCTCCCTTCTCCCATGGCTCAGGGTCATTTTCTCTCTGGCCTCTCCCAGATGTCCCTGCCTCATTCGTTGGATAGATGCAGAGACTTAGAAAGGGTTGTGAGACTCTGAGCCGCACCTCTTCTTTGGGACTTCCCACCCTATACCCCTTTTTCTGGGTTTCCTCCTTGGAGAAGTGCTGTGTAGAACTTAAGTGCGCCCCCCCTCCACCCCGCGCCCGCCCAGTTTCCAGTTCAGGGTTCTCAGGTGAGGAACGTGTGCTTGAACCTGTTTTCCCGTCTGTGGAATGAAATCACAGCATTTGCCTCAGTAGGGTTGTGGAGAACTATAGGATCTTAGCGGCATTCCTCACAGTGACCGTTCAGATGTCGCGGCTGATGCTCACCGCTGTCGGTCTTGACACTTCCTTTCCTCTGGGCACTTGGTGTGTTCAGGCGAAGTGTGGATGTGTTGAACTGTGCGGCTGCCACGCTTTCTCCTGTGCGAACACCAATGGCTGTGTTCTCGCTAAGGGATGCTATAGGGTCTGGTGTCGGGTCTGTCCAGTCACTGAGCCAAGAGTGTCCTCAAGGATCACCTTGGTGAGGTGTGAGGTGGCTCCGGAAGTGCCTTGGGTGGGAGTTATGATTTGATAAGAGAGAACCAGAAATGACTAGGGTTTCTCAAGAGGCTTAGGACGGGCCTTTCCCCTTTAAGTGGGATTTCTACAGAGATTCCTAAAAATCTCAGGTCCGCAGCTTGGGCGGGAGTAAGGCCTTGAGCAATGGTCAACTGTGCGGGAGTTCCCGCGCTAGGCTAGGAGAGGCTTCAACCGGATTCCAGGGCTGGACGCTCTTCCTTCTCGGCGTCCACCACCGTCCCCTGCTCCATGCCCCGGGTCACTAGGTCTCCAGACAGGCGGGCACGGAGACGGAAACGCCCTTCCCTCAGGGGCCGGGCGAGGCAGGCCGGTGCGAGCTCGCTACTGAGCGTGGCACGATGCACGTGGGGACCCACTGCATCCGAGGTGTGGAACGTAGCGAGTAGAAGCAACCGGGATGCACGCACGCCACAGGGTTGCGACCCGGGGCCGGCGGGAAGCGCGCACGCGCGTCCGCGGAAGAGCACGCCTCTCCCCGCGCGCGCGCTGTGCAAATTTGTACGGGGCGTGGCCTCGCTCTGTCTCCCGGGCTCTGATTGTGTGAGCGTCAGGGGGCGTGGCTCCGCGCTCCCGGGGAAGCCCCCGGGGGCGGGGCCGCACTCGTCCACGTGTTGCTCGCGGGGAGGAGGGGGGGAACAGCCCTGGAGGGGGACCCCTGCGGGTCCGGGCGGCGAATGCGCAGGCGCGGGGGCTCAGTCGCTGGCAGTTCTGGCGCAGCTGTGAGACTGAGGACAGCTGGGAGGCAGGTGAGGGACTGGCTGACCGCGAGCGAGGCTTCCGTGGAAATGATTGCTGGCGTGCGCGCGTGTTTGTGTGTGTGCGTGTGCGCGTGCGTGTCGCGCGGCCGGTCTGCGTGGGTCGAGCACTCTTGAACTACTCTCGTGATCCGAGGTGATTCGGTGCACTCCTAAAGCCCCGTGTACGGTTGGCATGGCCCGTGGGGTGGACCTGGTGTGAGGATCCTTCAGGTGATTCCACGTGTGTGTGTGTGTGTTTATGTGTGTGTGTGTGTGTGTGTGTGTGTGTGAGAGAGAGAGAGAGAGAGAGAGAGAGACACGGGCGGGGAGGGAGGAGGGAGGGAAGGGTGGGGGAGAGGGAGAGAAATGGAGACTGAGTAGGCCAGTGGGCCTCAAGAAGCAGGTGTGTGTGCCAACTGCGTCATCTGTGGCGTGCGAAAAGGATGTGGGAACACAGTTGTGAACATCTCCGTTGTACCCGTGAGCGAGTGTGACAGACCGATGGGGCTGTTTGTCACAGTCTGGGGGTGCCCGGCCTGTGAGGCCCAGGAACAGGTGCCTGATTTGTGGCGTCACGGTGAGAAAAGGAAGCCCCTGCAGGCTGGAGGGGCCGTGGGCACACAATTCTGAGTGTCTCTGTTGTCGCTAGCAGTGCGTGTGCGAGAGCGTGTGTGTGGGGGGGGAGAGGGAGAGAAAGAGAGGGAGGAAGCTGTTAATCACAGTCTAGAGATACTGCGCACCACCAAATGTCTGTGGCTTTGTTGAATGTGTGCCAATGTGTGATTGATTGTGCCTTATCTCATTTGTTACTGTGGCAACGGGCTCCTCTAGAGCAGGAGATGTGATGGCTACTCTGGGAAAGTGAACCTGTTAAGGATGAGACTTGGTTCTGTACAACAGGATAAACAGCCCTTCAGAGTGTTGATGGGAGGCTAAAGGAATAACAAATGAAAGGCCCAGTGTGCCGCCTGGGACATAGTGAGTGCGGTGTAGGTAGGGTCTGGCCTTTGTTGTAGTTCTGGGAGTGTGGGTTTTGTGCTATGCTGTTGACCTGTGTCCAGGTAGAATTGTGCGGAATCCCAGAAGAATTTGTGTCTGCTTTGGAATTTGGCCATCTTCCACCTCCAGCAGATGTTCTGGTCTCTCTGATTCGAGCACTGGTGCATCCCCCACCCCTTCTACCCCTAGGCAAGCATTTGCCTTCTTGGTGTCTGCCCAAGTATGGTTCTGAAGGGAAGACACAGCCTACTCTGACCTGCGGAACCTGTTGTGTGTCTTCCTAATCAGGGTTTCTGGAGGGAGATAGATGGAGGTGGTGGGGGTAGGGAGCCAGCCACCTTTATCCAGTAGCACATTGGGTGAACAGTCACAGAACCGTTTTGGAGTGACCTTGTTGAGTCTTCTCAGGCATCATCAACAGACCATTTCATCCCAGCCGTGTTTTTTCAGCATTGATCACTGATAGAAGAAGCAACCATTCATTGAGTTTATAACCTGAAAGGAAAGAACAGAAGATAATGTTGCTGCTGTAACAAACTGCCCTTAGGTTTAATGGTTTCAAAGCTTTATGCATACTCAGTATTTACTAATCTTTTAAATAATTAATCCAACCAGTGATTATTACTATTACTTTTTAACTACTGCCCTGTCCCACAAAGAGAGAAGCATAATAAATCTAGCTTTCTGAGAAGATGGCTTCCCATAAACAGTATAGATCATCTTGAAATTCTTGTTTAGCATCGAAACTTAGCTTAGCCTAGCTTTCGTTCCACTTACCTCCCTTCACCGTTTGTAGAGGGAAGTGTTCATGTTTCCAGTTCCAGCTCCTTCTGTGTCTTCCCTAGACACATCACAGAAAGAGCTTCGCAAAAACAAACAAATAAATAAAGATCTGCACAGATCTGCTCTTAATAGCACCAGATGTGAGGCTGGCATTCTTTGAGGGTGTTTAGGGGTAAACTGTCATCAGACCTAAACTTATTTTCAAGTGACTCCATTTTTTTTTAAGGATGTGGGACACGTTACTATTCAGTAAAGAGTTAGACTATTTTCTTTTTCTCCAGATTTCCTGCTTTCCCAGTAGGGGATTAGTTTGTCCCTGTTTCTGCTCTCTTGGAAGGCTCACATTTTAGAGGCTGTGGGATGAGGGAGTGCTCGCCCTGCTGTCTCTTTACAGTGTCCTGTCAGCACAGGGAGATGGAATCCCACTTCTGTCAGCACACACAAGCATATTCAGGATGGATTAGCGGTCAGTCCACAGGTGTGGAGTCTCTGCTCTTGTTTTTGTTTTGTTTTTGAGACAGGGTCTCATGAATCCAAGGCTGGCTCCAGCTTGCTGTGTAGCCCAGGAAGTGTTGCCTCTACCTCCCAGTGCTGGGAAGCTGCCACCACACTCAGTTTATGTGGTGCTGGAAGTCCTCGCCCTCCTGAGCGGCATCCACATCCCTGCTCTTGATCCTACACCAAGCATGCACTTGTGTTTGGGTTTGTGATATTAACTAAGTAAACAGTGATCAGCCAGCGCTCTGCTGTGGATAGAGCTTAGTCCTAGAGCGCTTGCCTAGCATGCACAAGGCTCTAGTTTTAGTCTGCAGCACTGTAAAGTAAGTAATTATATAGATGAGGAAATAATAAGAGTTCTGAATAAAAAAGAACAGTGCAATAATGTATCGTATGTAATATATGGAGCATATAAACTTAAATATTCCAGTAGCCACATTTTTAAAAAGACATAAATTTATTATTAATATTAGTTACATCTTGTTTGCCTTAGTGCATCTATAGCAATTTTCATTGTAGATATGTACTAATACATCTAAACCAATTTTCATTGCAGATAAAAACTGTGCTTACATTACTCTGTGCTTACATTTCATAAACCTTTGCCTTGGAAAAATGGTTACACCAAGTTAGTGCAAATATATATGTGAGTTTTATTGTAATTTATCCAATACCAGTCTTGCTTTCTCTATGGCTACCAAAGCAGTTTATATGCAATGCTGCCACCTCCAAATTTTGTTACAGAGTCTGATTAGTCTTTCTCTCTGTTCAGCTCCTCTCACCTTTCCCCTAGTAATATCTTATCACAGAAACCTCTCACCGCCACCTTTGCAATCTGGTTCCACCAGCCTTTCTCACCTCACTCTGCCTTAGCACACAACCTTCTATCCCTCTAGACGTCAACCTGTCTAGCACAGTACCTTGGCTCTACCCTGTGCCCTGTGGCTCACATGCTCACCACATTCAGACCTCCTCAGAGAGGCCTTTCCTGACTGCCGTGTCACTCTGGTCCCCTATCCTGGTCCTTGTTTCACCCCCTAAGGTATGTATGCGCCGTCACGCCCAGTTTATGTCACAGCAGCTGTGGAGCCCAAGGCTAAGTGCCTGCTGGTCCATATCTCTAGCAGCTGAGCCACCAGCCCCAGCATCTGCTTTTTGTTAGACAGCTTCTCTGGGTGTAGTAGCTCTGAGTAGGGCAGTGAACAGAACAGTCAGGATCCCTGCTCTTGTGCCGTGTGGACTTGTTTTCCTTGCCTGAACAAATGGTACATGGGAGCACATACCTTCCTGCTTTAACCCTCATGGCAGGGCCTGGCACCAGCAGTCACCAGTCAGAAGAAGGGCTGGGTGTCTGCATAGTCTTCATCTGTGTCCTGATCAGGAGCCTGCTGTGATTGTAGAGGAGGAGTGTTGTGTGATTTCCTCCTTGCCCCTTCCCAATCCTGAGAGCAGGGCACACACACACACACAAACCACCACACACATACATAACCTAAGAGTGGGACACACAAACACACAAACAAACCACCACACACACATACACACCCTAAGAGGGGGATACACATGCACACACACAAACCACCACACATACACACCCTAAGAGGGGGATACACATACACACACATGCACACACACAAACCACCACACATACACACCCTAAGAGTAGGACACACACACACTCATGATGGATGGACAGACAGACAGACTTGTTCCCACTTTTGCCTATGGAAAGGGGACTGGGGACTGGGAACTTCGGGTTCATTCCAAAGCCATTGCGCTTCATGATCTCTCTTTTCTGCCAGCACTCTGCCTCAGCCTCTGAATGTGGATCATCAAGGTGAGGGGGAAAAGATGCCTGCAGCACGAGGGAAACCAAAGTCCAAGGTGAGTGGTGACCCCTCCCATGTGCTCCATTCTGTCTATAAGATGTGGCCCATTTGTTTGCTTTCTGGAGATTTCTTGCCTGTGGGAGATGGACCCGGCACCTGGTGGTCCTCCCGTTTCTATGGAGATGGGACCTGAGAAGTAACCAGCACTCAGAAAGCTGCTGTGGGTCCCATTTCCTTTCCTCTGTGTTCACAATAGACCGTTCACGGTCCATTCAGCATCCGAAGGGGCTCTGCAGGACTCAGCATTGCCCTCCCCAGAAAGAATATAAGAGCTCTGTAGTTTCTTTGACCCGGGATGAGTACCCAGGTGGGACCCACTCAGCCGAAGGGGTAGGTGCGTATGTGCCAGATTAATCCAGTTGTATCACTTTGTTGTTCCTTGTAAAACCAATACTCACATGGAAGAAGTGTGCCTTGTTAAGGTACAAGAATGAGGAGTATAATTTGGAAACGAGAAAGTGGGGTGCACAAGTCTTTTGACTGACCTGCTTCACCACTGGAGATGACCAGATGAGTGTCGCAGCAACTCAAGGGCAGTTTTTATAATTTCCAGCCGGGCAGTGGTGGTGCATGCCTTTAACCCCAGCACTCCAGAGGCAGAGTCACGTGGATCTCTGTGAGTTCAAGGCCAGCTTGGTTTACAGAGTTCCAGGACAGCCAGGGCTACACAGAGAAACCCTGTCTGGGGACGTTGCTCAGATTGCTTGACTAGGATGCATAAACCTTGAGTTCGATCCCCTGCACCCCTCCCATAAATAGAGTGGGGAGCATGCCTGTAACTCAGTACTCAGGGGATAGAGATAGGAAGATGGAGTCATCTTTGGCTACATAGTGAGTCCAGGCTAGCCTTGGATACATGAGGCCCTGTCTCATGCTAACAAAACACATTTCCCTCAGCTACATGTGCCTGTTCTCTCTCGCTGCCCCAATAACTATACATCAAAATACATTCCCTGTCGTTTCTTTTTCTTTTCTTTTCTTTTTCTTTTTTTGGTTTTTTTCGAGACAGGGTTTCTCTGTAGCTTTGGAGCCTGGCCTGGAACTAGCTCTTGTAGACCAGGCTGGCCTCGAACTCACAGAGATCCGCCTGCCTCTGCCTCCTGAGTGCTGGGATTAAAGGCGTGCGCCACCACCGCCCTGTCGTTTCTGACTTGGTCAGGGTTCAGCCACAACACGGAGTAGCTGGGTCTTCTGCTTCGATTTCCCAGAACCAAAATCAAATTGTTGACTAACTATATGTTCATTAGGGGCTTAGATTCTCTTGTGGGTATGTTTGTATTAACACGATTCGGTTCATTTTTACATTTTGCACATTCCTTTCCTCCCCTATTTTCATGGGAGCAGTAGTCAAGCAACCCAGAGCAAGACCTAGGTAGTCTGTGTAAGGGTTTCCTGGAGCTGAGGAGGATGACAGCAAGTGCTTGCCATTCAATCAAGAGCTCCCGAGTTAGGATTCATACTTAAAAAGTAAGGTGCTGGCCAGTGAGATGGCTCAGCAGGTAAACGTCACCCGAGGTTGATTCTCAGGACCCACGTTGTGGACGGAGAGAACCAACTTGCCCTCCATGTTGTCCTTGGAGACCCACCTGCACCATGGCACACCCCCTGCCTTCCCAAGGACACACATAAAGGCCATATTGAACAGTGTGCATCTATAATCCCACAGCTGGGGAGGTAGAGAGAGGGGGCTCACTGGCTGACCACTGTCAGAACTGGTGAGCGCCAGGTTCAGTGAGAGACCCTGCTTTGAAAAGCAAGGTGAAGAGAAGCTGAGGAAGATGCTGATTGCCAGCCTCTGTTCTCCGTGCACATGAGCATATGTGCACCCTCACACATGCGTACACACAAGTGAGCATGTGCATACATCCCCGGACACACGCACATCTTCCTTTGCTGCCATGAGCCAGTGATACCCTGATTAAAGAGTGTTTGGGTTTGTTTATTTTGAAGGAGTCAGACTATGTGATTGCATCCTTGATTTAGTAATTGTGTGAACTGCAGTAGTTTACCTCATCTCTCTAGGCCTTAGTCTCCTCATTTGTAGCATTGCTGTGATCCTCTTGGCAATGGTTCACAACCACCAAGGGTGAATACCGAGTGAACCAGATACTTAGAGAAAAAAATGCCTTGACTATAAAAACCAGAAAAACCAAATTCCTCTGTTATTTATTATTTTTGTAAAGAGTTATTCATTTATATGTATTTAGTGTTCTGCTTGCTGGCAGGCGAGGAAAGGGCGGCAGATCTCATTACAGATGGTTGTGAGCCACCATGTGCCTCCTGAGAATTGAACTCAGGACCTCTGGAAGAATAGCCAGTGTTCTTTTTTTTTTTTATTCTTTTTTACTTAAAATTTCCAACTGCTCCCCGTTTCCCATTTCCCTCCCCCTCCTCCCACATATTGCCCCCTCCCCCCGCTCCCCTCCCCCTATCCCCACTCCACTTCTCCTCCCCCTAGTCCACTCCCCCTCCCTCTCGATACTGAAGAGCAGTCCAAATTCCCTGCTCTACAGGAAGACCAAGGTCCTCCCACTTCTATCTAGGTCCAGGAAGGTGAGCATCCAAACAGGCTACGCTCCCACAAAGCCAGTTCATGTATTAGGATCGAAATCTAGTGCCATTGTCCTTGGCTTCTCATCAGCCTTCATTGTCCGCCTTGTTCAGAGAGTCCAGTTTCAACCCATGCTTATTCAGTCCCAGTCCAGCTGGCCTTGGAGAGCTCCCAATAGATCAGTTCCACTGTCACAGTGGGTGGGTGCACGCCTCGTGGTCCTGATTTCCTTGCTCATGTTCTCCCTCCTTCTGCTCCTCATTTGGACCTTAAGAGCTCAGACAGTTGATCCAAATTGGGTCTCTGTCTCTCTCTCGATCCATCGCCAGATGAAAGTTCCTGTGCCATTCTCCTTGGCCTCTCGTCAGCTCTCATTGTCCGCCACATTCAGAGAGTCCGGTTTTATCCCATGTTTTTTTCAGTAGCAGTCCAGCTGGCCTTGGTGAGCTCCCAATAGATCTAGCCAGTGTTCTTAACCGCTGAGCCATCTCTCCAGTCTGGTCCTCTGATTTTGAATGCATGCAGCATAATTAAATTTATTTCGTACCTCTGCCTCTTTGGTCGCAGAGCTCCTATCATGACCTGTCCCACGTATTTGCTATTTTCTCTACCACGCAGAGGGAACTTTTTTTTCTAAATTTTTTATTGTTTTTATTGAGCTATATATTTTTCTCCACTCCCCTCCCTTCTTTTACCCTCTCCTTTTACCCTCTCCTATGGTCCCTATGTTCCCAATTTACTCAGGAGATCTTATCTTTTGCAGAAGGAATTTTTGAAGCTCATGGTTGAATAGACATAACTTTATTCATTTCAGGCATCAGTGACATTTGGGGACTTAGCCATCTACTTCTCGCGGGAGGAATGGGAATGGCTGAGTCCCACTCAGAAGGATTTGTACGAAGATGTCATGTTGGAGAACTATCAGAATCTGGTCTCTCTTGGTAAGGTGTCATGCTCCCCTCTCTCACCCTTTCAGTAATCCATAACCTGCCTGTGAAGGGCATGTGTCAGTCAGTCTGTTCAGGAAAAGGGAAGCCACTTAAGTTGTGTGCATCTCTTTTTAATGACGTGTGTGTGTGTCTGCCTAGGTCTCCATCTAAATTATACAGTTGGTTGATTTTTACTGTAATCACAGAATTAGACATCAGTTACCATGGTCAATTTTAGGACATTTTCATTACTCTCCAAAGAAACCCTGTAATCAAGAGCAATTCATTTCCAGTGCCCATGTAGCCCTCGAGAGTGGGCAATCCCCAGCTCTCGTCTGTCTTTTGGATTTGCCAGTCTGAGCCTTGTGTGCAAATGGGATCATAAACACTCGGCCTTTTTTCTCTTAGCGTAATGTTTGAGGTTCCCCCCGTTTCAGCACATATCAGTACTTTGTTCAGGTTCATTACTGAGTAATTACATTGTCTGGCTAGACTTCTTTATCTCATTTATCTTTTATTAACCGGTGGGTATTTGGGTTGTACTTTTAATGAATTGCTGATATGGGCAGTCATGAACAGGTTTTTGGTTTTTTTGTTTTTTGTTTTTCAAGACAGGGTTTCTCTGTGTAACACTCTGGCTGGCCTGGAACTCACTCTGTAGATCAGGCTGGCCTTGAGCTCACAGAGATCCTCCTGCCTCTGACTCCCAGATTAAAGTCATGCACCACCACGACCTAGCTTCATGAACAGGATTGAGGGTGTATATTTTTATTTCTCTTGGCTATAAATTTATGAATGGAATTGGTGGATCATTTATAAACTGTACTTTCTTATAATTTATATATTTTATGTTACGTGTACGAGTGTTTTGCCTGCATGTTTGTATGTATGTACACCATGTGCCTGCCTGATGCCCATGGAGGCCAGAAGAAGGCATCAGATCTCCTAGGTCTGGCTTGAACATCTGAAACCTCAAAGCCTACCCCCCTCCCCAGTGACACATTTCCTCCACACCTAATAGTGCCTTTCCCTACCTATGGATCTATTAAGGGTCATTTTTATTCAAACCACCACAAACTCTGACTGGCAAATCTGGCAAAGGGGATGTTTAGATTGCAGAGCTTGGGGCCATGTAAGATCAAATTCTTTCACTTTTTAAATCCTTAATGGGTCCAAGTTGCTATTTTTTGGTTGTGTGTGTGTATGTGTGTGCATGTGCATATGTGAAAGTTATTTTCTTGTATAGAAATTATTGTATATAACTACATTATTTGCTTCTTTAATCCTTTTTTAAAATTAATTGTTTATTTTTATTTTATGTCCATTGACATTTTGCCTGCAGTGTGAGGGTATCAGATCCTGGAGTTACAGACAGTTGTGAGCTGCCATGTGGGTGCTGGGGATTGAACCTGGGACCTCTGGATAAGCAGCCAGTGCTTATAACCACTGACCCATCTCTCCAGCGCTTATTTCTTGCTTTTGTACACTTTTGGCCTCAAAGCCTTGAATGGAGGCACAGCATAACAATGGGTCACAGAATGGTGGCGGTTTAGAGTGAGCTGAAGGATGATCACTTACGACCTTTTCCCAAGAGCATTTGACCCTATGTTCAGAAAAGTAATTTATTCTGTAGAGTTAGTGTCTTAGTGAGGGATTCAGTTGCTATAAAGAGACACCATGACCCCGGCAACTCTTAGAAAGGAAAGTATTTAATTGGGGCTGACTTGACAGTTCAGAGGTTTAGTCCATTATCATCATGACGGGAAGCATGGTGGCTGGAGAGGTAGCTTAGAGTTCTACATCTGGGTGGGCAGGCAGCAGGAAGAGAGAGAGTGCCACTGGCATGTTGTGGGCATCTGAAACCTCAAAGCCCCCCCCCCCCCAGTGACACACTTCCTCCAACAAGTCCACACCTCCTAATAGTGCCACTTCCAAAGGGCTATGGGGGCCATTTTCATGTAAACCACCACAGTTAGTTTAAACGCTACTGTGTATAACTCAGTTTTCCTCTTCTCTTCATAACATTTTTAAGCCATCTCTCACGTTTAACCTTCAGCACAGAATAGTCTGACACCAGAGGGGTGGAGGTTATTCCAGCACCAAACAATTCTTACTTAGATATTGGACAGACTTTGCAATTCTGACACTACTTACCTGGGTCAGTGTCGGAGCCAAAGATTAATTATAATGGGATCTGATTCCCTCTTCTGATGTGTGTCAAGACAGGTCACTCATATACATAAAATAACTAAATATTAGAAAGAAAGAAAAAGGAAATCAGGAGAGATTCAGGGGAAAGAGTGCAGAATGCCTTCTCTAGGAATGCTGCTCCCCACATGTTCAGCGGCCTCTGTGCTCTCTGAACCCCTGCTTTGGGCTTATAAAGACCTCACTGCATCAGTTTGATTGGTCAGTCTCTCACTAGCCCTCTTGTGAGGTTAGGGGACTGGATGGAGGTCCAAGTTTGAATCACTGTTGGTTTGTTGATTTCTCTGGCCCAACTTGAAAAGCTCCCCTGTGCACTTGCTATCATTAGGATATGAGAGACCCTAGAAATCACCATGTCTACCTTCTTCCCTGAAATGAAATAAATGAAATTTATGCCCTGACAATGATGAAGCATGCATGGGCAGCCCATATATGGAGGGTCTATGGAACTTGTCCATAGTGGGTTTTATGGTCAAAGTTAATGAGGACGACTGACCAGGTCTCTTCCTCAAAAGGGCACCAGATCTCATTAAAGATAGTTGTGAGCCACCATATGGTTGCTGGGAATTGAACTCAAGACCCTTGGAAGAGCAGGCAGCGCTCTTAACTGCTGAGCCATCTCTCCACCTTCTTCCCTACCCTACCTCCACTCTTCAGCTGCCCCTCACATTCTGTGTATTTCCATTGTGATGACAAACCCACATTTTATTGACACAGGGCATAGCTCCTATTTCAGTGGTGCCCACGTAATGACCAGTTCCCTTATTTGTCCCATGTCCAGGTCTTGCCTGCCGGAGGCCAAATATCATCACCTTGTTGGAGAAAGGGAAAGCACCATGGATGGTGGAGCCATCAAGACGGCGCCGGGGCCCTGGTGAGTGACTGAGGACCAAGGCCTAGGTCTTATCCTTCAAGTTGCAGAAGGATGTGCAAGCAGTATATTCACTGGGCTGTCTGTAAACCACAGAATATGTCATATATGGTCCTGAGAGTTGGTAGTTTTAAGAGGAAGACCATAGTAGATGTAGCATCTGGTGACAACCTACTTCCTTCTTATTGTATCGTCATAGGGCCGGAAGGGTGAGGGAACACTATAAGGACACTAATCCCCGCCTGAGGGCTTCAACCCCAAAACCTGATTGAGTTCCAAGAGCCTTTACCAGGTATCCTATTAGAGAAGTGGGCATTCTGCCTGGGATAATTGTTAGAACAAGTGCCTGCCCCTTTAAGGCAGTGGTCACTCTTAAGAGGCCAGCTCCCACCACCTGAAGAAACTCAGCTCCAGCTTGAACCCTTCCCTAGGGCAGAGAGTTAAGGAGCCATTCTGTGTTGTGGTCTCTGTAGCGTCTAAAGTATGTCTTAGCCAGTGCCAGGAACTTTCTGTGCTTTTGATCAGATATACAACGTAAATCCTGTGATATAAAACTTTCTGCTACTTCTTGAAATATTATAAAAGTCAGATATTTTCTGGGTTTGAGAGAGTTCTCTGAAGATCGCTCTGGTACTTCCTGAAGAGGCTCCTCTGGCCTCCTCCCAGCCATACATCTCATGTCTTGAGTGCTCTCATTGTGTGAGTGCTCTCCCTCCTCCCTTCTTCCTCCTCCCATCTTCTGAAGACGCTCCTATGGCCTCCTCCCAGTCACACATCTCATGGTTCTTGTCTCGGAGGCTCTCATTTTGTGAGTGCTCTCCCTCCTCCCTCCTTCCTCCTCCCATCTTCTCTCCCTGTCTCCTACTCTCTCTTGAAAAGAAGCTCCTCTCCAGGTAAAACTTCTTCTTCTGTTTAAGACCTCAAATGATGTTTGTTTCTCACATATAATGAACCATTTACCATCCCACACTCTTCAGGCCTTGAGGTCTGATTGTGATCTCGAGAATTTCCTAATAAACTTTACTTCATAGTGGTGTGTGCCTTGTATCAGTATTCAACAGTCACGAGGGCGCTTCTTCTTTGAGATGTTACCTGAGAGCTCCCCACTGCACATGGCAAAGCCTCAGGCCTGTGCAAAGAGCTCAGGTATAAGTCCTTAGGGCGAGAATAACAAATGCTCATTTAGTCTCTGCTTGGTGCCAGGTACACTTTAAGGTCATTTCCTCCCAGCAGGCTGTAGTGGGTGGAATTAGTACCGTGGCATCATAGGTGAACGGGGCACTGCCATCCAGAGAGGACCTGTGACCTGATAGACCCAGAATCAGAGTTCAGTCTGCCTTTGTACCCAGAAATTCAGGTCTTCATCCTCCTTGCCTCTGACACCCCATGTCTGTGCTTTCTCATTTGTGATCAGAAGAGGTATCGGCTGGTCTCTGGTGACAGTACTCATAATAATGCTCAGATTTGAATGATTCTGTTATTCCTTAAAAAGTGTTCATCATGCCAGGCATGGTGGGTACACCTTTAATACCAGGACTCAGGAGGCAGAGGCAGGCAGATCTCTGAGTTTGAAGCCAGCCTGGTCTGTAGAGGGAGTTCCAGGACAGTAGTGCTATTACACAGCAAAACCCTGTCTCCCAAACAAAACAAAACAAAAAATGTTCATCTCTTCTGTAACGTTTCATTTTGGCTGCTAGTCAGTGACTCCCCTCGGCAGATAAATTCCTCTTTGGCTGTTCCAGGTAGACATCATTTAGTTTCAGTCTTTGAGCTAGGTACAAACCAGGGAGAAAGGCCACTGATGCACAGCCTTTAGTGACTGAGAGTGACTAAGTGTGTTTTCTCACTTCTCAGTCACAGACAGATACTGAGTACAGCATAAAAGAGAGAGAGGTTTAATTTGGTTCATTATTGTGAAGGGTTTCTGTGCAGGGTGGACTGGATTCAATGTGTTTAGGCCCATGGGGAGGCATAGTGGTGGGAATGTGGAGCAAGGACGGCTCAGTCACATGATTGCCAGGAGGGGCCTGGGGACAAGGTGTATCTTTTCCAGACACACCTCCTGTAACCTACTTCCTCCACCTAGGTCCAACGTTTTTTGTTTATTTGTTTCTTTGTTTTTTGAGACAAGGTTTCTCTGTAGATTTGGGGCCTGTCCTGGAACTAGCTCTGTAGACCAGGCTGGCCTGGAACTCACAGAGACCCACCTGTCTCTGCCTTCTGAGTGCTGGGATTAAAGGCGTGCACACCACCGCTTAGCTAGGTGCAACTTCTTACTCTCTATCACCTCTCAATAATGCCAGCATATTAGGAATCTGTCAAGGGATTAATCTACCTGTGAAAGCATATGGGCCCTTATCTAATCCCCTGTTAGCGATTAGACCCACCAGCTAAGGACCAAAGTCTTCAGTACGCAAGCCCTTCTGGGGAATGTTTTCATGTCCAAAGCCCAGGAAGTTATGTAATACAAAGAAGCCAGAGCAATACCAACCTGCCAGGCAAGGTGTAGCTGCTGGTACGGCAGTGCCAGAAAGTTATGAAGGTGACCGGACACTTTCTGATTGGGTTTGAGCCCTGTTCCCCTGGGGGGAGTTTATGCCTTGTACTATAATCTTGCTCAAGAGTATATGGCTCAAAAGTCAAGGACTCTGGGGAATGGGGACAGCTACTACTATTTTTTTAAGAGAAGTTGTCGGCACAATGTAAATGGAAGGTCCTATCTTCATTTTCCATCTTCATCTTTTTTTGATATGACATAATGCTGTTTTAAGTCACAGATGAAATTTAACCATGTTACATAAGGTTCAGAAAAAGCAAAAATTAACAACTAAGGCTACCTAGTTGTCGATAAGTAATTTTCACCAAAGTGATGGTCGTGGCTGTGCAGTTTGTATAGTTTGCTTTTGTCACGTTGTATTCCGTTTCCATTTGGATTCTAATTTCTTATTGATAGCAGTGCAGTTATGTAAGTTGTTCATTTTAGGTCCCCCCCTTTGTTGTTTTGAGTCATAGAAGTGTGACTAGATTCAAGGGTTATTCTATAGAGATCTCTGAGTTGCTTTCCAGAGTTGTAACGTTGCCAGCCCCAGGAAACTGCACCAACTTCAGCAGCCTCTCTAGGAACGGATTCTCAGCAGCCTCTCTAGGGATGGATTCTCAGCAGCCTCTCTAGGGATGGATTCTCAGCAGCCTCTCTAGGGAAGGATTCTCAGCAGCCTCTCTAGGGATGGATTCTCAGCAGCCTCTCTAGGGATGGATTCTCAGCAGCCTCTCTAGGGAAGGATTCTCAGCAGCCTCTCTAGGGATGGATTCTCAGCAGCCTCTCTAGGGATGGATTCTCAGCAGCCTCTCTAGGGATGGATTCTCAACTGCTGTCTTAGTTGCTGGAGGAGTGAGCACAACCCCTGTGACTCCCAAAACCCTGTGCCCACGCCTCTGGGCCTCAGCTCCTTGACTTGGCCCTTTGACAGTTTTGTGTTTTCCCTTTTACTGCACTGCAGTATTTCTCAGCCTTGCTAACACTGCCACCCTTTAATACAGCTCCTCATGTGGTGGTGACCCCAACTGTACAATCATTTTATTGCTGCTTCATAACTTGTGATTTTGCTACTGTGATGAATCCTGATGTAAATATCTGATATGTCCCAGCACTTGGGAGGCAGAGGCAGGCGGATCTCTGTGAGTTCGAGACCAGCCTGGTCTACAAGAGCTAGTTCCAGGACAGGCTCCAAAAACCACAGAGAAACCCGGTCTCGAAAAACCAAATAAATAAATAAATAAAAAATAAATAAATATCTGATATGCAGGGTATCTAATATGTGACCCCTTTGAGAGGATCCTTTGACCCCCAGAAGGGTTGCGACCTACAGGCTGAGAACCACAGCACTGAAGCAAATGAGCGCCATCTACAGAACTGCAGTGTAATGGCAGTTCAACGTTCATTTTCACTAGACCTGATTGGCACACCTTTTTCTTTCCTGAAGGGACTTGAGATAGCTCAGTGGCAGAACACTTGCCTAGAGTGTACAAGGCCTTGACTTAGTCAGCAGTGCTTGAGAAAATAAAGATGTTCTCAGCAAATTGATAGCAATCAGTTTATGGAGAGCTTGCTAGGTCCAGGTTCTGTGCGAAGGCCTGCAAGTTCATTATCGATTTTATCCTCTCCAATGATTGTGGAAATCTTTGTCATCCCAATTTGATAAATGAGGATTAAGACCCAGGCTAAATACCTTGTTAGGATCTGTGGAAGAACGAAGGGGTGAGGCATGGAGCCTTGGTGGTTTGTATTGTGACTCCAAATAGAGACCTGCGAAGCCAGGTGTGTTAGTGCACAAACCTTTAATCCCAACACTTAGGAGGCTGAGGCAGGTGGATCTCTATGTGCTTGGGACTAGTGGACTAGTGAGCTAGTGACTTCCAGACCTGCCAGAGTTCATGCCGAGGTCCTTAGTACGTGAAGATATAGAGAAAATGATAAGAAAGAGTCTGTAGAGATGGCTTAGTGGTTACAAGAGCCCACTGCTCTTCCAGGGGAGCTGGGTTTGGTTCCCAGCACCCTCACTGCATGGGCAGCTCTACCTTCTGCTCCAGAGATCCAATTCCTCTGTGTGTGCCTACACTTTTATAGATACACACACAACCAACGGGAGCAGAGCCAGAAAGGATTCTAGGGTAAATCCCATTAGTTTTTAAGAAAATAATTTAATATCTTTATTTACCTGCTTTTAATTATGTATATGTGTACACTTGCATATTTAGAGTGCAGGTGCCAGCAGAGGCTGGAGACGTCAGACTCCCCAGAGCTGGAGTCACGGGAAGTTGGTTGTGAGCGACCCAGTGTGGGCTGGGCACTGAATTTGGGCTCTTCAGCCTTAGGCACTCTTCCCTCCTGAGCCATCTCTGTTCCCACTTCTCTGAGAGTCTCATCCTCGTATGTATTGACTGTGTCTATCTGTACCCCAGATACTCCCTAGCAGGTCCTCCTTCCACTTTTTGTTTGGTTTATTGTAAACCACTGAGTCCTTCTTTAGTCTTGCCTGCTAGCATATTGACTGATCTTCTTGGCTTGACCTTGTTCAGGTGGCCATAACAGCAGTGATCCCAAGTGTAATGACCACACTCCTTCCCATCCGGATTTTTAATATTCGTCCTACACCAAAAAAATCTTCAAAGACCTCAAAAGAAAAAAATATTCATCCCACCCTCTCTCCACCTCTCTCTGAGCCTTGGGGAAGCCAAACTTCTTGTTTATCTGATCTTGCTGGCTTCATGGTGAAATTTTCTGTTACTTTTTTTTTAAAAAAAGATTTATTTATTTATTATGTATACAGTGTTGTCTGCACATATGCCTGCAGGCCAGAAAAGGGTGCCAGATCTCATTACAGATGGTCGTGAGCCACCATGTGGTTGCTGGGAATTGAACTCAGGACCTCTGGAAGAGCAGCCAGTGCTCTTAACTGCTGAGCCACCTCTCCAGCCCTTCTTTTACTTTCCCGAATTCCTCCTTTTACCAGAATGTAATTCTGGTATTTTATTCTCCTTTTAGTAATTGTGATAGTTATTACCAGATATTAAGCAGCTGCAGGATTACAGAATTTTCCCCCAGCATTCATGGAGAAGCACGTGCTTCACTGTTCCTTACTGTCCAGACTTGAGAAAGGTAAAGTGGTCCTAGACTGTATGTTGCACAGGGCTGGGTCGGTACTCCAAAACTAAGCATATATATTTGTGATGATGTGTGATACCGTAATATAGTGTAGCTCGTCTCCCGTCCTAGTTACTGTCCATCAGCTGTGGTAAAATGCTCTGAGAGAAGCACATAAGGGGAAAGTCACTGCTCCATTGCTGTGAGGAGACGCCATGAGCAAGGAAACCCATTAAAGAAAGTCTCTAACTGGAGGCTTGCTCACAGTTTCAGAGGGCCAGTCCAGTCCCTCATCAGTGGGGCAGACAGCAAACAGACATTGAACTGGAGCAGTAGCTGAGCCCTTTATATCTAGATCTGCAGGCATCAGGCAGAGAAAAATCTGAGCTTCTTGTGGGCTTTGGAAACCTCACAACCTGTACCTCTTCCAGAAAGGCGTCACCAGCTCCACCATGGCCATGCCTCCTCATCCCAGTCTCACTAACTGGTGCCTAAGCATTCAAATATATGAATCTTCTGGTCATTCTCATTCAAACAACCACAAAAGGGTTAATTTTGGTTTGTATTTTGAGTTCATCATGGAGAATTCACAGCAGCTTGAAAGCCAAGAAGTTGTACTTATTGAGTGTTTTCTTTTAAAATAAACATGAATATCTGACATATACATGTATATATATACACACACATGCTATGTACAGAAACATAAAATCTTTTTTTTTATTTTTTATTTTATTTATTTACTTAATTATTAAAGATTTCTGCCTTCTCTCCGCCTCCGCCTCCCATTTCCCTCCCCCTCCCTCAATCAAGTCCCCCTCCCTCATCAGCCCGAAGAGCAGTCAGGGTTCCCTGCCTAGTGGGAAGTCTAAGGACCTCCCACCTCCTTCCAGGTCTAGTAAGGTGAGCATCCAAACTGCCTAGGCTCCCACAAAGCCAGTACATGCAGTAGGATCAAAACCCATTGCCATTGTTCTAGACTTCTCAGCAGTCCTCATTGTCCGTTATGTTCAGCGAGTCCGGTTTTATCCCACGCTTTTTCAGACCCAGTCCAGCTGGCCTTGGTGAGTTCCCAATAGATCATTCTTTGTCTCAGTATGTGGGTGCACCCCTCGCGGTCCTGAGTTCCTTGCTCGTGCTCTCTCTCCTGCTCCTGATTTGGACCTTGGGATTTCAGTCCGTTGCTCCAATGTGGGTCACTTGTCTCTGTCTCCTTTCCTCACCTGATGAAGGTTAATATCCAGGAGGATGACTATGTTTTTCTTTGGGTTCACCTTCTTATTTAGCTTCTCTAGGATCACGAATTATAGGCTCAATGTCCTTTATTTATGGCTAGAAACCAAATATGAGTGAGTACATCCCATGTTCCTCTTTTTGGGTCTGGCTTACCTCACTCAGGATAGTGTTTTCTATTTCCATCCATTTGCATGCAAAATTCAAGAAGTCATTGTTTTTTACTGCTGAGTAGTACTCTAATATGTATATATTCCATACTTTCTTCATCCATTCTTCCATTGAAGGGCATCTAGGTTGTTTCCAGGTCTGGCTATTACAAACAATGCTGCTATGAACATAGTTGAGCATATACTTTTGTTGTATGATAAGGCATCTCTTGGGTATATTGCTGGGTCCAGGGGTAGGTTGATCCCGAATTTCCTGAGAAACCGCCACACTGCTTTCCAAAGTGGTTGCACAAGTTTGCATTCCCACCAGGAATTGATGAGTGTACCCCTTATTCCACAACCTCTCCAGCAAAGGCTATCATTGGTGTTTTTGATTTTGGCCATTCTGACAGTTGTAAGATGGAATCTTAAAGTTGTCTTGATTTGCATTTCCCTGATCGCTAAGGAAGTTGAGCATGACCTTAAGTGTCTTTTGGCCATTTGAACTTCTGTTGAGAATTCTCTGTTCAGCTCAGTGCCCCATTTTATAATCGGGTTGATTAGTTTTTTACAGTCTAGTTTCTTGAGTTCTTTATATATTTTGGAGATCAGACCTTTGTCTGTTGTGGGGTTGGTGAAGATCTTCTCCCAGTCAGTAGGTTGCCTTTTTGTCTTAGTGACAGTGTCTTTTGCTTTACAGAAGCTTCTCAGTTTCAGGAGGTCCCATTTATTCAATGTAGCCCTTAATGTCTGTGCCATAAAATCTTTTTTTAAAGATTTATTTATTTATTATGTATACAACATTCTCCTTCCATGTGTACCCACACGCCAGAAAAGGACACCAGATCTCATTACAGATGGTTGTGAGCCATCATGTGGTTGCTAGGAATTGAACTCACGACCTCTGGAAGAGCAGTCAGTGCTCTTAACCACTGAGCCACTTCTCCAGCTAGCCCAGGACATCACCCTGTGGAATGTCACCCACTGTTACCTAACACTATACTGGGAGAGGGAGACAAACATCTACTCACCCCAGCCAGGGAACCAATGACAGATCAACGTAAGGATACCACCAAAGTCCAACTTGATGGACCAGTGAGTTTTGTTGAGGTTATTTACAGGAGTATGGGTGAAAGGTTGCTACTTACTAGAGCAGAAATGACTCAAAGACGGCTGCGTCACCAGAAGCCCACCCCAGAGTGTATTGTGTGACAAAGCTTTTCGTGAGGAGACAACATACACACCTACTCACCCCAAATAGGGATCCCACAATAGATCAAAGTACGGATACCACCAAAGTCCAATTTGGTGAACCACTGAGTTTTATTGGGGTTCCTTACAGGACTGTGGGTCAGGGGTTACTTATAGGAGCAGAGATGACGACTCAGAGCCAGCTGCATCACCGAGGCCCATCCCGCATAGGTGACACCTCGCGAAAACTAGCAAACTTGGAGCACATCACATGCCCACAGGCCGCTCGACAGGCTGGAGCGTGTCCTTTCCAAGTGACTCTGTTAGGATGTTCGTGCTTCTCAGGGTTTGGTATTCAAGAATGTGATTTTAGGATTTATAACTTGATAGAGGTATTCACTATGAGTATAATCCAATTTTTTCATAAATTTACCAAGTTTGATATCACCATAATCCAGTTTTAGATGTTTTCATCACACGGGTAACATCTCTTACCCATTTACAGTTAATTTCTATTTCCACTTTTAATCCCAAGTAACCATGCCTTTTAATTCCCTTTTATGAATTTCACATACATTTATTTATTCACATAAATACATTTAACTAATGATCAATCTATGGAGTTAAATGTATATGCTATAAAATATATTACATATATAAAAGTGATTTATTCTCTTTCAAACTTCAATGTTTCCTGAATTCCCGTTACTAAATATTTCTGGAAAGCCCTGTCCTATGTCTGTTTCCTGTTGCTGTGATTAATACCCAGAAAACAGCATCTTAGGAGAGAAAGGATTTATTGGTTCGCAATTCTAGGTTACAGTCCAAGCAGCTAGCTGCTTTAGGTCCACTGCTGAGAGCTGCGAAATGCGTTAATGCATGCATTGCACAGCTGGCTTCCTCCTTTTTATTCTGTGTGGAACCCAAACCCAGGGATGGTGCTGCCCACGGTGGGTAAAGGTAATTACTACATTCTCAGATGTTCTTCTTCTGGGGGTTCTGGATTGTGTCACACCGATGATTCAAAGTAATCACCACAAAGCAAGAAGGCCATTAATAAAGAAATCTCTACAATTCGAGGCCAACCTGGTCTACAAAGTGAGTTTCAGGACAGCCAAGACTATTACATAGAGAAACCCTGTCTCAGAAAACAAACAAAAGTAGTCACCACAAGTACAGTAGTGGGGACTAGAGAAAGACACATTGTTCTCTCTCGTTAGCATTGTGCTGTTATAACCACTAATTGAGCTTCGTTTCTTCAGCACAGGAAACTAATTCTAACTTCCTGGTGTATTTCAGAATCAGCGTCTAAGCGTGAGACCAAGAAGTTACCACCAAGTCAATGTAACAAATCTGTGCAAAGTATTCATCAGAAACCAGTTTCTTCACAACAAAAGGTCATCACCGGGAAGACAAAACAAAACAAAAATTCACTTGTAAGAAAGCCCAAAAAAGGACATTCAGGCAAGAAATCTTTAAAGTGTAATAATTGTGGAAAAACCTTTTTTCGAAGTCTGTCTTTTAAACTTCATCAAGCCTTTCACACTGGAGAGCGGTCTTACGGATGCAGTAACTGTAAACAAGTTTTCAGACAGATCTTATCCCTCATTCTTCATCAGAGAGTTCACAGTCGGGATAAAAGCTACGAATGTGATAAATGTGGGGAAATTTTTCATAAAAAATTAACTCTTATGATACATAGGAGAATTCATAATCGAAAGGAAAATTTTAATCATGAGAAGGCTCCAGGTTCATGCCCATCTCTCAGTGTACCCCATAATAATCACATCGTTGAGAGTATTCACCAGTGCAGAAAATGTGGGAAAGCCTTCAGCCGAATGTCATCCTTTATACTTCATAAGAAAATTCACAGTAGAAAGAAAATACAAAAGTGTAATAAATATGGGAGAGGCTTCAAAAAGAAGACAGTCCTTGTAAATAAAAGAATTTGTACCAGAAAGAAAACTCATAGAAATAGGAAGGCCTTACACCAGAGTCCCCAGCAGAGACCTTGGCATTTAGAGCATCCTTTTACATGTAGGAAATGTGGGAAGTCCTTCAGTAGGATCTCACCCTTAATGCTTCACCAGAGAATTCACACTTCAGGGAAAGCCTACAAATGTGATAAGTGTCAGAAAGACTTCAGACGCCTTTCGACCCTTATTCTGCACCTGAGAACTCATAACGGGGAGAAGCAGTTTAAGTGCAATAAATGTGAGAAGGTCTGCCATCGGTATTCATCCCTTATTCAACACCAGAAAATTCATAAAAGGAAAAAGAAACTCATTGAATGCAAGGAATGTGGAAAGATGTTTTGTGGCATTAAAAACCTTAAAGTCCATCTGAACATTCATTCAGAAGAGAAGCCTTTCAAATGCAATAAATGTAGCAAAGTTTTTGGCCGCCGGTCATTTCTTACTGAACATCAAAGAATCCACACTGGAGAAAAGCCCTATCAGTGTGAAGAATGTGGGAAAGCGTTCAGCCACCGGATATCTCTGACCCGACATAAGAGAATCCACAGTGAAGACAGACCTTATGAATGTGACCAGTGTGGGAAAGCCTTCAGCCAGAGCGCTCATCTTGCCCAGCATGAGAGAATTCACACTGGAGAGAAGCCCTATGCATGCAAGACATGCAAGAAGTCCTTTACCCAGCGCATATCCCTCATTCTGCATGAAAGAAGTCACACTGGGGAGAAGCCCTACGAATGTAACGAGTGTGGGAAGGCCTTCAGTAGCGGCTCCGACCTTATACGGCATCAGAGAAGTCATTCTCTGGAGAAACCGTATGAATGTAGCAAATGTGGTAAGGCGTATAGTCGGAGCTCATCTCTGATTCGACATCAGAGCACACATTCAGAGGAAAAGTCCTGACGTTGCGCTGACTGCAAAAGCTAAAAAGGATGTCAAAGAAGCGTTCAGAGGCATGGAGAATGTGCGTGAGTGTTTTTGACTTATGATGTATATCCTGATAAACTCACCATAAGTTGAAACATTTCAAACAGAACTATATTTAATATAGCTACCCTACCAAATGTGATTGTTTAGCAGCACAGTATAACGTGGAGTCCAGTTGTTCTCAGCTGATCCTGCTGCCCAGCATCTCGAGAGCAATCATACTGCTTACTGCTCATCTTCAGCCTAGTGAAAGACCACAATTTCTAGCCTAATGGATATTGCTTCCGTGCCATCACAATGCTGAAAACTCCTACATCAGAAATCATTAATTGGAGGAAGGGAACTATCTGCCTATAAAATGTTTTGTGTCTATGGGGCCAATTTATGATATCCTCCCCTTGAAAGCCAAAGTACAAAAGTAGTTGGCAGATTTTGAACTGAAGATCTGAAATCAGCTGAGGTACGCTCAGGATATTGGCCCAGGGTTTTTCAGTTGCTGTTTTATTTCCAGTGTAGTTTTGAGGACAGTTCACTGGATACATACAATCAAATGGGACTGCAAGTCCATCTTTCTCTGGATGGTGCTTTGAGCCCAAGTTGAGGTCCCAGGAGAATGGAGTGTTGAGTCTGTTCCCAGAACTAGAACTCCTGTGCGTAAAGACTAACAGGCAAAACAGGAAACAGCCGGGCGGTGGTGGTGCACACCTTTAATTCCAGCACTTGGGAGGCAGAGGCAGGTGGATTTCTGTGAGTTTGAGGTCCAGCCTGGTCTACAAAGCAAGTTCCAGGGCAGGCTCCAAAGCTACACAGAGAAACCTAGTCTCGAAAAAACCCAAAACGAAACAGGAAACAGGGTGCCTCTTCTCCTGACAGAAATGTGTTGGGATGAGAACAGAGAAGTGTTAAAATAGTGTTGGCAGTGGTGTGCTGCAGTCAGTAGTACACTGACTCCGTGGATGCCAAGATGCACTGGGAAAATTTAGTGTGATTAAGACAGGCTCGGGGTTGGGTGGGCAGGAGAGACTGGAGAATGGGGAACTTCAGAGCAGGGAGAAGTTATTTTTTACCTTTTTATTTGAACATAAATTGTCTATATTTATATAAATAAACAGCATTTTCATGTAATATTGCTAGTTGTTGTACGAAAAGTAACTGTTTTTATGGCCTGAACATTTGTGTTACCCCAAAACTCATATGTTGAAGCTCTAACTCCTCAGTGTGATATTTGGAAATGAGACTAATGAAGTCATGATGTGGATGGGCCTTTTTGATAAGTGTATTGATCAGAGACACCAGAGGGCTTGATCTCTTTCCATACCGTGTGAGAACACAGACGACCATCTGCAAACTAAAAAAAGGCCCTTACCACTGACCAGTGTGATACCCTGATGTTGGATTTCCAGCCTTTGGAGGAACTGTGAGAACCTCATTTCTCTGTAAGTCAACCAGTCTGTGATAGTATGTTGTTGCACCTCGAGGTGATAAATCCATGGAAGTACTCCTGGGGTAGTGCACTGGCTGTTTCCCTCTGAGCTATCCAACATGTTCAATGTATTTTTCTGTCCCTCTTTCCAGCTTGTGTACGTTGTGTAAGAAATAAAGTCCGAATTCTTTTGTGTGATTCAACTGTATACAGTCAGGCTCTTTTGTATGAGTTTTCCTTGTGCAAAAGCTATTTAGGAGAACACCTGTTTCTTGTTAAGAAAAGTTTATAGTGTTTGACCAAGAGGGTCTAATTTTGACCACAAGTGTTGGGGTTTGAATACGAACTGTCCACCATAGGCTCATCATCTCCAGCTGGTAGGTGACTCTGGGAAGTTTTGGTGAGGTGTTACTGGAGGAACTAGATCATGGGGTGTGGCTGTGTCTTTGAGGGGTTGAGTCATGTCCCACCCTGTCTTTTAAAACATTTTTTTTTAAGAATTTAAAATTAAAATTTTATTTATACATATAAATTTATGGTAGCAGAGGCGGACCCACAGCTAAACATTAGACCAAGCTTAGGAAACCCTGCAGAAGGGAGAAAGGCTTGTAGAAGCTGTTAGGGTCTGAGAGAAGCCCCCAAGGAAAGACCAACAGCCACGTATGCAGTAACAAGAGCACTTTATTAATTTCAATGTTGGGGTGGCACCTGGTGACCCTCAAAGCAGATCATGAGCTCCTTTTTAGCAGTTAGAGGAATTCCAGGGAGGAGGGATTAATCTGGGACTGATTGGTGGGGAAAAAATTAGCATGGGACTGATTGGTGGGAGGTCCTAGTGGTTAGAGACCTTCCAGCAGCAGGGTAGGGAACACTATCTTTAGTTATCAGGAGACTGGGGGCGCCTGCTGAGCCAGCAAAGGAGCTTTGGGGGCCTTCTGAGCCAGCAGAAGGGGGCTGTGGGGTGCCTGAGCCAGCAGAAGGGGCCCTGGGGTGCCTGCTGAGCCAGCAGAAAGGCTGTGGGGTGCCTGCTGAGCCAGCAGAAGGCTGTGGGGTGCCTGCTGAGCCAGCAGAAGGCTGTGGGGTGCCTGCTGAGCCAGCAGAAGGCTGTGGGGTGCCTGCTGAGCCAGCAGAAGGCTGTGGGGTGCCTGCTGAGCCAGCAGAAGGCTGTGGGGCGCCTGTTGAGCCAGCAGAAAAGCTGTGGGGCGCCTGTTGAGCCAGCAGAAGGCGCCTGCTGATCAGTTGCTCCTAAGCTGTGGTTTTACTGAGCACAATCTGTTGAGCTCTGTTCCACTTAGTGAACTGAAACTAAATCCTAGTCTCTCTTAGGGCTACGAGGAGAGCCTGTCTTGGCTCTGCTCTGCTGCCCCCACCACAAGCCCTCTCAGGAGCCAGGGGGGTTGAAGTCACAGAATCAACTAAGCAGGACACACAGGGGCTCAGATGTTGTAATAGGAGGAGCGGGGCTGCGTCCCAGGCACCCGGCCACCCGCATGGCTTATGCCCCAAAATAATTACACGGAAATTGTATTCTTTTAAACACTGCCTTGCCCATTAGTTCCAGCCTCTTATTGGCTAGCTCTTACATATTGATCTAGCCCATTTCTAATATTCTGTGTAGTACCACGAGCTGGCTTACCAGGAAAGATCTTAACCTGTGTCTGTCTGGAGTGGGAGAATCATGGCGACTGTCTGACTCGGCTTCTTTCTCCCAGCATTCTGTTCTGTTTACTCCACCCACCTAAGGGTTGACCTATCAAAAGGGCCTAGGCGGTTTCTTTATGAATTAACCAATGAAAGCAACAGATTAATACAAGACCCACCGCCATCATTTCCCCTTTTTCTGTTTAAACAAAAAAGGCTTTCACTTTAACATAGTAAGATTACATATAGCAAAACAGTTATCAAGCAAGAATTACAGTTACAATATTTATATCTATTTTATCTTTTATCATAACTAAGGAAAACTATAACTATAACTAACCATTCTTCAACTCCATCAAAGACTCCAGAAGGATATAATATTACCTAAGTAAACAAGAAATAAGAAACTTCAAACTCTAGAAATGACAGAGACATCTCGCTGCCTGGACAGTCACCCAAAGTTCTTTTGTACCATTGGGGCATCCATCTTCGGCCTACAGGCCCATAGTATCCAGCAGACATTTTCATCAAGCAGGAAATTCCAAAGACAGTTCAGTCACTATCTGCTGTGTCCTGCAGAATGTCTCACAGACTCTTTCATGAGTCAGGAACCCCGAAAGACCATCTCACCTTTAGGAAAGTTCAGCAGTCCTCTCTCTGCTGGTTCTTTGTGTCCAGTTTATGCATCAGTCCATGAAAGAGCAGTTTCTTGCCCAAATGGCTATCAAACTCCTTAAGGAGCCTCTTCGGTGCCCATCTTCCTCTTGAAGTAGATTGGTGCTGCCAGGAGCAGACGTGTCTCATTATCATGAAAAGCCCTAAGTTATTAAAATATTAAATGCCATATTCTGCAGTCTTTGAAAGATATGAAGAATGACTATCTAGCTGAAATATATTTATGTACATCTAGAAAATCTAATAACATGACTAAAAGCTTGACAATTATTGATGATTATCCATTAACAACCTATATACATTACATTTTTTAAATGAACTATACAATCACAATACCTTAATCAAGATTAGAAATATGCATATACATATAACAAAATTGACCTTAAAATCCACACCAATGCAAATTATTTATATCTATATCATATCCCCCTTTAAATATTTGGGAACATGGGCGCAGTTTTTCTCTCCAAACTGCTTTCTGCTGAATGGGGGCGCTGTTATTCAGATCTTTTATGGTGTAACCTGTGTGTCAGGGTCATCTCAGTCGGCAGTTGAGTCAAGTAATTTTCTGAAGGTGTTCACAGCAACCTTTCAGGAGGGCGTGGTCTATCATACCATATTGGGATAGACACAATCCACAGAGTCTCATCCTCTGTGAAAACAAAAGAAGACCCTCTCCAAAGCATCATATCCTTAGACCCAAATTTTGAAATCATAATACCCTTATATCCATTCTGGTTTAGCTTGGCAGCCCATATAATGAAATGTCTTTCTGCACTTAGCTCCTTTACAGTCAAAAATTTTAAAGAAAACACAATAATACAAAGAATCCAGACTCTCTGTGAATTTTTCATTTTTATGTGGCTTATTTTTTTTTTTGAGACTGAAGCAGCAATCACAGAACCTGAATGAGTCTTGTGTTCGGTCCTCTACGTGTTATGGTCGTTTAGCTTGGGGGTTTTGTACGACCCCTAACAGTGGGAGTGGGGGTATCTCTGACTCTTTTGTCTGCTCTTGGGACCCTTTTCCTCCTACTGGGTTGCCTCATCCAACCTTGACATGAGGTTTGTGCCTAGTCTTATTGTATTGGTTTTGGTTGCTATCCCTGGAAGGCCTGCTCTTTTCTGAAGAGAAATGGAGGCACAGTGGATCTGGAGGAGAGGGGGAGGTGGGGGTACTAGGAGGAGTGGAAGGGGAAGAGAGGGGAAGCTGCAGTCGGAATGTATTGTATGAGAGAAGAATAGAGTTTAAAATATTTTATATGTATGGATGTTTTGCCTGCATCATGCATATGCCTGGTGCTCTCGGAGACCAGAGGAAGGCATCCGATTCCCTGAAGCTGGAGGTCCGGTTGTGAGTCACCATGTGGATGCTGAGAATTGAACCTCTGCTCTAAACTGCTGAGCCATTTCTCCACCCCCATCTCCCCTTTCACATCAACAAATTTATAGTATTTTGTTACGGCAGCTCAAGCTGACTGATACATTGGGGAGCTTTCACAAGAGCCTTCTCTACCTCTCCCCTTTCTCTTCTGATTACCACATGAGAGTTCTGCCCTACTATGCTGCTCACCCTACTATGATGGATAAAACCAACATAAATCTTTCCCTGTTTTGCTCAGGTATTTTGTCTCAACAATAAACAGTCTAATACAAGTAAGAAAACAACCAAAACTTATGGAAGTTCAACTTGCAGGCAGGGTAAACGCAGCTGGCATGCTGTTTAAATGTTAAATTTTCAGATCTGTAAACAAAAATAAGGCCACTGCACAGAAGAGGTCAAGGAGAGGCACGTTTTTCTCTTTCCCTGTCTACCCACCTTCACCCCTGCCCAAATCTTTGTCCTCTAATCTGCCTGGAAGGTTGGCTTCAGGTCAACAGTGTCCCATCCAGGATGTGGCTCAGTGGTAACAGAGTCTGTGTATTCCACTTTGCTGTGACAAACACTGACCAAAACAACTCAGAAAGAAAGAGTTTGTTTGGCTACACTTGCAGGGCACAGTAGGTCCATCACTGAGAAGTCAGGGTAGGAACTCAGACAGCAGCAACTGGAGAAATACTATTTCCTGGTTCCAAGGCTCATACTTAGCTAGCTGCCTCGTATACCTCAGGTCGTCTTGCCCAGGGAATGAATGGTGGTGCCCACCCACAGACATCAATTTCCAATTAAGACAGTGCTCCACCGACATGCTCACAGTCTGATCTGGGCAGTTCTTCAGATGAGACTCCAAATGAGTCTAGACTGATTGACCTGAGTTCAATCCCTGGGGCCTACATGGAGAAAGGCGAAAAACAATTGCAGCAAGTTGTCCTCATACACATACAATAAAATGTAATTTAAAAAAAGATATATAAGATTGAACTGCCAAAAAGACACCTTAAATACAGAAATTAAATGTAAAATGGTGTGTGTGTGTACATGTGCATGTATGTGTGGAGAGAGGGTGAGGGTGGCAGGGGTAATAGGTGGTATAAGCACTTGAAAAGCTGAAACCAAAACAAGGAATAAGTGATAAAAATTATAGAGTAATTCCTAGTTTGTGCTAAGGCCGTGGATTCAGTTCTTAGCATAGAAAAAAAAAGCTGTAATAAAGGGGCAATTTCCAAGAACACACACTCTTAAATGGACATAAATTCATTTACAGAGGTACAAATTAAATGACGTTAAGGAGCCAATAGAAGCAAAAGAAGAGATAGATCTGGAGCAGGTAAGCGTTTGGGATGGCTTAGCAAGCAGGATCCCTGCTTTGCTTGAGCTACCCACATACCTTTTCCAAAAAAAAAAAAAAAAAAAAAGTGTTTAGCAACCTCACCTTCAAGCTACATGCATGTTACACATGCAAAACACAAGCATGAGGCCCTACATTCAGATCTCCAGCACCCATGTAAGTCAGGCTTTACAGCCTGTAACCCTAGTTGTGGGAGGTGGAAACAGGTGGATCTGGGGGGCTTGCTGGTCAGACAGAATAGTTGAAAAGGTGAGCTCCAGGTTCACTGAGAGACGATCTCAAAAAATAAGGAGGGCCAGGCATGGTATATGCCTTTAATCCCAGAACTCAGGAGGCAGAAGTGGGGAGATACTTATGAGTTCAAAACTAGCCTGGACTACTAAATAGATAGTTTGTAGTTAACAAAACAAAATAATAGGGGCCTGGAAAGATGACTCGGTGATTAAGAGCACTTGGTGCTCTTCCAAAAGACCCAGTTTGAATTCTCAGTACCCATACAGTGGCTCATAGCTGCAACTCCAGTTCCAGAGGCTCTGATGCCATCTTCTGGCCTCCCAAGGTACTAGGCATGCATATGGCGCACAGGCAAACATACAGGCACAATACCCATGCACATACACATACAAATAAAAACAAGACTGAATGCTGGTAGAACACTTTCCACAAAATCCTCTCAACCTCATCTGGATCCCCTGAACCTAGTTAAAGTCAGATATGGTAGCATCCATGTCTGTAATCCTTACTCTTATAAGTAACCCCTCATCCATACTCCTGCTAGGAACCCCAATAAAAACCCATTTGGGAGCTGGAGAGACTCCCAGCACCCTCATGGTAATTCAAAACTAACTATAACTCAAGTTCCAAGGGGATCTGACACCCTCTTCTGGCTTTCTTAGGCACTAGACATACATACAAAATGCAGTTTAAAACAAATAAACAAACAAAAAACAGAAAAACACCCCCAAAATCCTCATTGGTTTACCAAGTTGGACTTAGATGCAATCACTACTTTGGTCTGTAGTGGGTTCCCTTTCTGGGATGAGTAGATGTGTGTGTGTGTGTGTGTGTGTGTGTGTGTGTGTGTGTGTGTTGCATCTCCTCAGCATGGCTCTGTAGGGTTGCTCCAGGAAGTTGTCATTATAGGGAAGCATTGCTGTTCCCATAAGATTAGGTCGCTAGTTAGGCATTGGCAGGCTTTAAAGTTGCTGAGTGTTGACTCATCCCTCAGTAGCAGCAATTTGTAAAACCAGAAAACACAAATGCAGGACCCCGATTGTCAGTCAAAACAGTGCAATTAGCCAGGCGGTGGTGGCACACGCCTTTAATTCCAGTACTCAGGGAGGCAGAGGGAGGCAGAGGCAGGCAGATCTTTGTGAGTTTGAAGTCAACCTGGTTTACAGAGTGAGTTACAGGACAGGATTCAAAGCCACACAGAGAAACCCGGTCTTGAAAAAACAAAAAGAAAAACAAAATAAACAAACAGACAAAAACCCACCACCACCAACAAAAACCAGTGCAACTGGAGTCAAGTTTCTGGTTTTCAGTAAAGTCATGACATTTTGAGCTGCTCAGAGGGCTTTCTGGGAAAGAGCAGAAATATACCATTGTTTCCTTCCTTCAGAGTTAATCCAAATGGGCCTGCTTGTCAGTCACCCGCGCAGAAAAAACAGTATGAGGAAAGCTTTCTGTTCAAGAGCCAATAGAAATATTAAGGCTGCCTAGCTTTCTGTGGCTACTGTCCACTTTTGCTCACAATGGTCCCTCCCCACTTGGCGTAGTGTACTTTGCCTTTTTTGTTGTTTTTGTTTGTTGTTTCGAGACAGGATTTCTCTGTGTGACAGTACAGGCTGTCCTGGAACTTGCTTTGTAGACCAGGCTGGCCTCGAACTAACAAAAATTTACTTGCCTCAGTGCTGGGATTAAAAGGTGTGTGCCACCATACCTGGCCTGGCCTTTTAATAGAGACCTATTATCTACCCAAGGCTATGTGGGTCTTGCCTGAATTCTTCCAATGGAGATCACATAGACTAGGATGCTGAGGGGAAGCCAGAGCTAGAGCTTTGGCAACACTTAAGATGATTATTCTTAGTCAGGGTACAATTTCAGCATCATACGGGGTTTTCATCCTCTGTCAGAAAAAATGTGTGTGCGCATGCATGCATGCATACATGTATGTGGAAAGTAAGTATGTGTGCAGCATGTGTCTGGAAGTTGATGTCAAGTGATCTCAATTGCTCTCCACTTTTAAAAAGGATGACTGTATGTGTGTATACGCAATGTGACGGAAACTGCCGTGTTGCAGACATGGAGGTTAGAGGACAACTCTGGGGAGTAGATTCTCTTCTACTCCTTTCCTATAGGTTCTGGGGCTTGAATTCAGGTCATCAGGCTAGTGCAGCCAGAGGTGATACGGACTCAGCCATATTGACGGCTGGTCCCCTTAGGTTTTGAGGAAGTCTTTCACTGAGCTTGGAGCCCATCGGTTTAGATAGGCTGAGGACTCACCAGGATCTGCCTGTCTGCTCTTGCGGTGCTGTGGCGACAGACTGGCACCCTGCTGTGCCAAACTTTTTGGGTGGTTGCTAGGAATCTGAACTCAGGTCCCCATGCTTGCATGGAAGACAGTTTCCTGGCTGAGCCATTTCCTGAGCCCTTCACAAACATTGACGGGCACTGCTGCTCCTGTAATGCACGGTGACTGCAGGTTTAGGGTAATAACCAGGGACCTCTGGGCACCTTTTATAGCGGTCGTGGGACTAAGAGTCACTGCCTTTTAGCAAAGGAACTTGTAGGCGCCTGTCATAATCCCAGACACTGGCAACATGTATTCTTTCCATTTTCCTTATGCACATGAATAGTTCATTAATTTCATGGACATTCTCAAATAATGTTTTTGTTTTGATTTTCTATTTGATTTCCATCTGGAACTGGGGAGGTGGCAGGTGATGGCGACTGAACCTTGGTAGGGCCTCCCTCATACATGCTGAGCTGGTACTCTGTCATCGAGATGCATCCCAAGCCTTCTGTTCTTTCTGTAGTTCCCATTCATATTTTTAGAGATTTTTCTATGCTATGCATATGTCGTGTTTTGCCTGCATATCTGTATGTGCACTTGTACGCACTGTCCATGGAGGCCAGAAGAGGACATCAGAAGCCCTGGACCTGGAGTTACAGGTGGTAGTGAGCCACCATGTGGGTGCTGGGAACTGAGCCCAGGTCCACTGCAAGAGCAGCAAGTGCTCTTAACTGCTGTGCCATCTCTGCAAACCCCTAGTGTCTATTCTTAGGATGTCTTCTTTGAACTAGGTTCTTGAAAAGGGTGCTAGTTTGGTTCAAGTTTTGGGCACATTTGGGTTATCTTTCTGTCGTTTCTAAGGTCATTTCATTCTTGCCAGAAAGCATTTCACAAGACTTGAGTTCTCAGTTAACTGAGATGTAGTGCTGTAGAAATAACGCAGTGATTATGAGCACAGCATCCACACTGGATGGCTCATCAACAGGTGTAACTCCAGCTCCAGGGACTCCAGTGCTGCCTTCTGGCCTCCTCAGGCACTTGCATGTATACACACATGCACAGTACACACACGCACGCACACACACCTATTCAATTTCTTTAAAAAAAAAAAACGGAGTTTTTTGAGACAGTGTTTCTCTAACAGGCTGTCCTGAAACTTGTTTAGTAGACCAGGCTGACCTCAATCCACACAAATCCACCTGTCTCTGTCTCCTGAGTGCTGGGATTAAAGGAGTGCACCACCACTGCCAGCTGGAGATATGTTTTAAGGCTTAGGTGTGGTATATCTTGGTAAGAGCTCTAGTTCACTGAATATGATCAAATTATCTGCACTGTTTTAAAATATTCATTTTCTTTTGCTTATATATATATATAATGAATATATCTCAGTAAATTCTACCTTGGAGTGAGTTTTTTTCTTTTTTCTTTTTTTTTTTAGAGAAATACAAGTGTGGCTTCATAGAACATGAATAATGAAATTGTTTTTCTTATTCAGTCATATATTTACATATTCATGCTATAAACAGAAGTTAACATGTTTCCCTCTATCATCTAATGTCAATCCAACTACATATATATGAATATAATAGGGTCTCATGCAGCCCAGGCTGGACTTGAACTTGCTATGTAGCTCAGAATGACCTTGAACTTTTATGCCCGTCTTACGTGGCACTGGGAGTGGACCAGGCCTGTGCCTGCTAAGAAAACACTTTACAAGCCGAGCTGCAGCCTCAATCTCCAACTTCAGTATTTCTAATAAAACCAACGTTATAACGTGCAGGTCTGTGTTTTTGCTTCTTCATGATTAAAATGATCAATTCTTCTTTGTGCATCATTGTATTTTTATTTTAGATTAATATTATTTTATGCTAGGCACTCTAAGAAATTTACATGCATTATTTACTTTTTCCAATAACTTTTGAGGTAGAACCATTATTAGTCCCATATAGAAATAAGACTGAAGGTTACAAAAGACCAAATGCTCTAAAATTAGGGATGGGAAATGGAAGAGCAAGGATTAAAACCTAGATCTATTTTCATTCTGGATGTTTCAAGGGAGGGGGGAACATTGGCATGAAGAATTTAGAAGGTAGTTTGAAAGAAGGTGCTGGGGACAAGGTGGCCTGTTATGTTATTTTAAGGACTGTGTGCTTTTCCCCTATGAACTTTTACATGTCAATAAGTAAGTAACCTTAACTAATGAAGGATAAATAATAAGACCAAAATGTGTTCTTCTAAAGTTTGGATGAAGTGTGAAGACCAACAGAGGCATGGGTGAGTACACTGGAAGGCTATTTCAGTACCCCACACAAATCAGATTAACAAGTAGAAGACAAGAAAGATGAATTATCAAGGGTTCTAATGGGTCGGATTTGGATCATATTATGAGATCAAATCTATAGCTATTGGCAACTGATTGGATGTAGAAGGTGATGGAGAGGAAAGGGACAGGAATGACTCCATAATATGGACCTTCTCATGATGAGCAAGGTGTGCACGTTGCCTGAAGGATTTCCTGCAATCTTTACATTCGTACGGCTTCTCTCCGGTATGAATTCTCTGATGGAGAGTGAGAGAGCCACTATAACTGAAGGCTTTCCCACAAATATTACATTCATAAGGTTTCTCTCCAGTATGGATTCTCTGATGCTGAGCAAGGCCGGCATTTTGGCTAAACGTTTTCCGACATTCCTTACACGTGTAGGGTTTCTCTCCAGTGTGACTTCTCTGGTGCTGAGTGAGTGATGAACTGTTGCTGAAGGCCTTTCTGCATTCGGCACACTCATAGGGCTTCTCTCCAGTGTGAACCCTCTGGTGCTGATCAAGGTAAGCAATCTGGCTAAAAGCTTTCCTACAGACTTTACATTCATAAGGTTTTTCTCCAGTATGGACTCTCTGATGTTGGGAAAGGTGTGCATACTGGCTGAAAGATTTCCTGCATTCTTTACATTCATAGGGCCTCTCTCCAGTATGAATTCTTTGATGTACAATTAGGTATCCACGGTGACTAAAAGCTTTCCCACACACATTACACACATACGGTTTCTCTCCTGTATGGATTCGCTGATGCTGTGCAAGAAACGAACCATTACTAAAGGCTTTCCCACATTCAGTACATTCAAAAGGTCTCTCTCCAGTATGAATTCTTTGATGCTGAGTCAAGTGTGCAATCTGGCTGAAGGCTTTTTTACATTCTTTACACTGGTAAGGTTTCTCTCCTGTATGAACTCTTTGATGCTGAGCAAGATGTGCATTCTGGCTGAAGGCCTTCCTACATTCTTTACACTCAAAAGGCTTCTCCCCAGTATGGATTCTCTTATGCTGAGCTAGGTTTGCGCTCTGGCTGAAGGCCTTCCCACACTCAACACATGCATAGGGCTTCTCTCCAGTATGAATTCTCTGGTGGAGAGTAAGGGATGAACTCTGGTAAAAGACTTTCTCACATTCGTTACACTTAAGAACTTTCCTTTCTACAAGTGCCTTCTTAGGTTTCACCTCAACAGACTTTTTTCGGTAGCTTCTCTTTTGTGGCTCACACTGATGTGTTTTTTCTTTGGTAGAGAAACTTTGTGGTATATCTAGTATTGCATCCTGATGGAATATTTGCCAAGATGGGTTACACCCATTACTTTGATCTTCAGGGACTTCTTTATGAACGATGAGCGATTGGTCAGAATGCACCTTCCGACCTCCCAACCCATTCTTAAACCGGTGTACGCTTCCATGGTCTTCTTTCCAATTGGGACAGGCAAGGCTATATCTAAGATGGCTTCTTTCCTTTGGTAGGACTTTGGCTGATTCTTCATAAATATCTTGCTTTGATGAAAATTCAATGCCTTTGAATATATAATCCCAATCTAAAGGAAACCAAGAAAACAGATGTTTTAAAATCCATTCATTATAAGAAAAGAAAGTGCTCAGAGAAAGTAAAATACTAAAAAAAAAATTAAAGAATTTAACATTTCTTAATGCATCTTAAAAACTAAATTAAGAAAGGTGATTAAGCTGGGCACAGTGGAACACAACATTAATTTCAGTACTTGGGAGAATGAGGTAGGAAGTTGGTTCTCTGAGTTCGAGGCCAGTCTGGTCTACACAGTGAGTTTCAGGACAGCTAGAGCTACTCTATGGCGAATTTTTACCTTCCAGGAAAGGTGCTTGTGAAAACAATTTTCTTTGTAATACGTTCTAACCAAATATAAATTCTCAGTTATTGCTGAAGTCACAGTGTCATCATGAAAACGTCATTTCTTGTCAAACTGCTTACTTTTATTAACTTAGTAAGGCTTTAATTTGGCATCTCCTTATTAGTCCCAGATAAGATTACCTCTTGGGAGGCAGGGGCAGAGGCAGATGGATCTTTGTGAGTTCAAGGCCAGCCTGGTCTCCTGGTCTACAGAGAAAGTTCCAGGACAGCCAGGGCTACACAGAAAAACATTGTCTCAAAAAAAAAAAAAAAAAAAAAAAAAAGGACAAAGAAACCCTGTCTGAAAAACAAGAGTGCTAGTAAGACGGCTCAGGGCATAAAGGCACCTGCCATTCCACCTGATGACCTAAAGCTGACGTCCAGAACCCACACTGAAGGAGGAAAGAACCGACTCCTGAACTTGGTTCTTTGACATCCATACACATGCACACATGTATACACACAAAGCAAATAAAATAATTTTAAAAATCTAGAAAAATTATAAGAGGAAAAATTGTCAAAATCAGATCTAAAAGGAGTTAATCATCATGTTCTATAGAACTAAAAAGATAGTTTTATAAAGTAAATTATGTTAATCAACTGTACAGTTCATTTGAAATCATGATCTCTTGGAAGATAACGCTTTACCAAAGATGAAGCAAGAAGAATGAAATCACCCAAATCCTTCTATATTCATTGCCTCTGTTCCCTACACATGTCTTCTCTAGTGAATCCCACCAAAGATTTAAGGGGAAAAGAGTACCATTCTTGGAAACCTTTCTGGAAAGCAGAAGCTGACAAAGACTCCTGTTTTCAGAAGTCCATTATTATCTTGATAATGAAGCCAGATAAAGAAATTACAGGCAATCCGCAGGCCAATGGAGTGTCTAAACACAAATGCAAAATGCTGACCCAAACCATATCAAATCAAACTAATAAAATATGGGAAGCATAATTTTGACCAAAAATAAATCCAAGGAATGCAAGGTTAGTTGAATATTGAAAAATCACCAGTGCTGTTCACTATGTTAATGGTAATATATTATCTCAACGGCTGTAGAATGAGTATTTTTAATTATAAAATTTTTAGCAAGAAAGGGATCTATCTGATCTCTCTCAATTGATATGTAAACATAATCCCAAACAAAGCTCCTTGAGTAGAAATTCTCAATTTTATTCTAAAATTGATATGAACTGTAAAGGTTCTGAAATAGTAAAAGTCAATTTTATAAAAGGTACTACATGGTGTCAAAGCTTAGTATAAAGGAACCTGTGTCAAAACTCAAATTGTTTGATTTATATGGATGCAGTTTACCATCTATAAATATATCCTAAGATCAATGCTATGTGAGCTGGGCAGTGGCAGCATATGCCTTTAATTCCAGCACTTAGGAGGCAGAGGCAGGCAGATCTCTGTGAGTTCAAGTCCAGCTTTGTCTATAAAGAGAAATCCTGTCTCAAAATACCCCCATTTTAAAAAATATAATACAACCACTATATGATCAAATACAATAAAACAATGTGAACAAAATGTAATGTGATGTGGGATTTCCCCTCTGTATGTTGTGAATATCATTGGTTAATAAAGGAACTGCTTTGGGCCTATAGTAAGCTATAGGGGAACAGAGCTAGGTGTGGAAAACTAAACTGAATGCTGGGAAAAAGGTGGAGTAATCAGAGAAAAGCCATGGAACTTTGCTGGTAGGCCATGACGTCGTGGTGATACACAGATTAATGGAGATGGGTTAAGTTAAGATATAAGGGTTAGACAATAAGAAGTTAGAGCTAATGGGCCAAGCAGTGATTTAATTCATACAGTTTCCATGTGATTATTTTGGTTTTGGCAGCTGGGACGAACAAGCGGCCTTCCCTCAACAGTAATGGAACAAGAAAATTATCCTTCAAACAACTCAAATGAAAGGGAAGTTTAAAACTATAGGAGAGAATAGTAACAAAAATCATGAACTATCAGAATCTACAGGAAACAGCTGAAGATACCCAGAGAAAATCTCAGAGCCCTTGACAATTTATCACCAATAAGAGAGACTGAGAGCAGCAGGCTAAGCTGCCCTAGCAGCATTATCGAGAATACAATAAATGGGAAAATCAGGAGGAAAGAAAAAGCCAAAACCAAGAATTGAAAAAGAATAGTAGGGGGCTGGAGAGCTGGCTCAGCAGTTAAGAACACTGGCTGCTCTTCCAGAGGACCCAGGTTCAATTCCTAGCACCCACATGGCAGCTCACAACTGTCTGGAACTCCAGTTCCAGGAGCTGTGATGCCAATACACTTAAAATAAAATAAATATTAAAAAAAGGAAGAAAAAGAGAATAGTAATACAAAATAAATGCACACGCTGGATCTTGAAAAATACAACTGATTTATGAATAGCAACCTAATACATTACTTAAAATAGCAAACTATTATAGATATAAAAGAATGAGTTATGAGATTGCTTTGCTCAGGTTCAGGGAAACACAACTGATAATGTAAATGAGAAGGATAACTACTAGGGCAATACACAACACGTAATGAACCTATAGAGACGTTTAACTACAGAGGATGTCAAGAAAACTGTCAATACTGCAGCCCTTTAATACAGTTCCTCATGTGGTGAACCACAATCATAGCACTATTTTCATTGCTACTTCATAGCTGTAATTCTGCTACTGTTATGAATCATAATGTAAATATCTGTGTTTTCTGATGGTTTTAGGCAACCCCGGTGAAAGGATTGTTCAACTCCCCCAAATGGGTAGTGACACACAGGTTGAGAAACACTGTGTTAGATTAAAACAAACAAACAAACAAACAAAACCACTGTGTCCTTGACCACAGCTAGGAAGTAAACATTCCCAGGTACCTTTCCAAAGCAGCTACTGTCCTCCCTACGATACAAAAATCACTTGTGGTGGGAATGGCTAACAGGAAGTCTCACTCAGAGAGGCCATCTGCCTGGAGCCCTGTGTCCATCAAAAGCTCCTGGTTCCCGGGCTTCCCCTGTCGGTGTGAGCATCTGAGCGGATGCTCCAACGTCTCTCTGCAGCTTGCTGTTTGTTCTTCTACTGCTGCAGGCTGTGTACCTAATAAACTCATGCACTCAAAACCAGCTCGGAATGATAGACCGTCTTCTGCAAGGACCACATGCTTTAAAGAAACCTATTCCAGAAGCGCCAACAGTGAGCTGGGCCTTCGCCAACATCTGAGGTTGTCCAGCAAGGGGCTCCCACTCACCAGGGCAGGCATCTCTCGCTCCTTCCTTCTGCACTATGCAAGGGTCCTTTCCTTGTTCCAGTAATGAGATCACAGCTGGCTTGTAAACAGGAATTCCTGCTTCCAAGAAACAGAAGAGGAATTAGTCACTCTCGGAGTTCAAGTCCCCTCCTCATCAGGAAGGGGGGGATATTACAGGTGGGAGCTAGGGGAGACAGGAAATATTCTTTAGAATGAGCGACACAAAGGGACAGTCTAAAAAAGCTACCAATTCTGTAAAATGTAACTTATAAAACACAATTCTCTTTGAACTTTTGGAGTGGGTTTGCTAGTTTGCCCAGGCTGTTTCCCCAGGCAGTCCTCCTTCCCCAGCAGGTGGCTCTTCCTGGTTGTCAACCTGACTACACCTGGAATTACCTAAACCCTAGTGGCTGGGTACACCCGAGAGTTTTTTTTTTTATTAATTAGGGCATCTGAGGTGGGAAGGTCTGCCTTTAACCCGGGCCACACCTGCTAACAGGAAGAAGAAAACTTGCTCTCTTTGCCTGCTTGTTCACTGACATTAGAGCTTACTGTGGGATTCTGGTGAATACTGAAGACCAGCTGAGACATCCAGGCTTGTGGACGGAACTACAGTGTATATAAGTATATATACTATATGTGTACACACACACACACACACACATTCATCCTATCAGTTCTGTTCCTCTAGAGAACCCTGACTAATACACCAGTCCTCTGGATCTGGAACTACAGGTATATGCCACTCCATGGGCTTAAAAAAGAGAAACTGGGCCAATAAAATGGCTCAGTGGGGAAAGAACTTGCTGTGTAAACTTTATATCCTGAGTTCCATCCATGGAACCCTGAAAAGTGGGACGGAGAGAACTGATGTCACAGAGTTGTCCTCTGACCTCCACACGCACACTGTGGCATGTGCACACAACTCCCTAACATACACATGCGAGAGAGAGAGAGAGGTAATTTTAATTTTTTTTTAATAAAAAGGAGAAATTTATTAAAGCAACTCGGGGGTATCCCAAAGACATTTCACGAAGCACAGCCCATGTGTAGAGTTGTAATTCTCCAGAGACATCCTTACCCAGCGACACTAGGATCCTATAGTTCTCCAACGTCACCTTCCTGTACAAGTCTCTCTGAGCATCATTCAGCCATTCCCATTCCTCTTGAGTGAAATTTACAGCTACATCTCTAAACGTCACCAAATCCTGAAATGACATAAACATATTCTGGTTCAATCCTTACATGGACCTCGATTAGATAGTTAAAGCTGGCATGGCAGCACATTCCCGCAATCCCAGCATTCAGGAGGCAAATGTTGGGTGTTCTGAGTTCCAGGGCAGCCTGGGCATTGTGAGACCCCATCTCAAACCAACCAAACAACAAACGGCAAAACAATACAGAACAGAAAAGAGTTAGCACTAGCTAAACTGTCTATGCTTTGGGTTTTATGTGGCTCAGGCTGTCTCAAACTCACAACCCTCTGTCTCAGCTTCCCAAGTGCTAAGATTCTCCCCTCCCCTCCCCTCCCCCCTCTCTCTTTCTCTCTCTCTTTGGGTTTTATGTGGCTCAGGCTGTCTCAAACTCACAACCCTCTGTTTCAGCTTCCCAAGTGTTAAGATTCTTCTCTCTCTCTCTCTCTCTCTCTCTCTCTCTCTCTCTCTCCTCCCTCCCTCCCTCCCTCCCTCCCTCCCTCCCTCCCTCCCTCCCTCCCTCTCTTTCTCTCTCATAGACAGGGTACAGCTACACAACACAAGCTGGCCTTAAACTTTTGGCCCCTTTGCCTTAGTCTCCCAGGTGCTGGACCTACAGGTATGGCCACCGTAAAACCTTCAGGCACAAGTGGCTGGCTCCCACCCCCCGACGACTCTAAGTGTCACAACTTCAGTTCCCAGCCCCTGGAGATGCAGGTGGCCAAGCTCTGCCCCGTGGAAAAAAAGTCCAAGATCAGGTTAAATACTCCCATCAATCCCTGAGCTTGCCCCGAGATCAAGCCACAAAATGCCAACAATCACAGGCCACCCTGTAAAGCTCTGCCCCTAAGAAACCCTTCATGAAGCCTGCCTCCTGTTCAGTTGCTGCTTCTCTCCTGAGCAGAGGTGGCCACCCTCTTCTGTCTTTCCCAATAGATCTCTTGTGTGAGGTTTGCTGTGTGGTGTGACTTTGTGGTTTTCCTTGGCTCCCAACTGCTGGGGTACCTTTCCCTTCAGAGCTATAACAGAGCCCCCATCTTACGTTCTAAAAACTGCACGTCAAATGATTGCCATGCTTGGTTTCGGTGTTCTCTTATGGGAAGTGCATAACTTCTGAGAAGCTCTTGTTGGAGTAACACCAAAATCAATACAGTGTACAGCACACAGCTGACTCATACTAAATGCCAAAGAACTTCTCCATTTGGAGAAAATGGGATACATGGGGCAGGAAAAAAGAGTGTTATGTAAAAAGTAGTGGATTTGTATTACCTTAGAAAGTTAAGAATTTATAAAAATGATGTATAATTAATTAGATGCATCAAATAAGGCAGAAGAAGAAATAAAGTTGTGAACAAAGAACAGATGAAATAAAAGAAAAACAAGGTGAATGCTAGGCTTACACAATTGTCTGTAAGGAACAACACTGAGGGAAATGTACTAATAAAAAGGCTTTATTTTCATATTCTCTTTACAACAAGAATTTTTTTTTTTTTTTTTTTTTTTTGGTTTTTCGAGACAGGGTTTCTCTGTGGTTTTGGAGCCTGTCCTGGAACTAGCTCTTGTAGACCAGGCTGGTCTCGAACTCACAGAGATCCGCCTGTCTCTGCCTCCCGAGTGCTGGGATTAAAGGCGTGCGCCACCACCGCCCGGCAACAAGAATACTTTAAAATGTAATCTTTATTGACAATAATTATTTTTGAGAGCCTATTTATGTGTTTTATTTGTGTGCATGAGTGTTTTGCCTACATGTATGTCTGTTTACTGTGTGTGTGCCTGAAGTCCATGGAGACCAGAAAAAGGCATCAGATCCCCTGAGACTGGCATTAAGGATGACTGTGGGTGCTGGGAACCAAATTCAGGTCTTTTAAATGTACAGCCAGTAGTTCTCTCTCTCTCTCTCTCTCTCTCTCTCTCTCTCTCTCTCTCTCTCTCTCTCTCTCACACACACACACACACACACACACAGTTATGTTCCTCTAGACCAGTGGATCTCAACTTTCCTAATGCTGCAACCCTTTAATACAGTTCCTCATGTTGTGGGGACCCCCAAACAAAAACTATTTTTGTTTCTACTTCATAACTGTAATTTTGCTCCTGAATCATAACATGTAGCTATCTGATATGCAGAATATCTAATATGGGACCCATGTGAAAGGGTTGTTTGACCCCCAGAGGGGTTGCAACCCACAAGTTGAGAACTACTGCTCTAAAGAACCCTGACAAAAATAACGTAAGGGGAAAGAATCTATTTCAGCTCACAGCTGACGATTACAGTCCACCACTGCAGAGGAAGTAACAGTGGCAGGAACATGAGACACCTACTCACACTGCATCCACAGTAAAGAAACGTGATAGCAGGGTGGGGCAGCGCACACTTTAACCCCAGCACTCCAGAGGCAGAGGCCAGCAGATCTTTGAGCTAGAGGCCAGCCTGGTCTACAAAGTGAGTTCCAGGACAGTCAGGGCTACACAGAGAAACCCTGTGTTGACAAACAAACAAACAAACAATGCCCCCCACAGGTTCGAATATTTGAATCTTAGTCATCAGGGAGTAGCACTACTTGAGAAGGATTAGGAGGTATGGCCTTGTTGGAGGAAGTGTGTCACTGGGGGAGGGTTTTGAATTTTCAAAAGTCCACCCAGGCCCAGTGGCTCCCTTCTCAATGTCTCCAGTCCTGTGTCTGTCTGTGTGCCATCATGCTCCCGACCTTGATGTTACCTCTGAACCATAAGACAGCCCACAATTAAATGCTTTCTTTTGTAAGAATTGTGATGACCATGATGTCTCGTCACAGCAATAGAACAGTGTTTAAGACACTTAAGGATGTTCAGGCTGTTCTCTGTACATATAAAATCCAGGACCATCTTCTGGGACTAAATACTGTTTCCTGTAATGGATAGGTCTTCCTTATATCAATTAACGTAAGATAAGCCCATCTTCCAGATGATTCTGACAGTTAACACTAACCATCTGTGGCGGTCTGAATGAAAATGTCCCTGCTCCCCTCCATAGGCTCACATGCTTGCATGCCTGGCCTCCAGGTACAGGAACTGCTTAGAAATGAGTAGGAGGTGGCCTTGTTGGAGGAGGTGTGTCACTAGGGGTGGGCTATGGATATGTTTTATTACCATTGGTTAATAAAGAAGCTGTTTCGGCCAATGTCTTAGTAGAATAAAGCCAGGCAGGAAATCTGGATAGAGATATATAGGGAGGGTAGGCAGAGAGTCAAACAGATGCCATGTAGCCACAGCCTCATGGTGATATACAGATTAATAGAAATGGGTTAATTTAAGATGTAAGAGGAAGATGACTAAGATATTAGCTAAAACAGCTTTATTCATCAACCAATAAAGCAACACACATACAGAAGGATATGCCACATCACACACCATGCCCAATCTCTCTCTCTGCTGCCTGGGATCAGGATGTAAAGTTCTCAACTACTATGCGAGTGCCACGCCTGTCTGCGTCCCACGATGGTGATTATGGACTACCACTCTAAAACTGCAGTCACAGCCCCAGTAAATGCTTTCTTTTACAGACTGAGCTAGGTCATGGTGTCTCCTCACAGCAACAGAACACTAATTGAGACGGTCATGGTATCTCATCACAGCAACAGATTAGTAACCAAGACACCCTCGCTACTGGAAATGGACTCTGGGCATGCCTGTGGGAGATTATTTTGACTGTGTTACTTGAGGTGAGAAAACTGAGTGCACTCGAGTCTTTGAAGGCCGAGCAAAGGAGATCACCAACTGCTTTCATTGTTTTCTGCCCCTGACTGTGTATGCAGTATGATCAGCTGCTTCAAGCTCCCACATCTTGACTTCCCTATCATGATGGAATGCACCACGAACTGTGAACCAGAATAAACCCTCCCTTCAAATCTGCATTTGTCAAAGCATTTTCCCATAGCAATGGGAAAAGAAACTAAGGCCCCAGTTACGGTGCTGACTTATGTTTCGGTCATTAAATGGTTAAATGGGAGCTGAAGAGATGGTTCAGTGGTTAAGGGCACTTTCTGTTCACAGCACGGTTTCCGGCAACCACATGATGGCTCACAACTGTCTGCAACTCCACTTCTAGGAAGTTGGATGCCCTCTTCTGGCCTCTGCCAGCACCAGGCACACACGTGTTACATATAAATACATAGAGACAAAACACACATACACATACAATAAATTTTAAAAAAAATCATTAAATGAATTTTGCCTTGGGATTAGAACAGAATTTTTAAATTTTATAAAAAGACCCTAAACATACTTCTGTCATTTTGTACCATATATTTAAACAAAGCAGCATTCTCAGTGTTGCCAATTATAAAAAAACTGAATAACTCTGTTTAATATCCTGCAGAAACAAATATTCAGTCAAGATTTAGTTATTTATGTAAAAATAAACAGGTACATGAATCTCATTAGTATTTAAATTTACTTTCATCTTCAATAAATGGTAAAATCATATGTATACCAATAATTTAAAAATAATTTTTCATAATTTATCATTAATCAATGCTTGATTTGTCTGACTATTTTTATATACCTATATGCCAGGGTTATTTGGGAACTTCTTGGGCATGGGGTCATTGATTCACTGTGATAAAGGCATCTGCTGCCAAGTCTGACCACCTGAGTTTGTGACCCAGGACCTACATGCCGGAATGAGAGAACTGACTCCCACACGTTGTGCTCTAACCACATTCATGGACTAGCACGAGCGTACATACAGAAATACAATGTTTTATGAGATAGGGTTTCTCCGTGTAGCCCTGGCTGTCCTGAGACTCACTCTGTACACAAGGCTGACCTCGAACTCAGAGATTCACCTATTTCTGCCTCCCAAATGTTAGGATTAAAAGTGTGCACCACCACTGAAATATAAGTTTTAAAATTTTAATTTAGGGGCTGGAGAGGTGGCTCAGCAGTTAAGAGTACTGGCTACTCTTCCAGAGATCCTGAATTCAATTCCTAACAATCACATGGTGGCTCACAACCATCTATAATGGGATCTGATGCCCTCTTCTGGCCTGCAGGCATACATGCAATCAGATCACTCATACTAGAAAAGAAAAAAAAAAAAACCAAAAATTTTAAAAAATTAATTTAATATTTCTCAGGTAAAAGAGGGCCATTAATGGAAAAAAATTTAAATTCTGCTTTAGACAATTTCAGTCTGGCTTACCTTTCTATTCTCTGTATTTTATTTAGCAATGTGTTTAAAATGATTTCCATATTTAAGCTATAGAACCCCTAATTGTAAGGAAAAAGGCTTTTCCTAAATAAATAATCCTTCAGGTGTAATATACCCCAACATATTAACATATAATTAAGCCAGCAGACACCAAATCCACGAAAACACAATGTCTATTTTTATTTACCATAGCACTTCGTAGAATCTTTAATAACTACATGTTTAGTAAATGGGGGAATAAATTTCATTCTTGTACAGTTTGCATATTTGAATTTGTTTCTGGGTATTATATATGGACGCACCTTTAAATGTGTTTTCCTTTGGCTCTATTTTATACTACTACTTCAGTTATTGTAGAAAATACTTTTGTAATGTTTTAAAGATACAGGTGCAATGGACTGGAGAGATGGCTCAGTGGGTAAGACCACCACCTGCTCTTGCAGAGGAAACAGGTTCAGTTCCCGGCACCCAAATGGCCCCTCACAACCATCTGTAACACTAGTTCCAGGGGATCCAGTGCCTTCTTCTGGACTCCTCTGGCACTATATTCATGTATAGCATAGACATACATGCAAATAAGCACCCGTGACCATAAGATAATAATAAATAGTTAAAAATACAGACTTGCAGGGCGGTGGTGGTGCATGACTTTAATCCCAGCACTCAAGAGACAGAAGCAGGTGAATCTCCGTGAGTTCGAGGCCAGTCTGGTCTACGGAGCAAGCAAGTTCCAGGACAGGCTCCAAAGCTACACAGAGAAACCCTGTCTCGAAAAACAAACAAACAAACAAACAAACAAAAAGGAAGAAGAATACAGACTCAACTGCTTCCTGTCCTACCTCCTCCCCCAACAAATGTCTTTGTAGCCTGTGCTGGTAGCACATGCCTGTAATCCCAGTATATAAGAGGAGGCTGGAGGATTGGGAATTCAAGATCATAGCTGCAGAGGAGCTGAGGGCCGGCTTGGGCTACATGAGGCACTGTCACAATTTATTTTCCTTAGTAACTTTACTAGTTAATGAACTGGATTACCTAGTGTATCAGCTGTGGGCTGCTGCCAAATCCACATCCCTAAAGGTTCGACTCTTCTCATAAAATTGTCCTGTCGAGGCTCACAAGGACTCACACAAACCCTACCTTAGCAGAGTCACACTTTAATAATCAAGATTTGATACATCCGAGTACTCAAAATCATCTTGAATATGAGTTTTTGCCAAATGTCCTAACTACGAGCACCCCAAAGTCCTCTGACTTCCTTTCACACCCAAGACTGTAGAAAAAAGCTCATCGCTGCCAATCACAGCTCAACACATCACCACCTCCAATAGCCATAAACAGACTGTTCAGATCCCACCTGTGGTGGTTTAAAAGAAAATGGCCCCCAAAGGGAGTGGCACTATTAGGAGGTGCGGCTTTGGTAGAGTAGGTGTGGCCTTGTTGGAGGAAGTGTGTCACTGTGGGGGGGAGGGGCCTTTGAGGTTTCTTCTGCTCAAGTTTCACTCAGTGTAACATTCAGTCCATTTCCTGTTGCCTGCAAAATGTAGAATTCTCAGCTCCCTCTCCAGCACCATGTCCCACCACGATGATAATGGACTAAAACTCTGAACTGTAAGCCACCCAATTAAATGCTTTCCTTTATAAGAGTGCCATGGTTATGGTTTCTCTTTACAGCAATAGAAACCCTGACTAAGACTTTACCCAAGAGCATATTTTTGCCTCATTTAGCGTTTCTACGACACTGAAGCCATAAGTGAGGTGGAACGAGTCCTTGACTAAAGACACAAACGGTGGCTGGGAGATAAGGGACGCTCTCAGACTTCAGGGGACTTTCTTCTGTGTTGCAATGGAGGACAAGACCATGTCACTATATAAAAGAGATTTTGTCGGGCTGCTGAATTTCAGAAGTCAAAATGTTTCTTTTGCTTGACTGAAAAGGTGGCATTTCAGGGAATAAGAAATGCTTCTTGGGGGCTGGAGAGATGGCTCAGAGGTTAAGAGCATTGCCTGCTCTTCCAAAGGTCCTGAGTTCAATTCTCAGCAACCACATGGTGGCTCACAACCATCTGTAAAGAGAACTGGTGCCCTCTTCTGGTGTATAGGCACACATGCAGGCAGAACACTGTATACATAATAAATAAATATATATTTTTTAAAAAAAGAAATGCTTCCTGCTGGGCGGTGGTGGCGCACGCCTTTAATCCTAGCACTTGGGAGGCAGAGGTAGGCGGATCTCTGTGAGTTCGAGGCCAGCCTGGCCTACAAGAGCTAGTTCCAGGACAGGCTCTAATGCTACAGAGAAACCCTATCTTGAAAAACGAAAAAGAAAAAAAAAAAAAAGAAATGCTTCTTACCTTGGACATGGCGTTAAAACTTCAAGAATGTGTGACTGTGCTTCTAGGATGGGGGCAATATCCTGAGAAAGCAGAGCTGGACAGAAAAAAGAAACCATGATTTCCAGGTGCACCCTGTGACCCCAGCATCACTAGCCTAGAAGCCTTCCATTCCTTTTCTTCTTCTTTCTCTCATCACACATGTACATTTGAGATATCATTAGATTTATGCTTTTTTTCTCTCCCCCTCCTTCTCTCTCTCCGTTCCTTTCTCATAAACTCCCTGTTTAAAAAAATTACAATTATTTTTCCCTAAGTACTTTATAGCTCTGGAATTCAACATATATTTTGTGTAAGTTATCTTTTACTTACAATTATAAATAGTAAAAGCAAATACAGAATGGCATTATCAAATCTTCCACCATTTTAACACACAAAGGATTTTCGTTATTGAAGATGCCCAAGGCAACTATTGAGCAAATAACTGAGCTAAACTGGAGACTAGACTTGAATTAATAGTGTACAGATGATGTTAACAGGAAGATTGTCCCTACCCTTTCTACAAGGATGCAAAACAAACTACGAGATGAAGCTTCTTTACACAGTGGGCATCAGAGGGACTCTGTGACCTGGATGACACCACTAACGAACTGCTCCTGAGAGCAACTTCTTCAGGAAGGGAAGGGAGGGGACGTTTAGTCAGCCATCATTGGAATCACAGTGTTTTTAAAATCTAAACTTCACTGCCTTAAAGAATAATGAATCATTTAAGAGTGCTGGAGAGATGGCTTGGTTAAGAGCATTGGCTGCTCTTCCAGAGGACTGAGGTTCAATTCCCAGCACACATAAGGCAGCTCACAGTTGTCTGTGAGTCCAGTTCCAATAGTTCTAAATCCTTCCCACAGACACACATGCAGGCCAAATACCAATACACACAAAATAAAAATAAGTTATTTTTTAAAAATCTTTGAAAATAAATCATATAACTCAGTGCCAAGAAGTCCTATATCTATATATTTATTAGTTCTATATCTATTAAAATGCTTCATTCAATCACTCAGTACACTGTGTGGGAAATCCTTCTCTATATGTGTTGCTTTTATTAGTTAATGAATAAATCTGTTTCAGTCAGTGGCTTAACAGAATAGAGCTAGGTGGGGAAACTAAAATGAATGCTGGGAGAAAGAAGGCGGAGTCAGGGAGAAGCCATGGAGCCACCAGAGGGGAAAGACACAAGCTGCCAGCTAGAACCTTGCTGGTAGGCCACGAGCCTTGTGGTAAAATATAAAATAATGGAAATGGGTTCATTCTAGATGTAAGAGCTAGCTAGCAATACTCTTAAGCTACTGGCCAAACAGTATTGTAAATAATATAGTTTCAGAGTGAGTATTCCCTGGTCTGGGCAGCCGGGAAGGAACAAGCAGCTTCCCGCCTACAGTACACTACATCTGTCCACACAATCCCATGGTCTCACGGCCCCCCTCATGAGACATCTCATACAGTCACCCCTTTCCAGCACTGTCCACCTCAAACAGCTACCCTGTCTCAGATCAATGACACAGTCTTGTAGACCGTCACCCTGGCACACTGTCATGGCTCCATCACACCTGATAGTAAATGCTTCGCTGCAATAGTGTCACATAGTCCCAAACGCAGCCTCACCCTCACAGGTCTGCTCGGTGGCACAGTCAAACTCAGTTCTCACCATCTGTCACGGGGCCACCATGTCACAAGGCACTGACACAGGTTCTGTCTCACACAGTCCCATTCAGCCGTGCGTACATTCTCAGAGCCTCTCATGGCCTCTTTAGTCACACATTTGCTGTCACACACTGTCACAGGCCCTCTCATACATGGCGGTATGTAGTATGTGGCATTACACACATCGTCACGGCCGCTCACCGTTTCACACACTGTCACAGGCCCTTCAACACTGTGACACGGTCTCATACCGTCACACACCCTGTCATGGCCTCTATCTAGGTCATAGGCAGTATTAGCCTCACAAAGTATCCCAGGCCCTCCCAACACTACGGGCATAGTCATGTACGGTCACACACATGGTCACACACTGTCACAGTGTCTCACAGACTCAGAAACGAAGTGGCTTGGTCTCAACTCTGCCACACATTCTCCCACATGGTCCCTCACGCTGTCACACGCTGTCCCAACTTCTCAGCCCATACAGCCCGCAGTCTCGGCCACAGGCACTCGCACATAGTCGTGTGGTCCGACAGTCACTCGGATGCCCGCCCATATTCTCACACACACCCCACCCCGACAGTCACTCACACTGCCACAGCCTTTTGGTCTTACACAGTGTGAGTTTGTGAGTTGCAGGTCCGCTCATGCAGGCTGCTGTGGTCTCGTACTGCCACACACATGATCACCACCTCAGGCTCACACAATGTGCAGGTTCAGTCACAGGTTCACACTGTCACTCAGGTCCCCCCACACGTCCCCCAGAGCTATCACACAGTGGCACACTCGGTCTCACAGTCGCAGGCGTCCCGGTCCATGGGATGCTGTCTCCTACTGTCGCGTACATTGTCACGCAGTTGCAGGCGTAAAGCCACAGGCCCCTCATACACGGAGGCGTGGTCTTGCACGGTCACGCGGGTCCCGCCACACACTCCCCCACACGGTACCCCGCTGCTCACCGGGCTCCTCCTGCGTCCGCGTCACTCCTCGCTCTGCGCCGAGGCCGATTGGGCCGGGCCCGGGGCTCGATCTCGCGGCGACAACAGAGCTCACAAAGGCGCGGCAGCAGAGCTGCTCCGCGCAGGGGCCTCTGGGAGGTGGAGTCCGGCCCTTGACCTGAGCGGCGCAGGGCATGCTGGGAACGCCCACCAGGGCGCGGCTCTCCGAGGCCAGGAGTCTCTGCAGGACTCTGTCCCTTCAGGTTTTCAAAAGCCGAACTCATTCCGGCTGCGCAGGCGCAGCTTGCTCAGGCGGGCTACTCCTGCAAGGAGTGGTGGAGGTAGGATGCTCGGCCACGCATGCGCAGTGTTGATTGGAGGCTATGCTGGCCAGAGCCAGCAAAATAATGACAGGTCACTAAGTGATTCAGGCTTCCTTTCTTGTTTGTTAAATTTCCCACCGCATTACCTTTTCTCTCATTTCATTTTGCTATTGTTGCTTTTTTGTTTGTTTGTTTTCTTGAGACAGGGTTTCTCTGTAGCCCTGTCTGGCCTGTTACTCCCAGAGATGCACCCACTCTGCTAGGATTAAAGATTTGGGGGGTTGAAAGAAAGGAGGATTAAGATTTGGAGATCAAAGCCAGGTGTAGTAGCACACACCGCTAATCCCAGCCCGCATTTAGGAAGCAAGAGCTGGCAGATGTCTGGGAGTTTGAGACCACATAGTGAGTTCCAGAACAGAGAACTACGTAGAGAGACTCAAACAAACAAACAAACAAACAAACGAACGAACGAACAAACAAGGATTTGGAGATAAGCCTGGGCAGTCGAACAAGAATGTTCTACAGCAGCAATTCTCAGCCTTCCTAATGCTGTGACCACCTCATGTTGTGGTGACCCTAACCTTAAACTTACTCTGTTGCTACTTCCTAACTGTAATTTTGCTACTGTTAAGAATGGTAATGTAAATATCAGTGTTTTCCAGTGGTCTTAGGTGAACCCTGTGAAGGTGAAAGACCCTACAGACCCCCTCCTCAGAACCCGCAGCTAGCAGGCTCCCCGGGAGAACGTCCTGTTTGCTTGAAAGATTCTCAGGATCAGCAGCTAGCCTGCTCTCGTGAGAGGAAAACAGGATATCTATAAGATAGGACATCTACAAAGCAGGATGACTTCAAAGTAGGATACCTATAAGATAAGAGCAGGATGTCTGCTGCCAGACATCCATGCTGGGAGAGGAAAACCATTCATGCCCCCCCCCCCCCCCGCCTCATTCTGATAACCACGCTTCTGCTTCTGTAAATTGCTTTTTGCTGCCCTCTTTCCTATAAAAAGTCCTCCTCCCAGTCTACAGGCGCGCAAGTCCTCCGAAAGACTTTGCCGCCCGCAGGTACCTGTGTCTACCTAATAAACCTCTTGCAGTTTGCATCCGACTCGTGGTCTCGGCCTGGTCTGTGGGTCCGGGGTCTCCACCTGAGGGAAGGTCCCTACCGGGGGTCTTTCATTTGGTGCGTTGGCCGGGAATTGAAGGCCCCCACCCAGGGACCACCGACCCACCATCGGGAGGTAAGCTGGCCAGCACCGATTTGTTAGTCTGTGTCTGCGTCGTTTCTGTGCTTTGTTAACTCTGTACACTCAGATCTGGGTGCTCTGTATCTGGCGGGCCCAGGAAGGAGCTGACGAGCTCGGACTTCCACCCCGCAGCCCTGGAAGACGTTCCAAGGGTGTCTGGAGCCCTGAATTAGGTGGCAGCTTTTTCCGGAGCTCAATCTGTATCCCAAAGTCTTGCTTTGCTGACTTGGGTCTGAATCTGGAGCCTTTTCGGTGCTCATCTGACGGGCCACATTCCAAAGGTGGCCGGAGCCTGATTTTTCACAGTCTCCGTCTGAAGTTTTGCTTTCGGTTTTGCGCCAAAGCCGTGCTGAGCGTCCATATTGTTTGTGTCTGATTGTTGGATTTTTGTGTTTAAATATGTTCTTTGTTTTTGTATATCTGTTTGTGCTCGAGTCTAAATCTGGTACCATGGGACAATCGTTAACAACCCCTCTTCACTTAAGAAGGGGGGAAAATTGGGGTTTTAACTGTTTCTCAGAGACTGGAACTGATGGTATTTAGTAACAACAATGTCTGTCATTGTACTCTTACTGGAATTGACCTGATGATATTTGTAACTGCTTATAGAAGTTGGAAAAGTTTGACACACCCTGTAAAATGTTGAGCCTCCTCCATATGCAGGATCAGATAGCCCAGAGGGACCTGAAGTGGCGATGGCCAAGGGGCCCCCACAAGAATCCCCGGCCCTCTCACCTATGGCTGGCCAACAGAGGGACAGACGCGAGCCGCCGCCTGATTCCACCTCCCACGCCCTTCCCCTCCGAGAGGGTCCGAATGGGCAGCAACAGTACTGGCCATTCTCAGCTTCTGATCTCTATAACTGGAAACAGCATAACCCTTCCTTTTCCAAAAACCCAGTGGCGCTGACTAATCTAATCGAGTCTATTTTAGTCACCCACCAGCCCACCTGGGATGATTGCCAGCAACTCTTGCAAGCCCTGCTGACCTCAGAGGAAGAGCAAAGAGTCTTTTTGGAGGCTCGGAGAAACGTTCCAGGCGACAACGGTCACCCAACCCTTTTGCCTAACGAAATTGACGAGGCCTTCCCTCTGACGCGACCTGATTGGGACTTCACCACAGCTGCAGGTAAGGGACACCTACGCCTCTATCGCCAGCTGCTTATAGCGGGTCTCCGAGGGACAGCATGCCGCCCCACTAATGTGGCTCAGGTAAAGCAAGTGATACAAGGGAATGAGAAAACTCCCTCTGCCTTTTTAGAGAGGTTTAAGGAAGCATACAGAATGTATACTCCCTATGACCCGGGGAACCGGGGCAGGCCATTAGTGTTTCAATATCCTTTATTTGGCAGTCCAGTCCGGATATCAGAAGTAAATTACAGAGGCTGGAAGGTCTGCAGGGGTATACAATACAGGATCTGCTGAAGAGGCAAAGAAAGAGAGAAGGAAAGGAGAATTTACAAGTATATTCAGAGGAGCAACCAATAAATGAGGAAAGAGACATGAAACAGAATAAAGAATTAAGCAGGCTGCTGGCCACTGTAGTTCAAGGACAAGAAAGAGAGGGAGGTAGGCTGGGAGAAAGGAAGGGGGCCAAAATGGACAGGGACCAATGTGCTTATTGCAAAAAAAGAGGCTCTTGGACCAGGGCATTCTCATCCCCTGCCGGTCACCATGGAATACCCCCCCTTTTACCAGTAAAGAAACCAGGGACTGGGGACTACCGGCCAGTGCAGGATTTGAGGGAGGTCAACAAAAGGGTGAAGGACATGCACCCCATGGTCCCCAACCCCTATAACTTATTGAGCACTCTGCCACCATCCCACGTTTGGTATACCATATTAGACTTAAAGGATGCCTTCTTCTGCTTGCGGCTGCATCCGGAGAGCCAGCCCCTTTTTGCCTTTGAATGGAAGGACCCAGATCTTGGTCTTTCGGGTCAATTGACCTGGACTAGGCTCCCCCAGGGATTCAAGAACAGCCCGACCCTCTTTGATGAGGCTCTGCACCGGGACCTGGCGACTTTCGGGTCCAGTACCCCACCCTGACATTGCTCCAATACGTTGATGACCTCCTTCTGGCGCCGCTTCAGAGAAAGAATGTCAGGAGGGCACAAAGTCCCTCCTACAGACATTGGGACAATTAGGATATCGGGTATCAGCCAGGAAGGCTCAGATGTGCCAGAAGCAAGTCATTTACCTAGGTTATCAATTAAAAGATGGACAGAGATGGCTGACCGAGGTGCGCAAACAGACTATCACTAACATCCCTGCCCCCCGGAACCCCCGCCAGCTGCGAGAGTTTCTGGGAACAGCGGGATTCTGCCGCCTCTGGATCCCAGGGTTTGCCGAGATGGCTGCACCCTTGTATCCTCTAACTAAACAAGGGACAATGTTTGATTGGGGAGAGGAACAGCAGAGGGCTTTCAAAAACATTAAGAAAGCCTTACCAGCCTCCCCTGCTTTAGGCCTCCCTGACATCACCAAACCCTTTGACTTGTTCGTGGATGAGAGACAGGGTTACGTCAAAGGGGTCCTAACTCAAAAACTGGGCCCTTGGAGGCGTCCTGTAGCTTATCTCTCAAAGAAACTCAACCCAGTTTCTTCAGGGTGGCCGCCCTGTCTGCGAATGGTAGCAGCTATTGCAGTCCTCACTAAAGACGCGGGTAAACTAACCCTGGGCCAGCCACTGACTATCCTGGCACCCCATGCGGTGGAAGCCTTGGTCAAGCAGCCTCCAGACCGCTGGCTCTCCAATGCCAGCATGACTTACTACCAAGCCCTGCTCCTGAATGCGGACCGGGTGCAATTCGGACCTGTGGTCGCTCTTAATCCCGCGACCTTGCTCCCCCTGCCTGAGGACCCGGAACACCACGACTGCCTCCAGATCCTCGCAGAAACACACGGGACCAGACCGGACCTGACGAATCAACCCCTCCGAGATGCTGACTATACTTGGTATACGGATGGCAGCAGTTTCCTGGCAAATGGGAAACGAAAGGCGGGGGCAGCAATGACAACAGAGACTGAGGTAGTTTGGGCAGAAGCCTTACCAGCAGGCACCTCCGCCCAGAGGGCTGAACTCATCGCTCTGACCTAGGCACTCCGGATGGCAGAAGGTAAGAGACTGAATGTTTATACGGATAGCCGATATGCATTCGCCACGGCTCACATACATGGGGAAATTTATTGAAGACGAGGGCTGCTGACCTCAGAAGGAAAGGAAATTAAAAACAAACTTGAGATACTGGCACTCCTGAAAGCCTTATTTTTGCCCCCAAAATTAAGTATTATGCACTGCCCTGGGCATCAAAAAGGCCATAGCCCTGAGGAAAAGGGAAATAGGCTGGCAGATAACGCTGCTTGAGAGATTGCTATAAAATCAACCAAGACCTCCCAAGCTCTCCCCTTGACGAACCCGGAAGAGGCCCAAGCCTCCAGTTCGCTACCCTATAGTAAAGAGGACATTGATCTCCTAAAGAAAATGGGGGCCACATATGACCCCGAAAAGCAACATTGGGTTTTCAAGGAAAAGATTGGTATGCCAACAAAACATACTTATAAAATAATAGACTACTTGCATAAATTGACTCATTTGGGGCCAAAGAAGATGAAAACCTTGTTGGACAGACAGGAGTCAGGCCAATACCTCCTGAACAGGGACGGAGCCCTGCAAAAAGTGACTGATGAATGCCAAGCCTGCGCTCAGGTAAATGCAGGCAGAACCAAGCTTGGTCCAGGAGTTCGGGCACGGAGACATTGTCCCGGAGTACATTGGGAGATCGACTTTACAGAGGTTAAGCCAGGTCTCTAGGGGTACAGATACCTCCTGGTGTTCATAGACACTTTTTCAGGATGGGTAGAAGCCTTTCCCACCAAAAACGAAACCTCAAAGGTGGTGACCAAAAAGCTCTTGGAAGAAATATTTCCCAGGTACGGAATGCCTCAAGTCTTGGCACCGATAATGGGCCCGCCTTCGTCTCCCAGGTAAGTCAGTAGGTGGCCAAACTCCTAGGGGTCGAATGGAAATTACATTGTGCGTATAGACCCCAAAGTTCAGGACAGGTAGAATGCATGAATAGAACAATTAAGGAGACCTTATCCAAATTAACGCTTGCAACTGGCACTAGAGACTGGGTGCTCCTCTTACCACTGGCCCTGTACAGGGCCCACAACACCCTGGGGCCTCATGGACTGACTCCTTTTGAAATCCTATATGGGGCTCCTCCCCATTTATAAATTTCTTTAATTCAAACATTGCCGATTTTGCTAACAGTCCTTCTCTGGAGGCTCATTTACAGGTGTCTACAGATTGTGCAGAGAGAGGTTTGGAGGCCACTCGCCGCTGCTTACTGAGACCAACTGAACCAGCCGGTGGAACCGCATCCCTTCCAGATAGGAGATACTGTTTGTGTCCGCAGACACCAGACCTAAAACTTGGAACCTCGGTGGAAAGGCCCTTACACTGTCCTTCTGACCCCCAATGGCACTAAAGGTTGACGGCATCACAGCCTGGATCCACGCCTCACACGTTAAGGCCGCCCATACAGCTGACAAAATGGAGCCCGCCGCAACCCCAGCATGGAGAGCCCAACGCACTCAAAACCCCTTAAAGATAAGGCTTACCCGTGGGGCCCTTGGATCATTATATGGGCCCTACTAAGACTGGGGATGGCGACATTCCCGGGATATGACTGCCATCACCCGGGGGGTGGAGGGGGACGACATGGGACCAGGAACAAAGACTTCTATGTTTGTCCAGGACAAAACACACAAAAGGGACATGGAGGGCCGGGGGACGGTTACTGTGCCCAATGGGGTTGTGAAACGACGGGGGAGGCTTACTGGAAACCCTCCTCCATCTGGGATCTAATCACGCTCAGACGAGGAACCACGCCTGGGTACTCGGGAAGGGGACCCTGGACTTGCGGGGGAAAAGCTTGTGGCCCTTGCTATGATATCGCTACCGCTACCAATGTCCAGGACGCCACCCCAGGAGGTAGATGCAACCCCTTAGTCTTAGATTATGGAGACCAGCCAATTTAGACAACTTCAGGCAGCCATGCATACTGATATCAAGGCGCTGGAAGAATCGGTTAGCGCACTTGAAGAGTCATTAACCCCCCTCTCAGAGGTAGCCCTACAAAACAGGAGAGGGCTAGACATGTTGTTTTTACAAGAGGGAGGGTTATGCGCAGCACTCAAAGAGGAATGTTGTTTCTATGCGAACCACACTATGACAAAGCTTAGAGAGAGGTAAAGACAGACACAAAAGCTGCTCGAATCACAACAGGGATGGTTCGAAGGGTGGTTTGATAAGTCTCCCTGGTTTACGACTCTATTGTCTCCTCTGATGGGTCCCTTGATTGATTATCCTCCTTCTGATACTCCTGTTTGGGCCCTGCATCTTAAACCGCTTGGTCCAGTTTATGAAAGACAGGCTGTCAGTTATTCAGGCCCTAGTGCTGACCCATCAGTATCATATGGTACAACAACAAGAAACCGAGGTTCCCTAACTGCTTAGAGTAAAAGATTTAACTCTGTGATAAAAGAAAAGGGGGGAATGAAAGACCCTACAGACCCCCTCCTCAGAACCCGCAGCTAGCAGGCTCCCCGGGAGAACGTCCTGTTTGCTTGAAAGATTCTCAGGATCAGCAGCTAGCCTGCTCTCATGAGAGGAAAACAGGATATCTATAAGATAGGACATCTACAAAGCAGGATGACTTCAAAGTAGGATACCTATAAGATAAGAGCAGGATGTCTGCTGCCAGACATCCATGCTGGGAGAGGAAAACCATTCATGCCCCCCCCCCCCGCCTCATTCTGATAACCACGCTTCTGCTTCTGTAAATTGCTTTTTGCTGCCCTCTTTCCTATAAAAAGTCCTCCTCCCAGTCTACAGGCGCGCAAGTCCTCCGAAAGACTTTGCCGCCCGCAGGTACCTGTGTCTACCTAATAAACCTCTTGCAGTTTGCATCCGACTCGTGGTCTCGGCCTGGTCTGTGGGTCCGGGGTCTCCACCTGAGGGAAGGTCCCTACCGGGGGTCTTTCAAAGGGATCTTGAACCCGTGAAGAGGACATGCCCTATGGATTGAGAACTACTATCTATACAGAGTGGAATCATTCTTCAGCTATCAGACCACTGAAATCATGGAACCCAGGAAACTGGAATACCAGCCAGACGAGGAGCTTGTCTGCTTAGCACTCCTCCTAAAGTGTTCGTCAGGACTCGGACAATGGAATTAGGGACAAGGGGTGTGGCATGTCGCCGGACTACTTTGTTCAACTGTCCAACATGGCCATTTTTTTTTTATGTTTTTATTTTTTGGTTTTAGTTTTTTGAGACAGGGTTTCTCTGTAGCTTTGGAGCCTGTCCTGGAACTTGCTCTGTAGACCAGGCTGGCTTCGAACTCACAGAGATCCATCTGCCTCTGCCTCCCAAGTGCTGGATTAAAGGCGTGCGCCACCACTGTCCATCATGGGCCACATTTACTAAATCCCCCTTCTCTGTACTGCAGTATTATTTCTTTGATCGGTTTATTGAGAAAGGTGAGCACAGACAGTTAGGGCTCCCAGGGTCCAGGTTCTTACTCTACCCTTACCTTACTCAAGTCTTGACTAAAACAAAACATTCAACAAGATTGTTCAGTTATATTTGTTAATCTCAAAGATGGGAGAAGAAAGACCACCAACCCAAATATTATGGCTGAATTAATTAAAACAGACTTCTTTAAAATTCAGGTACATGGGCTACCTCCCACTAAGACCCAGTTCAAGAGTCAGCTTTGGATGTGAGAAAGACAAGGCTTTTAGAGCTTAAGGGTAGGGGTTTCCCAGTGCAGGATGTTGTGGGTAAAATGGAGGGGGGCTTAAAGGAGAAGAAAATAAGCATAAAAAGTTAGTCCCCCTTGAAACAAAGACATGATTGCAAAGTGGATATAACAGCAGGTAGTCAAGTCAAAACAAGGTAGTCATAAGTGGTCATAAAACCTTTTGAAACAAAGATGGGTTTGCAAGATGGTAATAAACAACACTTTAAACAAAGACATGATTGCTATTCCTGTGTAAACAGAGACTGCTCATTTGTTCTGGCTGCCCTGATCCGAATAATCACACAGACCTACCTTAATTGCAACACTGTTTGATCAATAGCTTAGGCATATTCCTAGCTCGCCCTTACATCTTAAATTAACCTATTTCTATGAATCGGTGTATTACCACGAGGCTGTGGCCTCCTTGACTCTGCCTACTCTATATCACTTCCAGCCTAGCAATATTCTGCCCCACCATAGGCCAAAGCAGATTTATTCATTAACCATTAAAAGCAACATACATACACACAGGACATCCCACATCATTCCTGGAACAGGTGGTTCAGAATTGTTTGAATTAGCTTAGAGGTGAGGCATAGCCCAATCCCTGAGAAACACAGGTTTAACCATAAGCAGGAATGAACCTAGTTTGCACATACTTTAAGATGGCTTTTAAGCCTAAGATGGAGACAGGTTGGTTCTTTATACTATCATATATATTCAACTTTTCTCTGAAAGGATTTTGCTAACTCTTTTTGTTTGCTTGCTTGTTTTTTGTTTTTGTTTTTGAGACAGGGTTTCTGTGTAGTTCTGGCTGTCCTGGAAGTCACTCTGTAGACCAGGCTGGCCTTTAGCACTCAGAGATCCACCTGCTTCCCTCCCAAGTGCTGGGATTAAAGGTGTGTGCCGCCACCACAGCCCAGTTAACTCTTATCTCTAGTGAGAACTATCATTGATATCTCATTCATGTCTTTTTTTTTTTTTTGGAACTTGGTTACACTTCAGTATATGGAACAATTTAACTATCCCACCAAAATTAGTAATGGTAGGTATTACATGAGGGAAGTTTGATCTTGAGGGAAAATGCAGTTATATTTAACACAAAGATTTTAAAATTGTAATTAAGTAAACAGGAATAATATGTCTAAACAGAAGAAAATCTTCAACCAGTACACCTATTTAAAACTGTGTTGCTTTTCTTTATATTTAAGAGTTATTTTTACTTTGGAGCTGGAGAGAATGCTCAGTGATTCCGATTTTCTGCTCTTGCAGAGGACCCACACTTGGTTCCCAGTACCAACATGGCGGTGCACGGCTGCTGTAACTCCAGTGCCGGCAGATCTGTGCGCCCTTCGGGACAGCGCGTTTTAGTTTCTTCATCCTGGACTGTTGGGGTCGTCCTTTGCCTCGTGTCACGGGAGATTTTTGCTGCTTACCCATCGGTCACACCCAGCAATTGTTAGCATCTGCTTCTTGCTTTAGAATCTGACAAATAGGCCTGGCATGGTGGCACAGGCATATAATCCCAGCACTTTGGAGGCAGAGGCAGGCCAGTTCTCTATGAGTTTGAGGCCAGCCTGGTCTACAGAGCTAGTTCCAAAAGAAAGAAAGAAAACCGGAAGATAATAGATTCAAATTTTCCAACCTCCTGTGCAGCTCACAGTGACCTGTGTGCTCTGTATTGGCTGCCGGAATCTTCCAGGGACTTCTGGAAAAGAACTTGATGTTCTAATGAGAGAGATGCTATCCTAAGACACACTGATTTGTAACAAAACAGTGTCCCTCAGGGTGGAGGGCCTTTGATGGCATGCAGTGTGAAGGACAAACAGCTACCACTGCACCCTCCAAGTGATGCCCCACCCTTGTCCTAGATCTAGCCCTCCCACATCAGCCCCATACACACACTTTCCCACCAACCACTCTGATGGAGGCTATCCCCCAGTGAAGATGTTCAGATGATTCTAGCTTGGGTCTGACTAAAATACAATGTATCCACTGGGTGGTGGCGGCACACACCTTTAATCCCAGCACCCTGGAGACTGAGGCAGGGGGATTCTCTGAGTTTGAGGCTAGCCTGGCGTACAGAATGAGTTCCAGGACAGCTAGGGTTACACAAAGAAACCCTGACTCAAAAATAAAAAACCAACAAAACAAGAAGAGGGACAGGAGAACAGTGTAACCTAGCCGGCGCCCCCTGGGTGCCTTTAGCAGCTGGCATGTGGGGTTTTGTCACATTCTTAGACTCTTCCTTGCTGCTTTGCCACGGTACCACCAACCCAAAAGACATGCCTAATTTTTTTAACCTCACCAAAGGAACACATTCTTCAATATTTCCCGACTTGTGTCTTCATGACTCTCTTTTTAAAAGAGATTTTTGTCTGTTGGCACATCAGCTGATGCTGTCACCTTAGTGTGGCCACCTCGCGAGAATCCACGATGTTTATTTCTCTGTTTCTCTTTGTTGGATATTCAGGTTGCTTCTGGGTTTCTGATGATTTTAAAATTTTCTGACGAGCATATTCCATGTTTTTTATTTGTTTGTTTTGTGGCAGCGGAGTGGTGGCGGAGACTGCATTCACAGTATTATCTCCAGGCTAGACTTCTAACAGTAGATACTTACACGGTGCAGCAAAATTCACTGCAGCCCCACTTGAGAACTGTTGTTGGGCCTGGACCGTTGCCACCATCCAACTGCCACTGTCAGTCATAACATCAGCGAATTGGACCCAGCTTCTTAGGAAGACTTCTGGGAATAAAAATCCCAAGTGAGACAGGGCTACGCAGAGAAAACCTGTCTCAAAAAACAAAACCAGCCTGGCGGTGGTGGCGCACGCCTTTTATCCTAGCACTCGGGAGGCAGAGGCAGGGTCTCTTTGAGTTCGAGGCCAGCCTGGTCTACAGAGCGAGTTCCAGGACAGGCTCCAAAGGTACAGTAAAACCCTGTCTTGAAAAAAACAAAACAAAACCGAAACCAAAAAAATAAAACAAGCAAGGTGTAGTTGAACACTCTTCCCAGCAGATGGCACTGTTGTACTGTAAAACATCTCTTAGTACCTTTGTGTTTTTACCAAAGATTATTAAAAATCCTTTCATCTCTTCCAGCGTTACCCCTGATTAGGTCAATATCTTCTGATATCTCCTGATTCCTTGTGGACAGTTTTACAGGGCATAAATATAATAAATTTCACTATTCATTGTTTTGTTGAGACAGGGTCTCACTACGTAGCCAAGGCTGGATTTGCAGGTAAGCACCATCCCATTTTTTAAAAAATATTTTTATTCCCTAGATCCAATCGATGTCCTCACCACCATCGTGCTTTAGCACTGAGCTGCCTCTGTAGCTTTAATAGACATTGAATTCAGTGCAATTTAGCTTCCTTCCCGACAGCACGGTTTAAGTGTGCTGGTTGAAAGCTGGCATCCCCTCCCCCACTGTAGAAACACAAACCCAAGGAACTCAATATGTCCGTGCCTCACCTCAGCTGCAGGATTAGACCATCCTGTCCTCTGTCTAGGAACTTGAAAAAGTGCAGAAAGTCAGAAGATGTCTAGATGGTGAGACCAATGAGGAGGCTTTTGTCTGTCCGTCCATCCATCCATCATTTCTCTCCCCATGTATTAATTCATGTATATTACATTATATAAATAACATATCTATTATATATTATTTATCCTGCTATCACCAACCTATCTATTCTTTCATTTCAAGAAGTGGAAAGATGATCTTGTTATTTAGAAAAAGGTCTTTTCAATCACGTATGAGTTTCTGCAAATGAGACGATTGAAAACTTTGTTCTGAAATTTTTTTCTTCACTTCTGCATCTCCAGCTCCTGGAAGCTAAAACTGTTTTGAAACAGAATCATCATTTCTAGCCTAGGCTGGCCTGGAACTCGCCATGAAAACAAAGCCGGCCTTGAATTTGTGGCAATTCTCCTGCTTCAGCTCCTCAAGGGCTGAGATTACAGGAACGAGCCACTCCACCCAGTGATCTGTTATGGTCTTTGCGTGACTACAGGGAGGTAGCTAGTTGCCAGAGCAACCAAATAAGCGCTATCCGCTGCGACTCACAGCTCCGTGGGGTAGGGGGATAAAGGGTTAGCAGTAGCAGATGATTTACTCAATCCTGCCTGCCGAATGAAGCACTAGCTCCCCCCCCCAACCCCCAAAAAGCAAAACGAAACACTTCAAGGCTTTCAGAAAGACCAACAAGAAGACAGCCATATACTGGGAGAGAGACACACTTCAGTTCTGTGGGGTTAGAAGCTCCCATTCTCAGAGTTCTGGATTTCGTCTTAACTATCCCCACCTGTTCATATGTGTTCTTTAAAGTGTCCTATAAACAACAACAACAAACCCTGTATTTCCTTGGTATCTCTCACTCTAGCAAATTAATGGAACTTAAGAAGTGAGGGCCGTGGAAACCCTGTAGAGACAGAAACACAGGCAAAATCACCAAAGTTTGGGATTTCCATCACAAATAGCGGAAAATTTTGTGGGACCAAGCCTTCGACCTCCAGCTGACAGAGTTGATGACAGACAGCAGATATCTTTTGTGGAAAAGGTTTTCAAAGACGTTGATGTGTGTGTTATATGAAGAAAATAGGAAAAGCATGATACACCCTTGCTGCTTTCCATTTCTTTACAGCTTCCCCTCCTCCAGCGTTTGTCAGGTCTGTCTTCATCCGTGGGAAGTAAAAGCTCCGACGCCAGGGAATTGCGTTTCTTTCTCTTTTCATCCAAGTGGACGTTTTATTTGTTTCAATTTTTAATACAAGTATTGATTTCTTGGTTCTTCAAAGGCAGGGATAATTTCTCCTTTGGCAAAGGGCAGAAAAAGCTTGACTCTTGTCTAGTTCCTATGTCATGTTCACTACTCCCAACGCTAATAATGACATTCCCTTTTTGCAGGTGAAACATATGCTGATTTGCTGGTCACAGAGGTGGTCAACGTGAGTGTGAAGGAGGAGGCGATCAGATGCAGAATGGTGGCTGTTCTTGTGTGGCAAAGCTTAGCTTGCAAAAAACAAACTTCCAAGCCCGGCGTCGTGGCGACTCACTCCTTTAACCCCAACATTTGGGAGTTGGATACAGAAGTAGTTCAAAGTCACCCTTGGCTACATAGCCAGTTCATATCTCTTCCTTCCCCCTCCCCCCCAAAAAAATCATAGTCTCAAATACTAACATCAAGGATCGAGCTTGGTGAGCTAACGGGGACACAGACATCAAGGAGACACGTCAAGGACTAGCGCTCACGCCTTGGTGGCTGCTGGTAACTAGGGACGCTTCTGGTATCTAGGCAGTACGGAAAGCTTTTTGAAGAGCTGACGCACGAGCCGCCCCAACTGACACGCCCAGCAACCCTGGGCCTTCCCCCTCTGCAGAATCACGCACTCAGTCCCAGAAAGTCCCAGCTCTCACCCCTTTTGCCACCTGCGGTAGCAGAATGGCCTTAGAAGGTGCCCTTCTCCACTAGCCCCGCCCTTTATCTCTGACTCCTCTGAGAACCCGCCCCTTCTCCCCCAAGCCCGCCCTCACCTCAGATTGCGCTGAGAACCCGCCCTACTGGCTAAGCCCCTCCCCTCGCAGACTGCTGAGATCCCTCCCCGTTCACGGCTTACTGCCGCCCTCACCGCTGAGAATCCGCCCACTTATTCGCAAGTCCCGCCCCTTCAGAGTCTGCTGAGAACCCGCCCATTCTCTGTAAGCCCCGCCCCAGCTCAGATCGTGCTGAGAACCGCCCTACTTGCTAAGCCCCGCCCCTCGCCTCAGACTCCTCTGAGAACCCGCCCTACTTGACAACACCGCCCCTTATCTCAGACAGCTGGGACCTCGCCCTTTCTTCGCTTAGCGCCGCCCTCACCACGGACTCCTCTGAGACTCCGCCCTTCCCCCCCACCGCAAGTCCCGCCACTTCTCCAAGCCCCGCCCCTCGTCTCAGACTCCTCTGAGAACCCGCCCTACTTGGTAACTCCGCCCCTCACCTAATACTGCTTAGACCCCTCCCTTTCTCCGCTTAGCACCGCCTCACCAGACTCCTCTGAGACCCCGCCCTTCTCGCAAGCCCCGCCCCCTCAGAGCCGGCTGAGAGCCCGCCCAACTGACTAAGCCCCGCCCTCACCTCAACTAGCCCCGCCCTCACCGCACTCTAAGAACCCGCTTTTTTCCGTAGGACCCGCCTCTCATCTCAGTCTTCTCTGGGAACGCGCCCCTTACGCCAAGCCCCGCCTTTCTCGGGCTCTGCCCCTCTGAAGGGCTGGAAGAGACTGCGCCTGCGCCCAGTTTGTCCGTTGCCTCCCAGCGTCCCTTGGTTGACAGCGTCTGGGTAAGGCGACCGATGGGGAGTGGAAGCCTGAAAGCTGGGGTAGGGGAGAGCCTCGTAGTCTCCGCGTTTCCCAGAGGTCAGCGTCCCTGGAGGTAGGCTTGGCGGATACGTGGAATCCGGGGGCGCGAGGGCTGAGGGTTCAGATCTAAGTGCGTACTTGGGTGTGCCAGGCCGGAGTGTGTGAAACGAACTGGGCTTTGAGTTTTCAGGGTGACTGTACGTTCGTGTGAGTGTGTGGGAGTGGAAGACAGGGTCTGAGAAATAAATGGTGCTGATGTGAGGTGACCGTGAATCGTATGGTTGGTCGTCTATCTTTGGTGGGCTGCGTTACAGCACTTAATGCTTGGAATGTCCAAAGTACCGAATATCCTGATGAGCGTTCGTGATGGATGGATGGCAGATTCAAGGTAGCTTCAGGGTCAGGGCTGATCATCGCAGACGCCAAAATACATTAGAGGGTAAAGAATTTCAGTCCCAAACCCAACTGGGAGAGGAGAGGGGCTGCAGGGTAAATTGATCACCAAAGGACAATTTTGTCGTTGTTATTGTTTTGAGATAGAGTATTGTGTACCCCTGGCAGTCCTCAAACTCAATGTGTAAGTGGAGGATGACTTTGAACCCCTGATCTTCCTACCTCAGCCTCCAAAGTGCTGCGATTACAGGCATGTGCGACAACTTTGTGGAGCTGATTCTCCCTTTTACTTTTTCCTCCCCTCCCTTTTTATGTGAGTTCTGGGAGTTGAATTCTGGATCTCGGGCTGGAATGTGAACTTTATCCACTGGGCCATCTCTCCAGCTCTTCATATATCTTTAAACATATTCTTTTGATGGAGATGGGTCTTGTATTAATCTGTTGCTTTCATTGGTTAATTAATAAAGAAACTGCCTAGGCCCATTTGATAGGCCAACCCTTAGGTGGGTGGAGTAAACAGAATAGAATGCTGGGAGAAAAAAGCTGAGTCAGTGAGTCGCCATGATTCTCCCACTCCAGACAGACACAGGTTAAGATCTTTCCTGGTAAGCCAGCTCATGGTGCTACACAGAATATTAAAAATGGGTTAGATCAGTATGTAAGAGCTAGCCAATAAGAGGCTGGAACTAATGGGCTAGGCAGTGTTCAAAAGAATACAGTTTCCGTGTAATTATTTTGGGGCATAAGCCATGCGGGCGGCCGGGTGCTAGGAACTTAGTCCGCCGCTCTTATTACAACATTCTTTATAATGATCTTGTTAACAGGGGTTTTATCGAGTTCTGGGAGCCACTCAGGCAAATTGATTGAACTATGAGGAACTCAGAAAACTTTGATTTATAGCCAGTCCTTCAGCAGCACAGGTGAGACGACTTGGAACTTGCACCTAGCATCAGAATTCAGAAGCAGTCATTGGGACCGAGTCCTCAACCTGTGGAGTCTGCTTGATAGTCCCAGAACTGAATTAGACGAAGAGATACCAGTTTGTGTCTTCTGCAGAACTGTTTGCTGGATGTGTTTGGGGAAACTTCAGAAGTGTTTGTCTTGCAAAGAAGAGACTGAATTTGTGTATTCTCTGTATCATCAAAGCATGTGTGTATGCTTGTGCCTGTGTGTGTGTATTAGAGACTTGAGTTTGAGAAAATAGAGGGTATGAATCTTGCCTGAGTTTAAGTGTTGTATGACTTTTCCTTTGGGCTTTTCATGGTTATATCATTGACATGTTGGAGAGAGTAGTGTATCAGGACCCTGCAGCCATAGCAACTAATTTAGAGGAACAGTAGATACAGGTTGGGCTTTTGTAATGGTGAACGACCTGAGCTGTCCATCATGAGATGGGTGAAGTCATAAGTAGGATGTGCACAGCAGCAAGTCTGTTATCAAATAGAAGCTGGTACCAGGGAGCGGAGTATTTCTGTGACAGGCCTGACCATGCTGCTTGTTGATGAAAGGTGGCCTTTGGTACTTTGGACTAGGAAAGAGGTCGAACACTTTAGGTGGTATTTAATGGACCATACTGGTAAGCACAGGAAGACAGTGGTGATAAAAGCAATGTAGATTATGATGGCCTGACTGGAGAGGTTTCAGAGGAGAAGAATATTAGCAAGTGGCTTAGAGACCATTCTTGTGATATTTTGGCAAAAAATGTGGCTGCTTTTTGCCCTTGTCCTATAAATCTGCCTGAGGCTAAATCAAAGACCTTTGGATTAATGATGTTGGCCAGGGGCCTAGTATTGACTGTCGTGTGGTTCTTAGTGGCTGCTCTTATGCATGTCTATAATGAAAAAGAGCACCAGGAAGTGTATTAGATCTAACTCCAGTGCCCAAGGAGATCAAGTTCAAAGCAAAGCCTAATGCTAAATGGAATAAAGGAGTGCTGGCCTCACCCAGCCAAGGTTCCAACTTGTGAAAAGGACTTAAAGAAAAGCTTAAGCAGTGAAGGAAACCATCAGAAACAAAACTGATAGATTTAAGTAAGTGGAAGGGCCATATTCTAGCCTCAGAAAGCAGAAGAACTCGGCTGCTTTTTGCCGTGTAATCCTAGATTTAGAGTTAATGATAGAAGAAAGGGTTATGGACTCTCCCTCCGTAGCTAAGGAAAGCTGCTGGGGACAGGCATGTGTCAGGGTGTCCCATTATGGAGGCCCCAAGGGATCATTGCATGAAGCTGGGAATATGTAGCTGGGATTGTGTTGGAGCCCCAAGATTTTGGAGATGCCAGAGTCATGGGATAACTGCCAAGAGTAGCTGCAGACTGAGCATGGCACCATCCTGAGAGAGAGATGTGTGCTGCAGTTAACAGAGCTGGCAGAATTGGAGATCTAAAGAGTGCTTTAACAATCAGACATGGAGGTGCAGAGCTGGGAGTTTACCCTGCTGTTTTTTGGTCTTTCTGCACTATGCTCCCTTTCCTCCCTTCTGGTATGGTAATGTATAGTCTGTTTGATTGTATGTTGGAAGTATGTGATCTGCTTTTTAATTTTGATTTTACAGGGGTTACAGTTAAGAGAGTGCCTTAAGTCTCAGAAGAGATTTTGAACTTTGGACTTTTAAACAGTATTGAAACTGTGATAGACTATGGGGACTTGTGAAGTTGGATTGAATGCAGTCATCAGGGCACTACTTGAGAAGGATTAGAAGGTGTGGTCTTGTTGGTGTGTCACTGGGGGTGGGCTTTGAGGTTTCAAAGGCCCAAGCCAGGCCCAGCAGCTCTCTCTTCCTGCTGCCCGTGGTTCTGAATGTAGAACTCTCAGCTACTCCTCCAGCACTGTGTCTGCCCATGTGCAGCCATGTTCCTGCCATAATGGTAATGGACGAAACCTCTGAAGCTGTAAGCAAGCCCCAATTAAATGCTTTCTCATATAAGAGTTGGCATGGTTACAGTGTCTCTTCACAACAATAGAACACTAGTTAAGACAACATGTTGGAGAAAGAGTACCAGGACCTTGTAGTCATAGTGACGAATTGAGAAGAACTAAGAGATAGCTTGGTCTCTGGAATTGGTGATGGAACTGTTAATATTCTCTAGTAGAAGAAGGAGGGAGTGTCACAGGATCCTTATCTGACATTGTCGCTCTCTCTCTTGCTACCCTCACCCTGCCCCCCATCTGTATAAAGATGATCTTGGGAGATGTTAGAGGGTATAGGAAGTAAACTAGTAACTAAAAAAAACTCATGATTCAGTTCCCATGAAGATGCCATCCATGATAGGGTGAGACTTTGGGGTGATACAGTAGTTTGGGGGTTACCCATGCTCTTATAAATAACTCTTTTCCCATGCTCTGTAAATAAGCCCAATCAATTCATGGATTCAACAAGTTGTATTTTTATGGAATCGTTACTTTGATCTGTTATTGTCACCCCTATCTGGGGTAAATAGATGTTTCTTTTATGTCTCCTTAGAAAAAGTTTTCACAATGAGAACTAGATCTGCCAATATATAAAGTGACAAATGCATGAGGCTCCTTGGAGAGGTTAAATAGAAGGATCATAGTACATACTTCTGTGAATGTGTGTGGTTGTGCAAGCAAGAAACTGGGCTGTGAAAGACTCTGTGTTCTTTGCCCTGGAGTTTCTATTGCTACAGTGAAACACCATGACCAGAAAGCAAGTTAGGGAGGAAAGGGTTTATTTGGCTTACGTTTCCACATCACTGTTTGCCAAAGGAAGTCAGAACAGGAACTCAAGTAGGGCAGGAGCCTGGAAGCAGGAGATGATGCAGAGGCCATGGAAGGGTGCTGCTTACTGGCTTGTTTCCCCTGGCTTGCTCAGCCTGCTTTTTTACAAAACTGAGAATCCCCAGTCCAGGGATGGCACCACCCACCATTGGCTGGGAGAGCCCATTGATCACTAATTGAAAAAATGCCTTACAGAGAGAGCTCATGGAGACATTTCCTTAACAGAGGCTCCTTCCTGTATGATGATTCTAGCCTGTGTCAAGTTGACACACAAAATCAGTCAGAGGTCTATTTAGTTTTGTTTGTTTGCTTTTTTTTTTTTTTAGAAACCGTATACCATTTTCCATAGTGAAGGCAATCCATACTCCCGTAGCAATATATAGGTAGTCCAGGCAGGAATGGAACTCTATGTATCCCAGCCTAGCCTCCCTCATATTCACCATCTCCCTGCTGCTGCCTTCCAAATGCTGGGGTTACAGTGGCCTCCCTCCGTGCCCAGAGAACATCACGGTGGCTGAGAATGGGAGAGAAGGAGGAGCAGGTGTGTATGAGAGTAAACTGGGTGAGGAAGATTCTCTGAACCGTAGTGTGGTATTTGAGAAGCCTTATGAATGTAGGAGCTGAAGCTGTGGCGTCTGCATGGGAAAGATCTAGGTAAGAGGCTGTGATCTTGTGGGTGTGAGAGAGAATAGGGTGTCTGTGAAGATGTGTGTGTGCACCCAGGCCCCTCTGAGATCATGGTGTGTGTGGTTCCCAGCGTTGTGCCTTCTCTCGGGTGCCTGTAATTGTCTTCCATGGGATTGGAAAGTATGTGAGCTCTTGTGTTGGTACTTATGTCGCTTTGTATGCTGTGATCATGGCCCAGTGTGTATGGAATGACTACTTTGAAGATTAGTTAATAGAATTAGGTTTATAAAACAAAAAACACTATTACATTTTAAGTTAAATTTTTTTTTTTTTTGGTTTTTCGAGACAGGGTTTCTCTGTGGCTTTGGAGCCTGTCCTGGAACTAGCTCTTGTAGACCAGGCTGGTCTCGAACTCACAGAGATCCGCCTGCCTCTGCCTCCCGAGTGCTGGGATTAAAGGCGTGCGCCACCACCGCCAGGCTTAAGTTAAATTTTAATGTTTTAGTTTTGTTGTGGGGGCAGAAGCATACCACAGTATGGTGTGTGTGTGTGTGTGTGTGTATGTTAGAGGGCAACTTTCAGGAGTTGGTTCTCTCCTTCCAACAAGTGAGTGCTAGGGATCAAACCTAGATCCACAGGTACTTTTACCCTCTGAGCCATCTCCCTGGGAGATTCTTCCTTCCCTTCCCTTCCCTTCCCTTCCCTTCCCTTCCCTTCCCTTCCCTTCCCTCTTCCCTTCCCTTCCCTTCCCTTCCCTTCCCTTCCCTTCCCTTCCCTTCCCTTCCCTTCCCTTCCCTTCCCTTCCCTTCCCTCTTCCCTTCCCTTCCCTCTTCCCTTCCCTTCCCTTCCCTTCCCTTCCCTTCCCTTCCCTTCCCTTCCCTTCCCTTCCCTTCCCTTCCCTCTTCCCTTCCCTTCCCTCTTCCCTTCCCTTCCCTTCCCTTCCCTTCCCTTCCCTTCCCTTCCCCTTCCCTTCCCTTCCCCTCCCCTCCCCTTCCCCTCCCCTCCCCTCCCCTCCCCTTCCCTTCCCTTCCCTTCCCTTCCCTTCCCTCGTCACTATATCTAGGCTGAGCAAAGTATCCCTCCAGAGAGAATGGGTTCCAAAAAACCAGAACAAGCAATATGGATAAATCCTGGTCTCACTGCCAGTAGCCCCACAATCTGCCCCAGCCATACAACTATCACCCACATTCAGAGGGCCTAGTTTGGGCCTATGCTGGTTCCCTTGCCTAACTAGCTCTTATAACTTAAATTAATCCATATTTCTTATCTACGTTCTATCTTGTGACTTGATACCTTTTCTCAGTGCAGCAAGTTTATCTCCTGCTTCCTCTGCATCTTCTCGACACTTCTGAGACTCTTCTTTTTTGTGCTTTTTGTCTGCCAGTCACGCCTAACCGCTACCTATTCAGCTATTGGCCAATGAGCTTCTTTATTAAGCCAATCACAGTGGCATATATTCACACAGTGTAAAGGAATATTTCACTAGGGGGCTTGGGGATAAAAATTTAGGAGACTTCCAGTGTATAGGAAAGAGTGATTTGCTATACTCCAGTAGTGAGTATTGCCTGGTATGTCAGGTACTTTTCTCATTGCTCTGACCAAACCCCCGACAAAATAAAAGACAACTTGAATACAGTCCACCATGGCATACAAGTCATGGTGGCAAAGCGTGAGGAGACTGGTCATATTGCCTTTGAAGACTAGAAGCAGAGAGCCATGAACCAACATCTGACTTTCTTTCCTCTTTGTCCCCCCCCTTTTTTTTTTTTTTTTTTTTAATAAACCTGAGGTTTCAGCACATGAGATGGTGCCACCTACAGGGTGATTCTGCTTCTTCAGTTAAACCTCACTGGGAACACCCTCAGATATGTCCAGTATTATGTCTCCTAGGTGATTTTATTATTTATTTATTGTAGTAGGAGGTGCAGACTATGTCCCGCTGTGCAGCTAGCTTAACCCCCGAAATAACCACACAGAAATTGTATTAATTAAATCACTGCCTGGCCATTAGCTCTAGCCTCTTATTGGCTAACTCTCACATCTTTCTTTTTTCTTTTTTTTTTTTTAAAGATTTATTTATGTATACAACATTCTGCCTCTATGTATGCATGCCAGAAGAGGACACCAGGTCTTATTACAGATGGTTGTAAACCACCATGTGGTTGCTGGGAATTGAACTCAGGACCTCTGGAAGAGCAGCCAGTGCTCTTAACCACTGAGCCATCTCTCCAGCCCCCCTCACATCTTGATTCAACCCATTTCTAATAATCTGTATGTCACCACGAGGTCATAGCTTACCCGGAGAGATTCTAACCTACGTCGTCTCAGGCCGGAGATTCATGGCATCTGCCGCACTTCCCTTCTTCCCAGCATTCTGTTCTGTAAGTTTTTTTTTTTAAATATTTATTTATTTATTATGTATACAATATTCTGTCTGTGTGTATGCCTGAAGGCCAGAAGAGGGCGCCAGACCTCTTTACAGATGGTTGAGAGCCACCATGTGGTTGCTGGGAATTGAACTCAGGACCTTTGGAAGAGCAGGCAATGCTCTTAACCACTGAGCCATCTCTCCAGCCCTGTTCTGTAAGTTTTTTTCCCCTCAAATAAATAACCTTTGAATCCAAACTAGTGTGGGATTGTTTTGTGCTTTATCAAATGATGTAGGATGTGTTGCTTTCATTGGTTGAATAAAGAAAACTGCCTTGGCCTTTTGATAGGGAAGCCCTTAGGTGGACGGACTAGACAGAACAGAATGCTGGAAAGAAGGGAAGTGTGGCAGATGCCCTGAAACTCTGGCCTGAGACGGACATAGGTTAGAGTCTTTCCCGGTAAGCCATGACCTCATGGTGCTACACAGATTATTAGAAATGGGTTAGATCAAGATGTGAGAGTTAGCCAATAAGAGGCTAGAGCTAATTGCTGGGCGGTTAATCTCAGCACTCGGGAGGCAGAGGCAGGTGGATCTCTGTGAGTTCGAGACCAGCCTGGTCTACAAGAGCTAGTTCCAGGACAGGCTGTCTCGAAAAACAACAACAACAACAACAAAAAAGGCTAGAGCTAATGGGCCAGACAGTGTTTAAATGAATACAGTTTTTGTGTGATTATTTTGGGGTTAAGCTAGCTGGGCGGTGGGATGCGGCCCGCTCGCCTCATACTACAATTTATTGGAAATACTTTTTCCCATACACTATATTCTGTCCATGCCCGTGATATTTTCCTCCATCATCTTCTCTTAGATCCCCATCCATGCCTTCTTTTTCTCTCTCTTTAGAAAACAGGCAAATAATAAGACAAATAAACCAGAAATAAACAAACAGAAAAAACAAAGAAAAGGTATGAGAAACACATATACACAGAGATACACAAACAAAACCCATAGAAGCACAAAATCAGAAACCCAAATAAATATGTAAGCAACAGACCAGTAAGGTTAAAAAAAAAGCCCAGACAACAAAATACTAAGAGAAAAAAAACTTCCAAAAATACCATTTAGTTCATTTTGTGTTGGCCATTTACTCTTGGGCCTCAAGCCTGCCCTTGAATGTAGTGTGTATACCCAGTGAAACTTCATTTGGGAGAAAAACTAATTTTTCCTTTGCAAGCAGTTGACAACTGGAGATAGCCTCTGGGTTAGGGATGAGGGCTCATGTCCATTTTCCCTCTCAGCGCTTGGGACCCCATCTGGCTTTGACCAGTACAGGCTCTGTGTATGCTGCCAAGGTCTCCATGAGTTGATATGAACGTCAGTGTGGTTGTGTCTAGAACAAACTGTTTCCTTGTGTCCTCCATCCCCACTGGCTCTTCCCATCTTCCACCTCCTCTTAAGCATAGTTCCCTGATCCCTGGGAAGAATCCCATTTAGGACCAAGTGTTCCAGGGTCTCTCACTCATTGCACATTGCCCAGTTAGGGGTCTTTGTGTTAGCTTCTTTGATAATGGCTGAGCAAGACTCAGATCTGACTCCCAGTTTGGTGTTGTAGGTGATGAAGTTCAAGCATCCTACCTGCTCTCAGCCAGCTACATAGATTTGGACCAGTTAAAGCTGGGAGGGAAGAAAGGGAAGGAGCAGCTTGCATTGGTGATACTGGGAGAACCATGAAGGCCTTGACTTTCCCTACCCTTTTCCTCTAGGCTGGACTTCCCAGGACACAGTTGTTCTCCAAGGGAGGAGAAGACAAGAAGTGACTGTTGAACTAATAAAAGCCATGTTACAGGTTAGTTTATGTCTGTTCTCCATGAGAAGGGGTCTTGATGATTGGCACTAAGTGACTCTACTTTGGAAATTCTGTTAATAGTCTGTCCCCAGGCCTGCCCACTCCTTCTCCTACAGAACGTCATTCTTAACTTTAGCTGCCTAGTAGCTGAAGAATAGATGTGATGTGGTCAAGAGGCCACTCTGAAATTCTTTCTCTCCCTGCCTTATATACACGTCTTTATGATATCGCATCTTACTAGTTTATGGCGGGCACCTTGAATGTGCCTAGTATCACTGGTTCTTGAAAGTTAGGGAGGGTTGTGCCTGATTAGTTCTTGGATGGGAGGCAGAATAAAACTATGGATCCCTGCTTGGCAATCCTCCTGCCTCATGCTCCTGAGAAGTAGGATTATAAGTGTGGCCCACCATGCCTTGAATGTACACTTTTCACTGGTTTGGGCTCTTGTCAAAAGACTTGTCTTCTTTTACATGAAATAGGTATCTCAGTACTACTGAATTGGATTCCAGGTTAGATGGACATGCAAAGGCCCTCTACATGGATTTCTGTCCTTGTCTGTCCCTGAAATAATAACATGGAGTTTGTAATTGGAATCTGAATTTGAGGAAATCTTGTGGCATCCAGCCCTCAGTCTGTGGCATCTGGCACTGTCCAGGGAAAGTGTGTAATGACTGGACTAGATTAGAGGACTGTCACCTGCTGCCCACAGCAGAGCTGGGTTGCAGGTAGGCGGATTTCTAAATGCTTTGATCATCAGAGATCATGGAAGTTTTGAGAGTGTAGTAGAAAAGGAGTTTGTTTTGTTTTTTAAATATCCTCTCACCCATCATGAGTCATGTTATTCTTTTTTTTTTCTTTTTGTTTAAGATGAGAAGAGGTGGCCCATTTTGTGGCCCAAGCTGGCCTTGAGCCCCTGGACACAAGCATCTTTCCTTCTCAAGCAGCTCACCTACAGTTAGCCTCTGACCCACTCCCAATCCCAGCCAACCACTGTTTCCTATCTACATATTCAGATTTCTGGGCATTTCATATAAACAGAATGATACAAGATGTAGTCATTTGTGTCTTCTTTCATTTAGTAACTACCTCTACCCCAAAACAGAATAAAAAATGTTACAAAATTTTGTAAATGCATTTGTGCCATCTCAGGACTCCTTGACCTTCACAGACGTGGCCGTAGACTTCTCCCAGGAGGAATGGGAGCAGCTGAGTCCTGCTCAGAGGAATCTGTACAGGACTGTGGTGCTGGAGAACTACTGGAACTTGGTCTCAGTGGGTAAGTGTCCTCTCTGCGGATACTCCAGAAACATCCAGAGCCTGCTTAAAGCACCTTTCACATTTCTGTGATTAATGCTGTGTTATTGTGTCAGGGTTACATGAGAGTTTCATACCCAGTCTGTGAATTTGACGTATTATCAGATACTCGTGGTTATATCTTTAGGTAATTAGAAACCCAGATTTGGTGGGAACTGTAGCAGATACCTCTGCTTTATGTTGCCTTTCTGTTATAGTTCTGCTGTTCTCATCAGTAGGTGGTGACAGGGCTGAAGAAGAATGTGGCCTGGTTACTATTGTGACTGGGCCCTAGACCTAGACCAACTGACTCCATGATGGATTTAGGCTGTAAAACTGAGCACGTAGACAGCACCACCAGCTAAAATGAAACAAAGACCTAATTCATCAGAGTTTGCATAGTTCTGGGAAAGTCTCAAAATGTACTAATTTTCCTTTTTGGCTTTTGGAGTTTTGCTCCTGGCTAACAGTTCTTGTTAACTGAAGTCTGTCAATCCAGAATGTGGTCTTTGTGCTTAAAAGCTCACCCTGAGAAAGACTCAGGGCTACACTGGGAACCTGAATACCCAGTGTCGTTGCCAACTGGCTAATAACGATTTTCTATTGGCTTAAACCAGTGTCTGAGCAGTCTTCTCTGGTGAATACCCCACAACACTATACACATAGAATATCACTTTTCAAATAAGCTTCCAAAATTTTTCATTACATTAATTTTTATGGAGGGACATTGATTTTACATGGGAGGACACATGTATGCCACATACAAGTTGGAGGGTGACTTACAGAACTTGGATCAGCTGAGCTCATCAGGTTGGTAGCAAATGCCTTTACTCACTGAGCCATTTCAGTGACCCCCAAATATGTATCTTTTTATTAACTTATGATAAATTAGTGAAACCCACTGTTTTAAAATATCTCCTGATGCTTGCTCCTGGAGAGACTAATACAGACCCTTCTAAGCCTGGGTCCATGTTAGTAGATGAGCTTGCTGTTCTTCAGAACAATCTGCTTGAGCTTCTTTAGACCAGTGGTTCTCAATCTTCCTATGCTGTGACCCTTTAATACAGTTCCTCATGTTGTAGTGACTCCCAACTGTTGGAGGCTACTTGTTCACTTCTGGCCTCCCAGACCCAAAGTAATCACACAGAAACTATATTATTTGCAATACTGTTTGGCCAACAGCTTAAGCATATTTTTAGTTAGCTCTTACATCTTAAATTAACCCATTTCTATTTTTTTTTTTTATATTTTACCACGAGGCTTGTGGTTTACCGGCAAGGTTCCGGCTGGCAGCTTGCGTCTTTCTCCTCTGGTGTCTACATGGCATCTCTCTGACTCTACCTACTCTCTCTCTATATCTTTTCCAGGCTAGCTATATTCTGTTAAGCTATTGGCCAAAAGCAGCGTCTTTATTAACCAATGGCAATAAAACTTATTCACAGCATACAGAGAGGAATCCCACATCACCCAACCATAAAACTGTTTCATTGCTACTTCCTGATTGTAATTTTGCTACTGTTATAAATCTTAATGTAAACATCTGGTGTGCAGAATATCTGATATGCAATCCCCAAAGGGGCCGTGACCCACTGACCCACAGGTTGAAAACGGGTGCTTTAGGCTAGATTTATGCCTTTAGCCAAACTGGGAAACTGTAGACTACTTTTCTCATCTCTCTTCTCCTTTGGGGACGTCAGCTGCACTTGGGTGATCTGTTTAGTTTGTGAAGTCTTGCTTTAGTGTTTCAAGTTACATCGTTTGTGTTGAGCTACTGGGATGAATGGTTATCCTGCTTTCTTCAGCACTGTGTCAAGCCCATCTAGTGATCTTTAACGTGCCAGGCACTCCATTTTCAACTGTAGACTTTCCGTCTCACTCTTTACTTTTTAAAGATTTGGTGTATATATCTATGTGTGTGTGTGGGGGGGGGGGGAGAGCGAGAGAGAGCTGTATGCCACATGTGTACAGGTCACCACCTAATTTAAAAAAAGTGGTTTCCAACCCCTGAAGCTGGAGTTACCGGTGGCCGGGAGCCCCCCACATGGTGCTGGGAACAGAACTGGGACCTTTAGGAGAACAGTTTATGCTCTGAACTACTGAGCCATTGCTTAGATTCCATCTGGTTCTATTGTAGTTTCTATTTTTCTACTGAGAGTTCTTTTTCTTTCCTTTTTTCTTTTTTTGAGACTGGGTCTCACTGGCCTGGAATTCCTATGTAGACCAGGCTGGCCTCAAACAGAAATCTGCCTCCCAAAGTGTTGGGATTAAAAGTGTGCACCTTCATACCCCCTTTTTTTTATCAATTTAAAAAATAGTTTTGGGGTATGTGTATGTGTGATGTATGTGTGCATATGTGTATGTGCACGTGTATGAGTGCAATGTGTGCATGCCACGGTGTGTGTGAAGGTCAGAGGACAACTTTTGAATGTCATTCCTCACCTTCCAGCTTTTGGTGTTCATCTGCAGCCATGACAGGCTTGTCAGCAAGCTTCTGGGCATCCTCCTGCCTCCACCTTACATCCTGCTGTGGGAAAGTGGGGATTAAGCATGTACTACTGTGTTAGCTCTCCATGGGTCTTGGGAATTCAGATTCAGATCCTTGTGCCTGCACGGCAAGTGCCTTACCCACCGAGCCATCGTCTCAGCCTATTTGTCTTAATTTTTTATCTTTATAAAAATATTTTTATTCTTTGTAACTTTTATATGTATATAGTGTATAATTTTATCCTTATTAATTCCTCAACACCTTCTCTAACTCCTACTGAAATATACCAACATGGCTCCGTTTTTACTTCATATTCTATTTCTTTTTTATTGTTACTATTAATCAATTACCCCAGAGTACAGTTAGTGCTGACCATATGTGAATAGGTTTGGGGCCATCAAGCAAGGCATGGTCAGCAGCAGCCACATCACCAAAGCACTATTGTGGAATATTTAACTATGTAAAGATGTGTTGCATCTGTTTGTGTTGCAGAATACGACTTTAACTATGTGAAAGTGTGTTACATTTGTTTATGCTGTATTTTTTTTTTTTTTTTTTAGTTTTTTTTTAGTTTTTTTCGAGACAGGGTTTCTCTGTGGTTTTGGAGCCTGTCCTGGAACTAGCTCTGTAGACCAGGCTGGTCTCGAACTCACAGAGATCCGCCTGCCTCTGCCTCCCGAGTGCTGGGATTAAAGGCGTGCGCCACCACCGCCCGGCCTGTATTTGTTTAATATGTTGCATTTGTTTCAACTTGCCTGCCTAAGGTACCCGATTGGTGTAATAAAAAGCTGAACAGCCAATAGCTAGACGGAAAAGGATAGGTGGGGCTGGTGGACAGAGGGAATAAGTATGAGGAGAGATCTAGGTAGAAGAGAGAAAAAGAAGAAGAGAATGAGGGAGAAGGAGAGGACACGCCCAGCACTAGAAGCCAGGCAGCCACCAGACAGACAGGAGAAGCAGTGAAAGTAATATAACAGGAACGGAAGGTAAAAAGACCGAGGCAAAGCGTAGATGGAAACAGATCAGAATCAGAGCTAAGATAACACTGAGCATTCGTAACTAATAAGTTTCCCTGTCATGATTTGGGAGCTGCTTGGTGGCCTAAGACAAAGCCCGGTATAAAGGACAGTGATTTTTTGTTCCTCAGCAGCCATCAACTGCCAATAGCTTCTCAGATAGCAGTGGAGCCTAGGTAAATTCCTCCCCACCCATGCTGGAATGTTGGGTAGTTGACTTGGTATGTGTCTGCTGTAGGCAGCCACAGATGCTTGTTTGTTTATTATTTTGCATCCTTGAGTGGAGTAGATTCCACAGTGTTTTAAAATGTGACACTGCAGATTGGTTACATTTTGCGTTTCTAGCCATGGTTAACATTTCTCATTCTCTTATGTCCAGTGATTCTGGGGTTTATCATGGATAGTACAAATGGAATCTGCAAAGGCTCAGGATTCTGTCGCTGTCCTCTGAAAATGTTTGTTCTGAGACAGAGTCACTATGCTTGGCTCTGTTTTAGACAGGTAGTTCATTTTTTAATTTGCTTTTTTTGAGACAAGGTTTCTCTGTGTCTGTAGGCCAGGCTGGTGTTGAACTCACAGAGATCCTCCTGCCTCTGCTTCCTGAGTGCTGGGATTAAAGATGTGCTCTACCACTGCCTGGCAACAGGTAATTCACTTGACTCAAACTCCAGTCTGTCTCTAGCAGGGCTTTAAAATTTTTATTAAGGGGCTGGAGAGATGGCTCAGAGGTTAAGAGCACTGGCTACTCTTCCAGAGGACTTGCATTCAATTCTCAACACTCACATGGCAGCTTACAACTGTCTGTAACTGCAGTTTCAGGGGATCCAGCACCCTCATACAGACATACATGTAGGCAAAACACCAATGCACATAAAAATAAAAAATATTTTAAATTTTCATTTATTTTAATTTTAAAAGAGATTTCATTTGTATTTAAAATACGTACATGCATGTGTGAGGGTGTGCACATGTGAGTGTGGTTGCCGACAGGAGAGGCTGTGAGCGCTCTGCTCCTGGAGCTGGGGTTGTAAGTAGTGCTCAGCTCCTGGTGTGGGAACTGAGACTCCCTGTTCCTCTCCACGAGCAGCATGCAGCTCAAGCACTGAGCCATCTCTTTACCCCATCCCCTGGCAGGCCGTTTAAAAAGTATCTTATTTATTACTACGATGGTCCTGTCCTCCACTCCCTAAGAAACAGTTTAATATCTGTAGCATTGGCTGTTGACAGTTGCCACTCAACTATTCCAGAGTTTTATGTAGTTTGCCCTTCAAATGTGCTCCATCCTTTTATTTCATAGTTCCGTCAGACCTAATGAACTGACGTATGTGCCAGAACAACTCAAAACATGGCTATTTTTGTGTCTCTTGTTTTTAATGCAGGAGCTTGCATTTCCAAGCCGCATCTGATCTCCTTACTGGAGCATGGGAAGGAGCCTTGGGAGGCAGAGGAGGAGGGGACAAGAAGTACATCGCAAGGTGAGAATGTGTGATGCAGGTGGACAACCTGTCCAGGCAATGGCTCGGTCATTTTCAGAAGTCCTTCCCTCCTTACTGGGGCTTCCCAGAAATCCTCCCCAAGTCTTAGGGTTCTGGCTGCGAATTGGTTTCCCTTCTCCTTCCCTCTTGTCTCTGTAGTAAGTTGTTTTGTACAAAGGAGACTGTTCTAGTTCCTTTCCAGTGCTGTGATGAAGCTCCCTGACAGAGCAGGCCTTAGGGGGACAGGGTTTGTTTTAGCGTGCGAGTCCACACTGTAGCCCATCGGTGTGGGAACGATCATGAACAGCCCGTCACAGCAGAGAGAGTGAAAATGCATGCCTGTTCCTCAGCTAGCTTTCTCTACTCCTATCCAGTCAGGTTGGATCTGCACATCAGTTCAGACAAGCGAGGTGATCCCCCACAGACATGCCTACAAGCCAATCTTATCTGACAGTCCCTCACTGAGACACCTTCCCTACCATCACCTATGTTAACAAAGCCCTATATTAACTGGCCTAAAAAGTGACACTTCTGCTAAGTTGTTGAAAGTAAAACAAATGAAGAAATTCCTTTCTGAGTTATATGAGATATAAAGAGTTTGGTACACTGAAACACAAGCTTATAAAGGAGCACTATTTTCTGATTATGAAATTATGATCATGCAGTTGCCTTTAAATCCTAGGGGGAAGTCGTAAAACATAGTTTATGGTTTCTGGAAATCTCTAGAGAGTTCTGAGAAGCAATAGTAATTAACTATATTGGTAGTTATACAAAATTAACTACATATACTAATCAATTAAAGTTAGGAGACATGGGGCTGGAACGATGGTACAGTGTTTAAGACCTAAGTTCCATTCCCAGCACCCACATGGCAGCTCAACTGTCTGTAACTCTAGTTCCTGGGGATCTGATGTCCTCTTCTGGCCTCTGCAGGCATCAGGCATGCACATGGTGCACAGGCACACATGCAGACAAGCATCCATAGATACTGGATAAATCAAGAAATATTTTTAAAGGTAGGAGACATAGTCTGGCCCGGGTACCATCACCATTGCAGACTGCCTCTCCTAGTTCCTCACCTTATGCTTAGTTTTCCTGGTCATTTCCTGTGTTGTTGTTCTTTTCTATCTCTTCCCTGCTGCCAGATTTGTTTCTATTACTCTGACAAAGTACCTACTGTAATCAGCTTAAGGGAGGAAGGATTTGGTTTGGGCCATGGTTTCTATCTATGGTCAGCTGGCTCCATGGCTTTGGGACTGGTGGGAGTGCAGAAGCATGGAGGAAGGGCCTGGTAGAGGAAAGCTGGTCACTATGGCAGCCAGAAAGCAAATAGAAGCATGCCCATGCTATGAATTTCCTCCTGAGTTTTCCTTTATTCCAGTCTCCCAGTGTTTTGGCTAGCAACACTTAGCTGCAGGGAAGGCATTACCTCCCTAGTGATCAGCTTTGGAAAGAACCTCACATATATACCCAGAGGCGTGCTTTACTAGTCTCCTGTGCAGTTTTCACCCAGTAGAGTTGACAGTCAAGATTAATTATGACAAAACTCTTATCCTTAGGGACAACTTGCACATCTATGATTGTATGGAATTTACCGAATAGTTTTGAATTACTTCACTTTAGATGTTTCTTTTGCTAATAGCACATGATAGAGAACACAGTTTTTTTTTTTTTACATTTTTTTTTTTCAGATGGAGACTCTGTATACAAGACACAAGAATTATCTCTAAAGCAATTTGTGTTTGATAATGTATCAATGGAGAAAATTTCAAGTTTTGGTCTTGAGTGTCCCTCTTCTGGAGAAAAGTGGAAATATAAAGACCTTTTCAATAGACGAATGACGAATCAAGAAATATTATTTAACGTGAAAGAAACAGTCATGCATGAAGAAACTCACACTAAAGGAATAAGCTACAAATACTCCAACCCTTCAAAATCTCTCCATCTGGACAATGCAGAGGAGAATATGTATAGTCACAAGTCAAATAAGAAAAGCCTCTCCAAAAATCCCAAGGTACGAAAATACAAGAAAATCTGGGTAGGGAAGAACATTTTTAAATGTAACGACTGTGAGAAAACCTTCACCCATAGCTCATCCGTCACTGTTCATCAGAGAATTCACACGGGTGAAAAACCATATAAGTGCACAGTGTGTGGGAAAGCCTTCAAGCAGAGCCACCACCTGGCCCAGCATCACACAACACACACGCACGAGAAACTCTTTGAGTGCAAGGCGTGTAAGAAAGCCTTCAGCCAGAATTCATACCTCATTGTGCATCAGAGAATTCATACCGGAGAAAAACCATATAAGTGTAAGGAATGTACAAAATCTTTCAGGCAGCCTGCACACCTGGCTCAGCATCAGAGGATCCACACTGGGGAGAAGCCCTACAAGTGTAAGGAATGTGGGAAGGCCTTCAGGGATAGTTCTACCTTTGCTCAACATCAGAGGTGTCACAATGACAAGCGGCCCTTCCAGTGTGTTGAGTGCGGCCAAGCCTTTAGGTATAGCATGTCCCTTACTCGTCACTTCAGGCATTATCACACTGGAGAAAAGCCGTTTGACTGCACTGATTGCGGGAAAGTCTTCAGTGTTCACGTTGGACTGACTTTGCACAGGAGAATTCACACTGGAGAGAAACCTTACAAATGTACCGTGTGTGGGAAGGCCTTCCGCAGTGGGTCTTCCCTGACTGTCCACCACAGAATTCACACTGGCGAGAAACCTTACAAATGTGATGTTTGTGGGAAAGCCTTCAGCCACAGCATGTCACTCACTGGCCACCAAAGAGTACATTCTGGAGAGAAACCTTATAAGTGTAAGGAGTGTGGGAAAGCTTTTCGGCAGAGTATTCATCTTATTGTTCATTCAAGAATTCATACTGGAGAAAAACCCTACGAATGTAAGGAGTGCGGGAAAGCTTTTCGAGAAAGTTCACAGCTGACCACTCATCAGAGAAATCACACAGGAGAAAAACCTTTTGAGTGTAAGCAGTGCGGCAAGTTTTTCAAAAGAAGTACCTATCTTGCCAGACATCAAAAAATCCATACTGGAGAGAAGCCTTTTGAATGTAAAGACTGTGGGAAAACCTTCACTCATACTGCCTACCTCATAAGACATAAGAGAGTTCATACTGGAGAGAAGCCTTACAAGTGTAGCGAATGTGGAAAGGCTTTTGGGGATGGCTCGTCCCGCGCTCAGCATCAGAGACTTCACACAGGTCAGAGGCCCTATGTGTGTGATAGGTGTGGAAAGGCATTCAGAACCAGGTCATCCCTTAATTGTCACCAAAGATGTCATACTGCAAAGAAACCTTAAAACTATATCCCCTCTGGAAAACCCTTTAGCCAGTGACAAATCTTTACCATTCATCAGAGAATTTAACTTTCAACCAGATTGTTTATTCTACAGGGAAGAATTCACACAGGTAAGAGAGCTCTTAGGAATGTGAGGACTGTGGAGAAGTCCTCGGGCAGGGTTCTTAAAATGTCCATCATTGGCAAGTTCTCCGTGCAGAGGCATCTCAGGCATTCCTCAGTGTCACCAAGTCCTGTGTATACACCTGCTAAGTATGTCCATTTATTTTTGTTCCTGTTACCATACTCCAAAATACAATTGTTTTACTTGGACTTTTCCAAATGTCTGTGATTGGTATTGTTTTCTTCAAGTTTATTATTCATTTTACAATCAGAGAATCTTTTAAAAATATAAATGTTATTTATGTAACTCTTCTAAAACCCATTGTGAAATGTCTATTTATTGCATATGAGATGCTTATCAACTTGACATTAAATTTGGATGGAGACCATTCCTCCAGTGATTAGGAGACGTATCAGCACAGAACAGAGCCACACACAGAAGTAAAGGAACATGAGGGGCTCTGTGAGCCAATAGCATTATTGGGACCAAGGGTCCAGCTTTATTTTCTCTCTCTCTCTCTCTCTCTCTCTCTCTCTCTCTCTCTCTCTCTCTCTCTCTCTCTCTCTCATCTATCTTGAGACAGGGTTTCTCTGTAGCTTTGGAGCCTGGCCTCGAACTCACAGAGATCTGCCTGCCTCTGCCTCCCAAGTGCTGGGATTAAATGTGTGTGCCCCCACTGCCCAGCCCAGTTTTCTTTTGTTGAGTCCTGGGAGGTCAGGTCATGTGATCGTTGTGGCATGTGTTCCCAGGCCATCTGCAGCAGTCCATTTAAAGAGGTGGTGGGAGCAGGGAGCCCAGTTTGACAGGAGATCTGCCTGCTTCTACCTTCTGAGTGTTATTAAAGACATGTGCCCCTACATCTGCCCTTTTTCTCTTTGATTTGTTTCTTGGGCAGTTTGGATCTATCTGTCTGTTCATCTGTCCATCTATCCATCTGTCTATTTGTCTATTTATGCACTGGATTTTTTAAAAAGCATTTTGTTTCATTGATTTTTCTTAGTATTCTGTTTGGAATTTAGCTGATTCTCTGTCACTGTCTCTGTGTCTCTGTCTCTCTCTGTGTGTACGTATGTGTATGTATGTCTGCTTGTCGCTTCCTCTTCCCAGCCCTTGGTTTACTTTGATATTTTTTTAAATCCAGTTTTTATTTTTAAGTTGGAAGCTTAGTTCTGAGCTTCCATTTTTCTGATATCTACATTAACTACTTTTTTTTTCTGAAAAAAAAAAAAACCTTTAGTTGCCAGTCACAAGTCTGGACATGTATTTGTATTTTCATTTAGTTTTAAATTTGATTTTCAAAATGAAGAAAAATCGACTTGGCTATTTGATTCAAGTTAGAGGTGATTATATGATGCTTTTATATGTATCATCTAGTTTTGTTATTCTGAAAAAATTATTTTTAATTATGTGTGTCTCTGTGTGGGTATGTGCACATGTGTGAAGATGCCCTCAGAGGCCAGAACAGGGTGTCAAATACCCTGGCGCTGGAGTTACAGGGGATTGTAAAGCTCTCAACTGAACTCAGGTCGTATGCACACTTAACCACTGAGCTACCTCTCCAGCCCCGATTCATTTTTTTCTTTCAAAATATTTTTTATTTTTTCCTCAAAATGTACCCTTTGATTTGATTCAATATTTAGGATAGTACTAATTCTCAAATATTTCAGAGGTTTGTAAATCTCTTTATATTAGTTTTGTATATTTGTTTGTTTGATACCTAACGAGAATGAATATGGTATCGTAATTTGTGCTGTCAGTCCGTTTGTCTGGAAACAGAACACATTATGCTATAATTTACTTATTTACTTATTCAAAGTCAATATGTGTTCTGCAAGCATGGGAGTATGACAACAGACACTGAAGAGACAAGTAACAGAGTTTGTCAGTTATTCAGCTGTTGGTCTTTCTGACTCTGGAACAGCCTTTTCTGTGACACTGAATTGTATTGACCTTACCTATGCTGTGGAGGCATCTCAAAGGCTTCCTTGATTGTTCTAATCAGGAATCTTAGTTATTGAGATCACGAGTCCTTTGGAAAAGGAGGCCAATCTGGAGTCAGGAGATGGGACTGATGGTGGCTGCACTAATAGCAATGCCATATGTGCTCTTTCCAGTGAGGCCATTTGCTGAGCAACAAGCCCTCAGTTCCAGGGCATAGTCCCTGTTTCTGCACGTGGGTATGAACAGGAGGAACACAACAGCTAGTGTGTATGAAGCGGAATTTAAAGGGTGGTGACAAGAGGCTGGGTGTTGTGGCGCACGCCTTTAATCCCAGCGTTTGGGAGTCAGAGGCAGACAGCTCTCTGTGTGTTTGAGGCCATCATGCTCTACATTGAGAGTTTCACATCAGGCAGGGCTACATGGTGAGACCCTCTCTCAAAAGCTTGAAGAAAAAAGTAGTGAGAAGCGGTAACTGGAGCTCTGACACTAGGCGGCGCTCTTGATGATAAATGAATGACGAAAACAAACTGCCAAGGCCTTGTGTGTAACACTAGCGGAAAAAGCCTACTCAAGGTCAGGGACTCCATACAAGGAGGAAGCAGAAAGATCTAAGAGTCTGAGAATGGTGGGGAGCGCTGTGGAATGCTTCTGGATTGTGCTGCTCATGAGCTCACAGAAACTGTGACTCTTGCATAAGACTGGGCCAATGAGTATTCCACCATGGATAGAAGGGCTTACCCCTCCACACTTAGCTGAGAAACTATTGGCAAATGAAGGCAGCTGGGAGAAAGAAAGGGAGTCATTTTTCTCTGGGGATGTGTCCTCCCATTCCACCCCATAGATTTCCCGTGCTCAAGTCAAGGCATGACCCATGGTCATGAAGCACCAACTGGATATTAAAAAACAAAACAAAACAAAACAACAACAACAACAAAAAAAATGAACGTCGAAGTATAGGGGGTGTCTGATGGGGTTGGTTGGGAGAGCAAATGAGTTGGATATGACCAAGATACGGTGTATATATAGATCTGAAACTGACAAAGAATAAGCATTTTGAAGGAGCATCCCAGAAGAAAATCTGGGGAAGTACATGTAGCGGGGCCTTTTGAACACCATGTATTAGCGTTGAGGTGGTCGCAGCAACTAAATCCCAAGCCGACTAGCACCTCCAACCAGAACCACTGTGCATGATTTGTCAAGGCCCACATATTACCCCAGCCCAATTTACAACATCCCCCAACTCCCATCAGTCAAATCAACTTCAAACGACCCGCCGGTCGCCCTGCCACGGCGCACATACGCTCCTACTGCCACTTCAACTCCCAGAAACCTCTGGGGAGCTATTTGGGATCTCGTGCGACCCGTGTTTCCGGCAGGGTACCGTAGTTCACAGTAGTGGTCTCCCTTCATAGGGCTGAGTCCCGCCCGGCGCCACTGATTTTTTTTTTTCCGGCTGCGGACTACATTTCCCAGCGGGCCTTGTGCGCAAGCAAAGTCCACTTCCGGCTCGTTCGGGCTGAACTGCCTGAGGGTCGGAACCTTCAGGGCCGGGTTAGGCAGGGAGAGGGCGTGGCTGGCCGGGGCGTGGCGGGCGTGGACTGGAGGGTGCGGGTGTGGCCGGGGGTGTGTCCGTGAAGCGCGGCCTTGGAGGGCGTCTGCGGCCTGGCCAGGAGAGCGGTCGACCCTCGTGTGACATGCGTGGGGAGGCGAGTGCGGGGCCATGCGAGCCCCGCCCCCCCCCTGGGGCGCGGCGCCCTCTTTACAAAGCCCAGGGCTGGTGGAGGTCCTGCGGCGGGGACTTCAGTCGCTCGTGGGCGCTCCGCCCCGGGCAGGCCGCGCTCCAGGAATGGCCTGGCCTCCCAGGGCGGGCACGGAGCAGTGACCTCGGGGCCTACGCACAGAGGTGAGTGACTTGTGTCCAGCCTGAGTGGACAAAGATGAGTCTATTCTGGGTGTGAAGGGAGGGTAAGGTCCGAAGGTTCGAGTCCTTGGTGCTGGAGATGGTGTCTCTGGACTGAGTGTGAAGTTAAACGGGAATCAACCCTTGAAAGCGCAACTTTGAGCCAGAGCAGTCAAGCAGAAGTGTAGCGGGAACGTTGACGACGTCAGGTCACCTTAGTTTAGACTTGTCTCCATGCCCATGTTTCCAGAGATGAAACTCCCAGGGTGGCTGGAGAGATGGCTCACAACCATCCCTAACTCCAGTGGCAGGGGTTATAATTCCTTCTTCTGAACTTCATGGGTACAAGGCACACACATGGTGCACTTATATACACGCAAGCAACACACACACATAAACTTTCAAAAAAGAGACAGCTCCACTCCCCATTCCACCTTTTGCCTACTCCAGCGCAGGGAAATAGCGGGATCTCATCTCATCTTTTCAAAATGGTTCTACCCTGCTTGTGTAGGGTGTAGTCTTGTGTAGACTTGGTATCTAGTCCTTCCTTTTCCCCAGCTCTGCTTTCCAGAGATACCAACTTCCTCCAGGAGAGTAACCACAGACAGGAAGCTACCCCTACAGGGACTAAACTTAAAGCCCAATCTCAGGTGAGTCACGTTTTCTCTCTGCTTCCTGAAATAGTCTTGCTTTTTCACCACTTAGAAAGATGTTTATTTTCTCTGAAAAGTTTTCAGTTTAAGAGACCTGTTCTGGGTGCTGTTTCCTCATATTCTGGTGAGTGCTGGGCTACAGGGATAGCTTCAGACTGATCAGGGCTCTTCCTCTGCCTTCCTTTTCATCTCAACAGTTCTTTTTTGGTTGAAAAAATGATGTATCCCTTTTCTTTGTTCCACTTGTCTCAGAAGGACTTTTTTTGGACAAGGATTATCTACGCAGCCCTGGGTGTCTCTGTAGACCAACCTGGCTGTGAACTCACAGAGATCCTCCTGCCTCTGCCTCCTGAGTAGAGGGATTAAAGGTGTGCACCACCAAGCCCTGCTTCAGAAGAGTTCTTATGTTCAGGAATGCAGCAATCTTTCTACCTGTTTTCTTTGATGTCCTCAACGTAGGAGAAATATATTATGGCTAAGTTCCCTTTAGGGTTTGAGGCAAGGGCTCAGTGGGAAGAGCACTTGCTCTGTAAGTATGAGGACTTGAGTCTGAATCCCCAGTACCTATGTAAAAAGGCAAGTGTGTTCCTGTAAACCTCAGCATTTCCAGGTACAGGCACATACATTCTAGAGCTCTCTGGCCCATCAGCCTAGCCAAAAAGGTGAACTTCTTCTAATTTAGTGAGAAACTGTCTCAGAGCAGTAAAAGGAGCTGCTGAGCATGCTGGTCTCTCTCTCTCTCTCTCTCTCTCTCTCTCTCTCTCTCTCTCTCTCTCTCTCTCTCACACACACACACACACACACACACACACGAGTTTTTCACTGAGCTGGTGAAATGGCTCAGTGAGTAAAGCTACTTGCTGCCACTCTGGACAGCCTGAGTTTGATCTCAGGGAGGAAGGAGAAAACTGATTTCTGAAAGCTGTCTTCTGGCATTCACATGCATGCTTGTGTACACCCACATACAAATAAATGTAATCACTTTTTTAGGGATAATTTTAAATTTAAAGCTTTTCTTTATCTCTAGGAACTCACAACCTGTTGACAGAAAGTCAAGGAAGCATGCAAGAGTCCAGTTTTCCTACGTTGGGTCTGGGACCCCTTTCTCTTTTCCTTCGATTTTGAGATAGGGTCTCACTATGTATCCTTGGCTAACCAGTAGCTTGCTGTGTAGACAACCTTGAACTCATGGAGATCTGCTTGTCACTGCCTCCTGAATCCTGGGATTGAAAGTGTCACCACGACACCAGCCCTTCATCCTTACCTCACTCTAGGCCTCCTGCCTCTGTGCTTCTATGACCTCTGCTTCTACTCCTTTCCCTTCTGAAGAGTTCTCTGCATGTCAGCCCTTGCCACATCAGCTGTCTTCTCAAAACTTTCGAAGGTGTCCTTGAAGACAGACCCCGTCCCTAAAGTGATTAAGAAGAAGTCTGAGAAGTGACTCCTCCTTATCTCTGACATCTGCCATTCACTTTCATTCTCTTTCTTCCTGGAAATTTGCTTTCTCGTTCATGATCATACGTACCCTTACACACATGGGAGAGAAAGAGGTGAGAGGTAGTGGGGTGGGGGGAAGAGAAAGAAGAGAAAGGGGGAGGGAGGGAGCCGGGGTGTGGCTGCTCTGTTATTTTAGGTACTCAGTATGATGCTGTATGTAGTCCCAGTAGCATTTTGAGCCCAGGAGTTTGAGATAAGCCAAGGCACCAGGGCAAGATTTTGTTTCAAAAAGGAAAAGGAAAGTCAAAACCAATTATTTCCAGTTTTAAGAAAACACCTGACTGCTTTTCTTTCCTTTGGGAGTCACCAAATTCTAGTCTCCTTGATGGTGACAAGGTAGTAACAGATGCTGGGGAAGTCGGCTGAGTGTAGTCGGAATCAGTCATGGCTAGACACACATGTTTGTTACTTTGGGACACAGAAAAAGTGATTTTTTAAAAATTGTTTTCGGGAAGGAGTTTTGTAATCTGAAGATTTTCCCTCTTTTTTATTTCTGTTTAAAAACTAAAATCAATGTGGTTCACTTCTTTTAGTCCCAGCACTCTGAAGGCAGAAGCAGGTGGGTTTCAGCCAGGGCTACACAGAGAAACCCTATCTGGAAAAACCAAAACCAAACTAAAACCAAAAAACCTATAAAAGCATTCCATTGTGGATGCTGCACTGCTGTATACACAGTGTGGTTTCATATTCCGAAAAATAGGCATCATTTCCTTGAATTAAAAAATTTCTAAAAACATACAGATTAAAAAATTTAGAGAAAGATGACTTGGTTTGTTTAGTAAAGCATATATGAAAAGTATTTGAAAATTTTGGGGAAAATGAGTACAAGACTGAGTATCCAGAATCTTGAAGTTGGAGCTCTGGGCCTGGACCCTATAAAAGCCTGTGGGAAGCTGTGTGAGAATGTAAATGTTCCTGGACCAGCAGTCAGCAAGGTCTGAGAACCCTCATACCTTGCCTCCTTTCCCTTTTTAGCAGAGGGTACCTTTACTTACTCTTTGTCAGTTTTGTGTGTGAGAACAGTGTATCTCGACCGTAGGCTCCACGAATCCTTCCTCCCGCCCCCTCATCCGTAATCCCCCTCTTTACATCATTTCCTTTTTCTGTGAGTTATGCATTGAATCAGTGCCGGCTGCTGGGGTGCTGCCTGCCCTTGTTGGTTTGATCTTGTGCAGGTGACCACAGCTGAGCAGTTCCTGAGTGGAGCAGCCTTGTCATATCCAGGAAGTAGCATTGTAGGTGGACTCTTCTGTCCCACCCTCCAGTTCCCAAATAACCACACAGACTTACTCTTAATTATGAGTGCTCACTTGATAGCTCAGGCTTGTTACTAGCTAACTTTTACATTTTAAATCAACACATATTTCTTATCTATGCTCCGCCTCATGGCAGTACCTCTTTTAGCATAGCACATTCATCTTGCTTGTCTCTAATCTCCTCACAGCTCCTGAGACTCCTCCCTTCTTCTTCCCTACATTCCAGTGCCCTGAAAATTCCTGCCTAGCTATCGACAAGTCAGCTGTTTATCATTAGCCAATGAGAGTAGTACATATTCACATTGTACAGCATGTCATGTCATAGCACTCCTCCCTGTCTTCCAGCTGTTACATTTTTCCCACCCCCTCTTCCTGAGCCTTTGGGGTGTAGGACTGATCGAGAGGTCCCTCTTTGGACTGAGCACTCGACATTCACTTATTCTCAGGACTTAGACTTGTGTCTTTGTATTAGCTGCTCTCCACTAATTCTGTCTTTGAACACTATTTGAAATACTGTGTTTGTATTGAAATGTTTGGATATTAGCCTACTCGAAGCTTTCTACTGCCGAATCCTGCTGAGTTTTGACAATTAGAGGTATTTAGCTTCTGGTCAACTCAGGAGACTAGTGTTGATCTTTCTAGCGAGATGAAAATGCCTGTCGAAAAGCTGTCAGTTATGCTCTCTGTAGCAGGATGTAGGCGGGAAGTAGAGCACTGAACAGCGGTTGTTTTAGGCTGACTGGCTCAGGCAGCCATGCTAGCTCATGTTTGCTCAAACTCCCAGAGCGTTCTCAGCTCTCCTGGTGTTGTCAGGTGACATGTACTGCACGTGGTCCTTCAGCCTCCAGCTCAGGGGAGTTCCCTGGCAGGAGTTAATGACACTGGGGCTGCGGAGATGGGTTTGCTGGGCAAGCATGAGGGCCTGAGTTCACTCCAACACCGGTTTTTTTTTTTTTTTTTTAGAAGTTGATTGAGGAAGAGATACACAGCATCGCCCCTGGCCTACACACATGCACACACACACACAAAACCACTTATTTGTCTTGTCCTTCCATGATGGTGTTAAAGTGCCTTCAGAGTTCGGCAGCAGACTAAAGTTATGATGATGTTCTATTCACAGACTCTGGCCTGTGGGAACTAGCTTTCTAGCACACAGGCCTCCCAGCAGAAGAGCTCAGGTGTTGTTCCGGTTTGTGATTGGTTGAATGAGGACTTAGGTTTGGTACAGTGAGAGATACTCAAATTGGAGGCTGAGAAGATTGCTTTAGTTATCCCCCCCCCCCCCCGTGTCTTTTATTTTGAGGGAGGATCTCCAGAGGTGTGTCAGAAAATTCTAACATTTTCTGTGAGTGCATGCCTTTGCTGGCTGGTTTCATGTCAACTTGAGAAGAGTGAACCTCAATAAATGTTGTCATAAGATAGAGCTGTAGACAGGCCTATAGGACACTTTCTTAATGATACTGGGGAGGGCGCAGTTCATTATGGGTGGGGCCACTCCTGGCTGGTGGTCCTGGTTCTATAAGAAAACAAACTGAGCAAGCCATGAGGAATAAGCCAGTAAGCGGCACTCCACCATGACCTCTGTGTCAGCACCTGCCCCGTTCCTGCCCAGTTTGATTTCCTGTCCCGACTTCCTTCAGTGATGAACAACACTGTGGAAGTGCAAGCCAAATAAACCCTTTCCTCCATGGCTTGCTTTTGGTCATGGTGTTTCGCCACAGCAATGGAAACCCTGATTGAGGCGGCCTGCAAGTGCGTCTCCATCCTGAAGGATGGGGTGAGGGCTTGAGCACAGGGTGGGAGGTCATTGTTCATCTGAAAGCCCTCTGCTCACCAGTGTTCATCCGCTGGCTCAGAAACAATGCATTTTTGTCATTTCAGGGCTTGGTCACATTTGGGGATGTGGCTATTGTTTTCTCCCAGGAGGAGTGGGAATGGCTCAGCTCCGAGCAGAGGAGTCTGTATTGGAAGGTGATGCTGGACAACTACAGGAACCTGGAGTCAGTGGGTAAGGGGATCCCCACTCCTGCCCCCGACTCCCCTAATCCCTGTAGCACCCTCTTCTGTCCTGTCATTCCAAGTCGAGACAGACCCCAGCATGACCACATCCTCTTTTTCTTTCTTATGTTTTTCTTATGGACTTAGGGCTTTGTGCTTCGAAGCCAGATATGATCACCTTGTTGGAGCAAGGGAAAGATCCCTGGATGATGAAAAGAAAGACGACAAGAGGCCATTGCCCAGGTGAGCATGAGGACGTGGGGCAGTGGGGCTGCTGCTGGCCCAGCTCATTCCTGCAGACTCACAATCTCACCAGCAGACACTGCAGCCTCTTCAGCATGGGCTTTGCCGTCCTCATTCTCCGTCTCTGCTCTCCAGCACAGCCACATCCCCTTATAGACAAGTTACTTTTCTCTACATCCCTCCTTTGCCTTTCAGTCTTATGGACTCATCTTTTTTAAATATATGTATGTATGTATGTATGTATGTATGTGTTTATGTGTGTACACATATGTTTGTTTAGGTGAACACACCTGTGTGTATGTGTGTTTATATGTAGGCCAGAGGTCAGAGGTCTTCCTCTGTCACTCTTTTTTTTTAATAACTTTGTGTATGTGGCTGTTTTGCCTGTGCATATGTCTGCGTACTGTACACATGCATGCCTGGTGCCTGCAAAGAGGACAGTAGCTCTCCTGGAACTGGAGTTACAGCTGTGAGCCACCATTCAGGTGTTGGGAATTGAACCCGGGTCCTCTGGAAGAGTAGCAAGTACACTTAACAGCTGAGCTGTCTCTCTAGCTCCATCTCCTGTATTTTTTTATTTTAAAAAATGATTTTGTGTGTCTGGGTATTTTGCCTTCATGTATATCTGTGTATCACATGTGTGCTCTCCCCCTACCATGCAGCACATAGTAAGAACTGTTTGCTTTGTTCATGTCCTTTTAGACTTAATGGCTTTGCAGGAGACAAAGGCATTCCCTCCAGAGGTCTTAAGTGAAGAAAAGTTATCCCAGGCAGTATGGAGAAACCAGCCCCTGCCCTGCAGACCCAAGTGCTCTGTGTTAGGGGAAAACTGGGGTGAAGATACTGTGTTCCAGACACCAAGGGTAAGCAGGGGTAACCTTCAGGCAGCCCTTTATGATTCCTTGGGCAGTGGAGAAATTCCCATTGCATACACTATTTCCTGTGGATGGATTGAGGAAAGAGTTATATTATATTAAAACATATAGTAAAACCCTGTATGTGTATGTGTGTGTGTGCGCAGGTAGATGGAGGGGGGTGAGTCACAAACATGTTCTTCAGGTGACAGAAGTTTGATTTAGAGCAAGTGTCTGAGAACTCTGAGCATGATCTCAGTAGTTCTTCCTGTTCCCCTCTGCTGGGAGAATTCCTCCCTTAGAAGATGAGAATATCCACTCTCCTCTGAAGCACGATTAATAAAAACTCAGAGCGAGAGAGAGCGAGAGCGAGAGCGAGAGCGAGAGAGAGAGAGAGAGAGAGAGAGAGAGAGAGAGACTGGGGTTCAACCTGAAGATTGGAAAAGCCAAACAGCCGCCCCTGGCTATTACCTCGACCTTGGTCCAAAATGGCAATCCTGCCTCCAGGAATCTCAGAATGAGCCTGTGGTTGAGAGCTGTCTCCTTCCATTTTATAACCCTCTCTAGTTCTGGGTTTAAAGGCATGCACCACTACTGCCTGGTTTCTGTGGCAGGCTAGTGTGGCTGCTGGGATTAAAGGTGTGTGTCATTGTTGCCTGGTCTGTAGGGCTGACCAGTGTGGCTGTTTTACTTTCCCGATCCCCAGGCAAACTTTATTAAAATACAAATGAACTGCCACTACACTCCTCACAATGTCCTGATGACCAAATGTCTCAGTTAGATTGTATTGCTGTGATGAAACACCATGACCAAAAGGAGCTTGGGGAGGAAAGGGTTTATTTCATAGTATGTCTTATGGCCCATCATCTAGGGAAGTCAGGGCAGAAACTTAAGCTGGAAGTGATACAGAGGCCATGTAGGATGCTTTCTTCCCATGGCGTTTTCAGCCTGTCCTTTGATATCTTGGACCATAGGTGCAGAGGTGGCACCACTCACAGTGGGCAGGGCCTTCCCATATCAGTCACTAAGAAAATGCCTTGCAGGATTGCCTATAGGCCAGTCTTGTGGGCAGATTTCCTTAACTGAAGTTCTCTATTCTGTATCAACTTAACATAAAACTAGCCAGCACACCAAATACAGTTTCACCAGAGTTCATCCAGAACTAATGTATGTATTGGGATCATTTCCAGAGCTTAGGTCAGGAATGCTGGGAGGAGAGTGGGTAACTGCAAAGTGGCCGCACTGGAAAGTCTTCACCGTCACGAACAGTGGCTTCTTTGTAGTGTCATAGATAGAATCCCCCTGCCCCGTTTTATTGAATCTCCTTTCAACAAGCCTCCCCCGCGTGTGCCCTCTCTGATGCCGTGTACAGTTAGGGCAGAACTGCAATCCTATGTCTGGGAGAAAGTGGCTGGGATCTCAGGTGAGGGTCCTGTGACTCTCACCTTCTCTAAGAGAGTGTCGTCAACAAACAGGCTGCTCTTGCTGGTCTCCTGTTAGGAGGCGTGGCTGATCGATGAAGATGGCAGCTGTTTTTCTCAGAGGACCTCACTCTATGACACCTTCATTTCTCAATACCTCAACTGTGCACTTGAGCACATGCAAGCGCGCGTGGTGTGCACACACACACAAAGTCAATTCACAATAAACCTCTATTGCTCAGAATTCAACTGATACATACGGTCCAGAGTGTGCTGCTTACAGTGTGTGGACACATTCCACCCTACTCTGGCCACCAGGTTCATGAATGTGTTTATACCTTTTCAGGGCTTGAAGACCATCACAGATACGGCTAGAGACAGCTCTCCACAGCTTGCGTCAGCTCCAAAGAGTTTCTGCAAGAATGTGACATGGGAAAACTGTGATGACCTGGGGTCCTTAGGTAAGACTGTCTCCCTTTCAGATCTGAATCTATCTTCAGGAGACCTTGCTTTTCATTTTTTGTTTCTTTAATATATACTTTAAAGTGTGTGTGAGAACCTGCTTATGGAGGTCAGAAAAGGGCATTAGACTCCCTGGAGCTGGACTCAGTCCCCTACTGGAGAAGTGCTGTCTGTATAGATCTCTCTCTCTCTCTCTCCCTCTCTCTCTCTCTCTCTCTCTCTCTCTCTCTCTCTCTCTCTCTCTCTATCTCTGTCTAACACACACACACACACGCACGCACGCACGCACGCACTCTTTCTAACTGTTCCTGCAGTGCTGTGGAATAATCCTTCTATTACTGTGAATATATCTTATCCTTATCAGTTAATAAGAAAGCTGATTGGTCCATAGCAAAGCAGGATGTTGAGGACTGGGATTAAGAAGGGTGGGGAGAGGGAGAAGCCAGTGAGCATCTAAGAAGCAAGATGCTAGAGGACAGGTAAAACCATGAGCTATGGTTACGTGGCAATACATAGGTTAACAAATGGGTTTATTATAAATGTAAGAGCTGGTTAGTAATAAGCCTGAACTATTGGCTGAGCATTCCATAATTAATAAATTTTGTGTGTTTATTTGGGACCGGGCTCTTGGAACAGGAAAACTCTGCCTCTGTTTACACTGCAGTAATAGTTCTTTTCTGTCAGAGTCAGGAAATGGCTTACTCAATTTCAGGGTGACAAGATTATGAGCACATAATGTCTCATTTATTCCTTTAGGACACCATGTTTCCAAAGCAGATTTTGTCTCTTTGCTGGGGCAAGAGAAGATGCCCTCTGTGGTGCAAAGAAAACTGGCACCAGGCTTGTTCTCAGGTGAGTGTGGAGATGGTATGGTGACGTCACTGTTGCTCTGGATAGGATGCAAATCCTCACCACCACACACTGGAAACTGTCAAGTCTGACAAGTCTAAAGAGAAATATCACACTCTTAGATTTCAGAATGACTCCTTTCTTTGTGTCTTCTTTTAATGGCTCATTTCTGTTCGTGGAGTCTGCTTGTTTTTCTCCCAGCCGCCCAGACCCGAAATAATCACACAGAAGCTTTATTAATTAAAACACTGCTTGACCTATTAGCCTATGCATATTCTTATTTAACTCTTACATCTTAAATTAACTCACCTCTATTAATCTGTGCATCACCACAAGGTTGTGACCTAACAGCAAGGTTCTGGCTGGTGGCTCACATCTTTCTCCTTTGGTGGCTACGTAGCATATCCCTAACTCCACCTACTTTTCTCCTCTATCTCTGCTTGGAATTCCCGCCCTGCTGTGTTCTGCCCTGCTGGTAGGCCAAAGCACCTTTATTCATTACCAAATGGCAACAAAACATACTCACAGCATACAGAGAGGACTCCCACATCACATTTCCCTGTAGTTTTTTTTTTTTTTATTCTCACCCACTTGGGTGCTTGTCAGCCTTTCAGTTTCTTGGGCGTCTTTAAAGATTAAATGGCTTTTTGTTTCTTTTGCCTATCAGCTGGGCATTAGTAGATGACTGGAGAAGGGGAAAGCTTGTGTTTGTGTTTGCGTGTGCACACGCCTCTCTATGCCTGTGTGTGTGTGTTTGCATGTGCACACGCCTCTCTATGCCTGTGTGTGTTTGCGTGTGCACACGCCTCTCTATGCCTGTGTGTGTGCATGTGTGAACTGTTGAAGAACCCTCTAATGGAGAAGATAGATATGATGTGGATAATTTGCATGAAGTAACGGACATTTTTGACTCAGGTATTGCAGAGAAACAAGGACATTAAAGGAGAGAACTTTTTTTGATCTATTTTAGGCCAGCAGTCTGTACGTGAGGCCCAGGATCTGTTTCCAAAGCAAGACTCAGATGCTGAAGGATTAACAGACAGACCTTCCAGCACTAAACCTGAGTGTTCCACCTTCAGAGAAGATTGGGATTCTGAGTGTGTGTTTGAAAGGAATGGTCAAGACATACCGTTTGAGCAAGAGACAGTTACTCAGAACGAAGCCTTCTCAGAAGGGAGAGATCATGCGTATATCAAATCTGGAAGATGGTTTCATTTGAACATTTCAGAAGAGAAAAGTCATAATTGTGATTCAGGTAAAAGTTTTTCTCAAAATTCAGTGGTCGTAAAGGAACCTGGAATCTATGCAGGAAAAAAGCTTTTCAAATGTAATGAGTGTAAGAAAACTTTCACCCAGAGCTCATCCCTTACAGTGCACCAGAGAATTCATACTGGGGAGAAACCCTACAAATGCGAAGAGTGTGGAAAGGCTTTCAGCGATGGCTCCTCTTTCACACGGCACCAGAGGTGCCACACAGGCAAGAAGCCGTACGAGTGCGTCGAGTGTGGAAAAGCTTTCATACAGAACACCTCCCTTATTCGTCACTGGAGATACTATCACACCGGGGAGAAACCCTTTGATTGCATCGACTGTGGTAAAGCCTTCAGTGACCTCATAGGGCTTAATCAACATAGGAGAATTCACACTGGAGAGAAACCGTATGAATGTGACGTGTGTCACAAGTCCTTTCGATATGGCTCATCCCTCACTGTGCACCAAAGGGTTCATACTGGAGAAAAACCATATGAGTGTGACATTTGCAGGAAAGCCTTCAGCCATCACGCATCGCTCACTCAGCATCAAAGGGTGCATTCTGGAGAAAAGCCCTTTAAGTGCAAGGAATGTGGGAAAGCTTTTAGGCAGAATATACACCTTGCTAGTCATTTGAGGATCCATACGGGGGAAAAGCCCTTTGAGTGTGGGCAATGTGGGAAATCCTTCAGCATCAGCTCACAGCTTGCCACCCATCAGCGAATTCACACAGGAGAAAAGCCTTATGAATGTGAGGTGTGTAGTAAAGCATTTACGCAGAAGGCTCACCTTGCACAACACCAGAAAACTCACACGGGAGAGAAACCATATGAATGTAAGGAGTGTGGCAAGGCCTTCAGCCAGACGACTCACCTCATTCAGCATCAAAGGGTTCACACCGGGGAGAAGCCCTATAAGTGTCTGGAGTGTGGGAAGGCCTTTGGTGATAACTCTTCCTGCACTCAGCACCAGAGGCTTCACACTGGCCAGAGGCCTTATGAGTGTGTGGAATGTGGGAAGGCCTTCAAGACCAAGTCGTCCCTTATCTGTCATCGTAGATGTCACACTGGAGAGAAACCTTACGAGTGTAGTGCATGTGGCAAAGCCTTTAGCCATCGCCAGTCCCTTAGTGTACATCAGAGAATTCATTCTGGGAAGAAACCATATGAATGTAAGGAATGTAGGAAAACCTTCATCCAAATTGGACACCTTAACCAACATAAGAGAGTCCACACTGGAGAGAGAACGTATAACCGCAAGAAGGGCAGGAAGGCCTTCAGGCAGGCTGCACACTTTGCTCACCATCAGCGAATTCATTCTGGAGAGTCACCCGCTCACCCTTCTTTGCCTTCTACATCCAGTCCGGTGGATTTCTTCCCCAAATTTGTCTGGAATCCATCCTCACTTTCACCCTCATAATCTCAAAATATTGCCATTTCCACTACACTGCTTTGAACAATCACTTCCTTGTCCCTTTGTTCCCTCTGTCTATTACAAGACAGTTCTTCATGTTTCAGTCGGGTTGAATTATTTTTGGAATATCAGTGTAATTAATTTGCTCATCAAAAACTTATATTCATTGGTTAATGCCTAAGATGTGCTTAGCACAGTGCCTGACCCGTACCAAGTATTATAAACGTGACTCTTTTAAAAATTTATTTTTGAAAATGGAAATTTTATTGTGGTCAGCCCTGATAAAAATGGTGCAGTAGAAACCCGGTTTCCGAACAGGAAGGGAGTCCTCTGAGTTGTTGATGAGGCTTGTTTCTTTTCCTTGAAAGCTTGTTTCTAAGCCACGGGTATGGTGGGGTTGTCTGTAATCTTAGTGTTCATGAATTCACGGCCAGCCGGAGCAATTCAGTGAGCCCCTATCTCTAAATAAAAATGGAACAGTTTATCCCATACTGCTGAACTACGTGACTGTAGGGTAATAGAACCTTAGTGAGAAAGCTCTGCTGTAATACCCATGACAGTAAAAGGATAGGTAACAAGTGTGTAGGCCACCCGACACAAATGAACAAAACAGCTGGAAAAGTGCAAGGTTTTATATGTGTGTAGTTAAAACTACCAACAAATTACTTAAGAGTGGAAAAACTCTGAAGGATTTGATCTGTTTAAAGTCACTGGTTTATGAATGCATTCTTGGTAAACGTCCAATGAAGCATTCACTCGGGTAAACTGATCTATAGTAGGGGGCAGCAAACTGACTTATGAAGGCTCACTGATACTTTTTTTATGGTCTGTAATCTAAATTTCTGAAAAGGTGTTTAAAGTGGTTTTAAACATTGGAGGAGTGTTTTCAGCCTGATGACTGTGAGAAACTTGCATTTCAGTGTCTGGGTGAAGCTGTGTTGGCATGCAGCCACACCCACAGGTTCACAGTGTCTGTGGGTGAAGCTGTGTTGGCATGCAGCCACACCCACAGGGTCACAGTGTCTGGGTGAAGCTGTGTTGGCATGCAGCCACACCCACAGGTTCACAGTGTCTGGGTGAAGCTGTGTTGGCATGCAGCCACACCCACAGGTTCACAGTGTCTGGGTGAAGCTGTGTTGGCATGCAGCCACACCCACGGGTTCACAGTGTCTGTGGGTGAAGCTGTGTTGGCATGCAGCCACACCCACGGGTTCACAGTGTCTGTGGGTGAAGCTGTGTTGGCATGCAGCCACACCCACGGGTTCACAGTGTCTGTGGGTGAAGCTGTGTTGGCATGCAGCCACACCCACGGGTTCACAGTGTCTGTGGGTGAAGCTGTGTTGGCATGCAGCCACACCCACAGGTTCACAGTGTCTGTGGGTGAAGCTGTGTTGGCATGCAGTCACACCCACAGGGTCACAGTGTCTGTGGGTGAAGCTGTGTTGGCATGCAGTCACACCCACAGGGTCACAGTGTCTGGGTGAACCTGTGTTGGCATGCAGTCACACCCACAGGTTCACAGTGTCTGTGGGTGAAGCTGTGTTGGCATGCAGTCACACCCACAGGTTCACAGTGTCTGTGGGTGAAGCTGTGTTGGCATGCAGCCACACCCACAGGTTCACAGTGTCTGTGGGTGAAGCTGTGTTGGCATGCAGCCACACCCACAGGGTCACAGTGTCTGGGTGAAGCTGTGTTGGCATGCAGCCACACCCACAGGTTCACAGTGTCTGTGGGTGAAGCTGTGTTGGCATGCAGCCACACCCACAGGTTCACAGTGTCTGTGGGTGAAGCTGTGTTGGCATGCAGTCACACCCACAGGGTCACAGTGTCTGTGGGTGAAGCTGTGTTGGCATGCAGCCACACCCACAGGTTTGCAGTGTCTGGGTGAAGCTGTGTTGGCATGCAGCCACACATTCACTTATATAGTGTTGGTGGTGCTTCCGTCTCTACGGAGGGGAAGTTGTGGTGTAATGAAGGCCATCTGGCTCAGAGAGTCAAAGTAGAGTTTTATTGAGCCACAGCCATGGTTATTGGCTTATCAACAATCTTTGGCTCTTTTTTATTTTGTTTTTTAACAGTGGCAGAGTTGATTAGTTGCACAGGAGACTGTATGGCCACATTAAGCCATAAATATTTACAGTTGAAAATAGAGAAGAATGCACACAAGTTTCTAACCTCATGGCAATAGTCAACCCCGACCAAAGACTCAAACACAAGCCCAAGAATATTGAGCTTCTCAGGTTAAGGTACCTGTTGCCAATCCTGATGACCTGAGTTTGATTCTTGGAACTCATGTGGTGGAGGGAGAAAACTCCCTCATGAGAGCTGTCCTCAAGACCGTCATACCTTCACACAAATGGTGTCATATGCACACTACAAACACAAGCAACAGATGCTCTAAAAATGCAGCTTATAGAGCAAGTTATGAAGAGATGACATTATTAAATGACGAAACTCAATAAAATATATATTTAGAAAAACCACTAAAATGTTTATGAATTATCTTTCCAAAACGAGTCCCATGAGGATATGTTGGCAACATCAGGAAACATTCAGGCAAGAATATAAATTTTTTTAAGGATTTTTTTTTTGACAGGGTCTCTATGTAGTCTTTGACCATTATGGAACTTGCTATGTAGTCCAGGCTGTCTTTGAATTCATAGAGATCTGTCTGCCCCTGCCTCCCAAGTATTTGGATTTTTGGTTTTTTTGTGTGTGTATGTGTGTGCCACATGTGTTTGTGTACCCACAGAGGCCAGAAGAGAGCTCTGGATCCTCAAGGGAGCAACTCAAAACAGGAATTTAAAAATTCCAAATACACTACTCCAATTCAAAGATACACTAATTTAATGCATGCTGAGGAATGGCAGAAGGAAGATATTTAATGTCTCCTTTTATTTTACTTTATATTGTTCCTTTATGAGCAGAATACTTTGTACCTGTAGTGAGGGCACTGCAGTTCCTAACATACAAGTCTCAAATCTGTCATGCTGGTTCAGACAGCGTTTGCTGGCACTGCATGGTGTGACCGCATCCACAGAGCAAAGTACACGTGTTCAGAAGCAAGGCTGCAGTGGGGCCCTTTAATGCAGCATGAGACTGCCACCAAAGAGACCTCAGTTTCACTGTGTGTCAGATTCCAAATGTTTGGTTGTGCATCCAGGAGCCTTTTGTTGTTTGTAGCCTTTTCAGTATTTACATTCAGTTATGCAGTTGTTAAGAATCTGGGATCTAGAGTTCACTGAGCCTTGTAACAACTGCTGGGAACAACCCTGATTGTGTCTGGACCTTAGGGGCCAGAGAAATCATCTGTCATAGTTGCACACTCAGTGCATGCCACAGTGTTCAAGACCACAGTGTTGGGCGATGGTGGCGCACGCCTTTAATCCCAGCACTTGGGAGGCAGAGGCAGGCGGATCTCTGTGAGTTCGAGACCAGCCTGGTCTACAGAGCTAGTTACAGGACAAGCTCCAAAGCCACAGAGAAACCCTGTCTCGAAAAACCAAAAAAAAAAAAAAAAAAAAAAAACCAAAAAAACAAAAAACAACAACAACAACAAAAAAACACACTCAAGACCATTGTGTTCATGCCACAGTGTTCAAGACCAATGTGTTTGCATAAAGGTAGTCCATTTGGCTGTTTTGGTAGACAGTCCTATTGCCTAAAGTAGTCAGGTAGCAAGAGAGAGAGAGAGTCCAATAGCTGCCAATTAGAGGCCCGAATGGCCTCATCCAGCATCTTTGCCTATTAACAAGAAAATGAGCAACACCAGGAGTGCTTTTAAGACTTTAAACAAAGCTGGGGTGATGGTGCACACCTTTAATCCAAGCACCCAGGAGGCAGAGGCAGGCGGATCACTGTGAGTTCGAGGCCAGCCGGTCTACAAGAGCTAGTTCTAGGACAGGCTCCAAAGCTACAGAGAAACCCTGTCTTGAAAAACAAAAGAACAACAAAAAGGAATTTAAACAAATTTGCATTGATGATAGTAGTAGTGACCTCTCACTCTATAGACCAGGCTGACCTCGAACTCACAGAGGTCCACCTGCTTCTGCCTCCCAAGTGCTGGGATTAAAGTCCTGTGCTACCATGCCTGACAAGTAACCTCTTAAGAGTATGCTTTAGTTATGCCGGGCGGTGGTGGCGCACGCCTTTAATCCCAGCACTTGGGAGGCAGAGGCAGGTGGATCTCTGTGAGTTCGAGACCAGCCTGGTCTACAAGAGCCAGTTCCAGGACAGGCTCCAAAGCTACAGAGAAACCCTGTCTCGAAAAACAAAACAAAACAAACAAAAAAAATTATTCTGAACACCTGGTTGTCACACGTAGATCTGTCTCGGTTGTCTGCCCCACAGATCCTATGTGTCAAACACTCTTGTCACTGAAAATTAAGCCCTGAACAGGATGAAGATGTGTATGTAGTCTTGGAATATTCAGCCTTGCAGGGAAAGGTAAACCGGGGATGAAGGTGGGTTATGTCAGGGAGCAATAACTAAAGCACGAAATAGGTCACACAGACTCAAATCCCAAGTACATAAATCACAGAATCAAATATTTCTCTCCTGTCTTTTGATCTGTGTCCCTAAATCTAAATCTCACCCCTTGCCTACAGCTGTCTTCTACTGCAGACGCCACAGCAGCTTCCTTGGCTTTAAAGCTTGGTCTCCCACTTTGGGCCTGTCCACTTATCTTCCCAAACTGATAGTCACACGAGAGCGGGTGATAAGTAGTCTGCCTGTACTTCTGGATCCAGACTCGACCCTAAAAAATGTAAAACTTTAAAAAAAATCTAAAGCCATTTCTGATGACTCTCAGTACTTCCCCACCTCCCCTGGGAACCAAGGACATAACAGCTATGCATACACGTACTGAGATGTTGGAAACTTTCCATCTCCCTAAATAGGGGCATGATAACCCTTAGGTGTTGACTCAGTTACTGATGTTTTGACTTAGTCCCTGAAAAGGGGCAAAGTGACCTTCAGAAGTTTCCCTTTACCTCATCTGATCTGGCAATCACTCTCCAGCTAATTATTGGTAATAACCTTTTTAAATAAGCCAATCCAATAAGTTGACAGGTTCCGCCCCCTTGTCTCTGTGGCTTTTTGCTTTGAAAGATGGGCTGTAACAGCTATTGATGTCCTTCATATCCCAAACCTGAGGGACCCTGTCATAACAGAATAAAAAAATCCTCTTGCTGTTTACATCCACACAAATGGTCTCGACTGATCCTTGGGTAGGGGGTCTCTCCAGAAAAAAGACATCCTTCGGGGGGTCTTTCATGAGGACTGTATTCTGAATTTGCGGACACCAATTAGGGAACAGAGAGTGGCGACCAACTGGCCATCTGCGGAGGCTCCTTTTTCAGCCTCCTGGGACATCTCGTCCTACACTCGCTGGGTGAGGACTACACATCCCAGTTGCCATTGCGGAGCACCGCACTACCACCTCCGTTAGAAACCGGAAGTCAGTGATGCTTCAATCCTGTCGGGGTCTCAGGTGGAATTCTTGTTGGGTTTGGAGTGGAAGTTAGACCTGATTTGAGAAGGCAGCTGGGCGTGGTGTTCATGTCGGCACGAGGGTGATCTGGCATCCGTAGATCTGACACGCGTGTTGTGTGTGAGTGTGGGAATGTGGGACTGACCGGGAGGAGACTCTGGGGAAGTGTGAAACAGGATGCGAGGTGGGTGGGGCGGTGTGTGCGTGCGTGTGTGTGTGTGTGTGTGTGTGTGTGTGTGTGTGACCTTATCTCCCTGTTTGATTTTAGGTCCCAGCGGCGTGTGCTGGACCACAGTGCATACTGGGGAATGAATGCAAGACCTCACTCACTGTTAAATACGTGGTCTCGGTGGCAAACTCAAAGAATCCATACACAGTGTCCAGGCAACTGAAGTATTTCTTGCTTGACTTTTCTAGAAGCAGACACTACTTAGGTAAGAATGAGAGATGGTTTGGGTGTGGCTAAAGAAACAAAAAGTGAAATTTGAGATTTGAGGAAGATGTTATTTGAAGTCCCAAGTGCCATAGGAGGGTGTCATGGTCTCCAGTGCTGGTAAAGTCCAGTCTAAAGATTTGGAAGGCCACTTTGGTTTACAGTGTGGAGCTGAGTTCAGGAAGGGACTTTGACTTGACCAGAGTCACTTAACCAGACTCTGCCATCTAGGTCTCGGTGTTTCCCGGAATTCAGGGAGTGAATACCAGCAATAAGAACACTTCTTCTGAGTGCCCTCCTGCTGTTCAAGGGCGTCAGCATTTAGTTTCTCACCTGCTCCTGCATTCACGCAGTGCACACACATGCACTCAGGTACACACACATGCACATACAGTGAAGTAAATACATATTTTAAAAAAGAAAATCAGGATTAATTCAGCTACTCTCCCCTTCATAATTAAAGGAACATGTCAGAGCAGTTGACAAGGAACTTCATCAAAACTCATTTGGCATAAAGCAAATTGCAAGCTGGTCTCATGACAATTCTCTGAAATCCGCAAGGGCTGTTTGTTGTATGGAAGTTACAGCCCTTGGGGAACATGGCTTCTGCAGGAATTCACCTCATTACATCTTGCCTAGTTTCTCAGGGAGGTATATTTTGTGGTGACTGTATTTCTCATTGTTTACAGCTGTTTGATTTGTAAAAAGTCTTCCCAGAGTTTTACTATGTAAAATGGTGAGGTTACTCCCTACTTTCTTTTTTTCTTTCTTTTTTGGTTTTTCGAGATAGGGTTTCTCTGTGGTTTTGGAGCCTGTCCTGGAACTAGCTCTTGTAGACCAGGCTGGTCTCGAACTCCCAGAGATCCGCCTGCCTCTGCCTCCCAAGTGCTGGGATTAAAGGCGTGCGCCACCACCGCCCGGCTCCCTACTTTCTTTTAAAGTCTGGGGAGATTAAAAGAGTATTAAAAGAACTGGAGAGATGGATCAGCAGTTAAGAGCACTGGATGTTCTTCCAGGGGACCTGACTTCTATTATCAGCCCCCATATGATGGCTCACAACAGTCTGTAACTCCAGTCCCAGGGAAACCAATGTCATTTTCTGGTCTCCATGGACCAGGTATCCATGTGGTACACAGACATGTAGGCAAAACACCCATACATATAAGATAAGATTTTTTTAAAAAAAATAGAGAAAGAATACTAAATATGCAACATGTCCTATTAATGAATTGGTTTAGCTGGGAGAAGTGTTGCAAGATTGGTTGGTTGTAGCTGTGTTCTTAGGTTTCCACAGAACACCTGGTTAGTTGGTCTCAGTTGCTTGGAATGTCTATTTCACTGTTTGTCTTTCTCTCTGTGTTGTTGGTGTGTTTCTGAGTTGTATTTTTTGCATCTTGATTTTCACGACTTATTTCTCATCTGTCAGTTGTATACTTTCAGGGTGAAGCCCTTCTACAAATGAAGACCCAGGAAGAAGTGAAAGGTACGGAAAGGAACCACGTTGGTGAAAGCCATGTTCCTGGTGAGTGAGTTAGTGTTCCCTCCCTCCTTTCTGAAGTGAATTCTTGTGCTTAAGGATTTGGCAGTGTTTATTTCCCTTTGAAAATTACTAAGACTAGAAGCTTGGGGCTTGTTTCCTATTTCCTCTGTTTCTGATGCATGGAGCATGGGGGTGGACTCAATAATCCATTGCATTGTCCCCCTCAGAGTTGTTTGTTTGTTTTTTTCCATCTGAGAAAGGACTGGATCTAAACCTCTTCTGTTGTAGGAAGACCGCTTGTTTGTTTCCCAGCTGCCCAGGAGCTCAGACCCAAAATAACCACACAGAAACTGTATTAATTAAATCACTCCTTGGCCCCTTAGCTCTAGCTTCTTATTGGCTAACTCTTACATACTAATTAAACCCATCTCCATTAATCTGTGTATCATCACATGATAGTGGCTTACTGGCAAAGTTTCAGCATGTCTGTCTCTGGGGATGGCTCCATGTCTTCTCCCTGACTCTGCCTCCTTTCTCCCAGCATTCAGTTTAGGTTTCCCAGCCTACCTAAGTTCTGCCCTATCAACAGGCCAAGGCAGTTTCTTTATTTACCAATGGTATTCACAGCATACAGAGGGGAATCCTACATCACTCTTCTTTGTGTTCAGTCCTTTTATGGGCCTAGAAGGTAGAATAATCTTTTAGGGAACTTTGAGAACCAGTACATGCCTGGGCCCTATGAGAGTTGATAGTCTCTTAGAAATATGAAAAGGCACAAAGGTAAGTGCTCCAGGAAGAGAGAAAACTTACTGCAGAGTAGTGGGAAAGGACCACTGACTGACCACCCGATGCAGTGAGGAAGGATCGCTGACTGACCACCCGATGCAGTGAGGAAGGACCACTGACTGACCACCCGATGCAGTGAGGAAGGATCGCTGACTGACCACCCATTGCAGTGGGGAAGGACCACTGACTGACCACCCGATGCAGTGGGGAAGGACCACTGACTGACCACCCGATACAGTGGGGAAGGACCGCTGACTGACCATATGATGCAGTGGGGAAGGACCACTGACTGACCACCCATTGCAGTGGGGAAGGACCGCTGACTGACCATATGATGAAGTGGGGAAGGACCAATGTCTGGCCATCCCATTGCAGTGGGGAAGGACCGCTGACTGACCATATGATGCAGTGGGTGAATTAAAATGATGTCCCTTCCTTTATACTAGTGAAGGTCAGGACAGTCCACACAGCCTGGCATGAAGTCTGCATTAGTTTCTTCTTGTTGCTGTGATAAAATACCAAAAAGCAGCTTATGGAAGAAAGAGTTTAGGCTAGCTTATGGCTCCAGGGATCAGCGTCTATCGTGGTGGGGGAGGCATGGAATCAAGCAGCCAGAGTAGGACACTGAAATGTCTTTTCTCAAACACACACAGGGAAGATTCAGAGTGAGCAGGAACTGGGATGAGGCTACACCCTTCCAAGCCGCATCCCAGTGGTGTACTTCCTTTAGAAGGCTCTACTTCCTGAAGTGTCCACAACCTCCCAAAACAGCAGGTAATAAAGGGTTTGATAGCTGAGCCTATGGAGGACATTTTTCATTCAAAGCACCAGAAAGTTCGTTTTATTTTCTCTCCTTGCTTCCTTGGTGAAGGATCTTTGTGAAGGGAGGAGCAGCACAGTTAGACTCTGCTGAGGGGAAGTGTTGGGGGGGGAGCAGCACAGTTAGACTCTGCTGAGGGGAAGTGTTGAAGGGGAAGTGTTGAAAGGACTTGGGATTCCTGAGCTGCTTCTGGAACAGAGTATTTTTCCGTTTTGAAAAAGTATGTACAGCATAACCAGGCAGCAAAGGCTAGTGTGCATCTCACCTAGGTCATTCAGACTGTTGGTGCTGTTACTTGTACACATTCTTTTTATTGATTTATTTATGTTTTGGATTTTTGAGACAGAGTTTTGCTGTGTAGCCCTGGCTGTCCTGGAACTCACTCTGTTGACTGGAATGGCCACGAACTCACAGAGATCCTCCTGCCTCTGCCTCCTGAGTGCTGGGATTAAAGGTGTGCGCCACCAGAGCCTGGCTGCTTGCACACATTATTTTATCTTGTAATGAGCAGTATAACTCATGTGCCCTAGAGCCACATGAGCCCAGGAGCCTGAGCTCAGATTTTGTTTGTGTCATTTTAGGGCTAGTGACTCACAGATGTGGCCATAAACTTCTGCCAAGGTGAGTGGGGATGACTGAGTCTTGTCCAGAGGCGTTTGCACAGGAAGGCAATGCGGGACACCTACAGGAACCTAGATGTAGGGGAAGGTAGCACCGATGTCCACTGTGACTCAGTGTCTTCTCTTGTTTTATCGTTTTCCAACACCGCCCCTCTTCAAGACCATTTAGACGGGTGGTTCTCAACCTGTGGGTCATGTGACCTCTTTGGGGTGTATCCAATGAGCCTTCACACGCAAGGGTTGCCTAAGATCATGGGAAAACACAGATATTTACCTTAAAATTCTTAATAGTAACAAAATTGCAGTTATGAAGTAGCAATGAAGATAATTTTATGGTTGGGGGACACCAAGCCACGAGGAACTGTATTAAAAGGTCACAGCATTAGGAGGGTTGAGACCTGCCGATTTAGACAATTGTAGCTCCTGTTTACAAGCTTCACTGTCAGCTTTCATGTTTTATATACAGATCTTTGCATTTTAAAACCAGATGAGATCCCATTACTATAGCACGAGAAGGAGCCATGATGACAGACGGAGAGGTGTCCAGGTGAGTGCAGCATGCCTGGAGCTGCAGAAGTTGGCTCAGCGGTCTCTTCCTTTGGCATCTGAGGGATAATTCAGATGCTCTCCCGGATTGGTGCAGGCTGTCATAGCAGTTTCTTCTCCATTGGCATCTTACCACATTTACCTTGTTTATTTCCTGTGCATATCAAAGTCTATCTTAACTTCTGCCCCACTGATCAGGTGATAGGTAAGGAAGCTAGCTGAGCGTGAGCCAGAGGTGACTCAGGAGGCAAGATTCTTCGATCGTTTCTACTTCCGTTCCTGCTTGGATTCTTGTCCCGATTTCCCTCAGTGATAGACTGTGACCTGGAAGTGTAAGCAGAAATAAATCCTTTTCTCTCCCAAGTTGCTTTGGGTTGGAGTGTTTTATCATAGCAACAGAAAAGCAGAATAAGTAAGCATCTAATCCAAGCCAAAATAAGTTATGAATAGTCTGTAGTCATTGGTGTTTCTAGAGATCAAAGTAGGGGTAAATGAATTGGAAAACTGTAGATCTAATGTAGTTAAAGATGTATGTCTTTAAGAAAAGGAATAAAACATATAAACTGAGGACAAATGAGAGGAAACATGTAAAACCACAAACACAAAGGACTTAAGAGAATCGCATGAAGGTCTGGGGTGTGGGTTAGCCGATACTAGACCTGAATTTGATCCCCAATGATCCCCGCCCCCTGAATACAAGCAAAGTAGTGTGACATGACTCTGTTCTCCCCAGCTCCGTCACTAATGTGAAGTCTGGATGAACGGGTGGTATCCTGGGAGAATGCGGAAGTGTGGGTGAGCAGGACTGAAATACAGGCGAAAGGCTAGAAAGCAATACAGGAAGCTGTTTGTCGAGTGCCTCCCCAAAGAGAATAGACCACAGTCTTGTTTCACAAATCAGTTCATAAAGCCTTTAAGGAAAAATGTCCTCCGCATTATTGTTTCCACTGAAATTTGTCAGAAGTAGTAAGAAAGCAAGCTGTGGTCAGAGACAGCTCAGTGATCAAGAGGACTTGCTCTTGTAGAGGACCCGAGTCTGGTTCTCAGCACCCATTTGGGGGCTTATAACCACTCCGAACTCCAGTTCTGATGGACTCTTCTGGCCTCTGTAGGTACCAGGCACACGTGTGGTACCTATATGTACATAAGGAGAAAACACTCTTACACACAAAACTGAAATATTTTAAGTAAAATGAAAAAGAGAGTTTACAAAATAATTGTTGATGAATACAGCATGTTCTTTGATAACAGAGTTTACCAAAACCACCCAGCAGGTAAGTTCCACCCATAAGTATTAGTGTAAAGAAAAGACTGTATATAATATTGACCTTATGGCCAGTGATGGCTTATTCCAGGTGTGCTTGGATAGTGGTGGCATCTGATTTAACATCTTCTGGGCTCTTGATTTGCAAGGTTCCTTCCTAGCATGTATTAAAGGAAATGTTTGTCTATATCTTTCAGACATGAAATACATGTGGGTGACTAAAGAATTATGTCCAAATCATGTATGTATGTATGTATGTATGTATGTATGTATGTATGTATGTATATATTTTTCAAGACAGGGTTTCTCTGTGTTCTGGCTGTTCTGGAACTCATTCTGTAGACCAGGCTGTCCTTGAAGTCCAGAGATTCGCCTACCTCTGTCTCCCAAGAGCTGGGATTAAAGACATGTGCCACCACTGCCCAATATAACTGGAACATTTATAAAGAGAAAATTTCCTAGGCAGCAATTGTGAAAAGGCTTACAAATTATGCTCTGGAATATTCCACACTAGGGGAAAACTGGAGCTGTAAAGACTTGCTTGGAATGGAATCAGTCAGCAAACACATTTTAGGCTTGGGACAGCCACTCATATAGATACCTTTATTGTGGAAAGAGACCACTGCTCAGTCCGGGACAAACTTCCATGGGCATTCATTATCTAATACAGATTTTTTTCCTATGGGAGAGATAATATATACTTTTGGTACTGAAAATAATTCATGAAAAAGTATAAATAAGACTTTGGAGAAAAACAGGTAAGATGTAATGACTGAGGAAACATTTAACAAAATATCAAGCCTTACTCTTCTGCAGAGATTTCATCCAGGGAGAAACCCTGTGAATGTATTGAATGTGGAGAGCCCTCAGCCCAAGTGCCCACCTTCTTCAGCATCAGAGAGTAAACCCAGGAGAAAAGCCCTTTGAATGTGCTGGTTGAGGGAAGACATTCAGTCAGAATGCCCATCTTATTCAGCACCAGAGTTCATACTGAGGAGAAGCCTTATCAATGTAAGCAGTGCAATAAAACCTTCAGTCAATGGGCACATCTTTCTCAACATCGGAGATTTGTACTAGAAAGAAAAACTCTGAATGTAAATGTAGAAAAGCCTGCGGGCAGAATGTGTGCTCATCACCAGTGTCCTCATCCGGGAGAGTCATCCTCAGTCATTTCTTTCTCACCCCCATGCCACCAAGCCCTGTAGTTTCCAGTCCACAGTATATCATTGTAGTGTGAGACACAACTGTGCCATTTGTGTTTCTGTGATGCTGTGAAACTTATCCATCATGTGCCCTAAGTGCTTCTTAGCACTCTAATCAGTTGTATCTTAAAGAACCGTGTGATCATGTTTCTTTTCTGCTTAAAATACTTTCTTTGAGACATAGACAAATTTTAAAGGCTAGCTCCGCAGTCCTGGGCGTGCAGCTAGCGCTAGGTGAGTGTGCAGTCCTGGGCGTGCAGCTAGCGCTAGGTGAGTGTGCAGTCCTGGGCGTGCAGCTAGCGCTAGGTGAGTGTGCAGTCCTGGGCGTGCAGCTAGTGCTAGGTGAGTGTGCAGTCCTGGGCGTGCAGCTAGCGCTAGGTGAGTGTGCAGTCCTGGGCGTACAGCTAGCATTAGGTGAGTGTGCAGTCCTGGGCGTACAGCTAGCATTAGGTGAGTGTGCAGTCCTGGGCGTACAGCTAGCATTAGGTGAGTGTGCAGTCCTGGGCGTACAGCTAGCATTAGGTGAGTGTGCAGTCCTGGGCGTACAGCTAGCGCTAGGTGAATGCTACTGTTGAAGTAGAAATCTCTTTGACTTGCCGTGGCAGTACATGGCCTTTGATCCTATCAATCCAGAGGCAGAGAGCCAGAGGCAAGCCAGTCTCCAGGAATTCAGGGCCAGCGTGGTCTAAATAGTGGCTCCCAACGCTGCCTAGTGAAACCCTGCTTTAAAAAGTAGTTCCCTTATATGGGTCTGTAATAAAAGGCAGTTCGCCAAAACTGGGAAACCTACACATTTGGAACAGAGAGAAGCATTTGTTCTCCCAGGTGGCGGTAAAGTGACCTGTGAGGTAATGGTGGTTTACCATTCCTTTGTAAGGATATAATTACGTAATACCAGTAACACTGTTGATGAACACTCCTCCCCTGACAAAGTCAGTCAGAACAGCTTCTTGTTGTTAGCTCATGGGACCACAAGGGGGCAGTATTAAAAACAAGTGAGAAAGCTTCAGTGGATACAGCCAGCTGAAAGTGTGGTTCAAGGGTGTGTGTTGGCACATACCTTTAATCCCAGCATTTGGGAGACAGAGACAGGTGGATCTCTGTGGGTTCGAGGCCAGCCTTGTCTATATCAAGTTCCAGGACAGCCAGGTCTATATTGAGAGATCCTGTCTCAAAACCCCAACACACCCCCCCCAAAAGCCCACCACAGACAGTTTCTATGCTATTTGAATTGTTACAGAGCATTAAAAAAATGTAGTGAAATGTTCCAACTTGTTTCATGAGACTGATAAGAACACAATAGTACTGCAGTTAGTTTTGTAGAACTCAAGTTTTTTTTTTTAATATTAAAAAATATGATCTGACTGGGCATAGTCATGCGCCCAAGTCCAAGTACTTGGGAGGGAGAGGCAGGTGGATCTCTGTGAGTTTGAGGCTATCCTGGTCTACAGAGTGAGTTCCAGGACAGCTAGAACTGTTACATAGAACAACCCTGTCTCGAAAAAAAATAAAATATGATTGGTGGATTCTCAACATTTAGGAGGCATGAGGACTGAGGATTGAAGGCCAGTCTGGCCTACCTGGTAAAGACCCTTTTCCAAAAGAGCGAGTAGTAGGGAAGCTAGATGTGTCCCATAGAAGTAGCCGGGTAAGTGTGTTTCTCACACATACATACATACATACATGCATACATACATACAGTCAAATCTGCAAGCTCAGCCATAGTGCAATAACCCCAGTGTAGGTGTCAGTTAACAGTTTGATTCTGACAGTGTACAGATTTGTGTCTACATAATAAGGATTGTAGTTTACTGTTCATGATACAATACTCGTTCCATTGATCATGAACATTCAGTAATGGATTAGGTAGAGTTTTAGGTGCTGGAGAGATGTGGTACAAAATGGACAGTTTCAGATTGATTGGAAGAAAACAAAAATCAATACTATGTCATAAATACTGTATATCATAAAGATAAATTATCTAAAGGCGACTATTGTGAGTGCTGGGTGTGGGCAACCTGTGATCCTCCAGATGGGCATTGGAAGCAGAGGATGAGGGAGGAACCGTAGCCATCAGAAACAAAGGATGCAATAAGGTCACCATAGCCCCAGTGTGAATAGTTATGAGTGTCTGACGGAAAACTGGTACTTACGCAGGATCGTAAGAATTATGTCACTCACAGGGATTAGGAACTTGGTGGAAGAGTTAGGCAGTGGTGGCTCACACTTTTAATCCCATCTTTTAGGAGGCAGATCTCTGAGTTTGAGGCCAGCCTGGTCTGCAGAGCAAGTTCCAGGACAGCCAGGGCTACAAAGAGAAACCCTGTCTGGAAAAGTAAAAACAAACAAGCAATAAGCAAAAAGAAAGAAAGAAGAAAGATACTTCAAAGTAGAATTTAAAAACATTTTTTGGTTTTACATGTGTGTTTTGTTGACATGTGTTATGATTCACATCCTGTGCAATTTTATATCGGCCTCTTCTAATCATATACTCTATTCCTCCATCAAATGTGAAAAGGAAGCACAAGGCACCACTTAAAAAGTCTGCAGTTTGGGGCTGGAGAGATGGCTCAGTGGTTAAGAGCACTGGCTGCCCTTCCAAAGGTCCTGAGTTCAAGTCCCAAGAACCATATCTAGTGGAACCTGATGCCCTCTCCTGGCATAACGGAGTACCTGCAGCTAGGACAATTTTTTTTTTAAAAAAAAGTATGCAACTCAATGGCTCTTGCTGTATTCACAAGATCTGTGCAACCATTACTACAGCCAACTTAAGAATATTCATCTAAGTAGTACCATGTTCTGGCAGCTATCCAAGAATGGGTAAGTTTCATCTCTGTGTGTGCGTGATATGTTTATGTATGTCTGAATGTGTGCATGCATGAAGGTGTATGTGTGACACAGCAGTGTGGAAAGTGAGAGGACAACTCTTGTGAGTTGGTTCTCTATGGCCACGTTTGAGATCTGGGGATCTACCTTAAGCTTGTTAGGCCTCCGTACAAACACCTTCATCTGTTGAGCCATCTCACCAGCCCAGATTGTCTAGGGTATGGGCAGCGTTACTTGGGACGTGGGAAGCTTTCAGATTTCCTGTGTTTAATGACAAATTTTCCTATTGCGGTAGGGAAGAGATAGCCTGACCAAAGGTCACTGGGACATTTTCCTCTCTAGAAAAACAGATTTGGGCTTTCACACTAAGGGAAGCCTAAGGGACTGAAGACTTAAATGTCAAAGTACAAGGAAAATTGACAGTACTGCAACCGTGGTTTGAGATGAACTTTAAACCTTACAGGTAACCCTGGAGATGACATTATGTCTTTGAAATTCATGCGATCACACACACACACACACACACACACACACACACTAGACAAAGATGAATCTGAAGAAAACAAATGTAACAAAGGGTGTGGTCCTTGATATTCAAAGTAATATATCAGGACTTGGGACAAGGCACAAAGGCAAGAGCACTTGTCCAGGATGGGCAAGACTGAGTTTAGCCTAGCAGCAACATTGACAACTAAAGTGGCAAAAGACAGTATGAAATATAACTGATTAGTCGAAAATTTCAGAGTCATTTCCTGGAAATGATAATCCATTGATAGCCAAAGAAATGTACAGTAAAGTCATGATGTATGTCCTCCCCAAAGAATTAAATTTGAATTGTAGAGGTATGACTTTCTCCAGTATTAGTAACTGCATGGAAAATAAAAATTTTGAAAGTGTTGGTTATATATACTACTATGTTATAATCCATTTGAATCAAAATTCCTTAGAAAGTGTACAAAGGTAGGTAGGGTAATTTTCTTTTTCAACTTGATACAATCTTGAATCACCTGGGAAGACAGTCTCAATGAGGAGCTGTCATACACAGTCTAACCTGGTGTATGTATGTGGAAATTGATTGCATTAATTGATGTGCACATACCTAGCTTGGGCCCTAGCCTGCTTAAGTTTGGAGAAAGTGAGCTGGATAGTAGGGATGTTTGCCATCATTCCTATCTGTTCTTGGCTGCAAATATGATGTGTCAAGCTGTTTTACATTCCTGTCACCTTAAGATTCCTGCTGTTAATCTGTGGTTCCTGGTGGTGTTTCCTGGAGAATCTGTGGCCTAGAGTTAATATCCTGAGTAATATTTTATTAAGCATTCCTAGCAATGTTAGTACTTTGAGAATGCTTCGATTGTTAAAAACTTGTAGGAGAAAGACATACATCTCTATTCCTTTGCAGAACACAGTGCTACCAAGGTCAGCTGTGTGGCCGTATAGGGTACAAGAGGACTATAAACTCATCTGACCATCATGATCAGAGTGCCCATTATTATGCAGAAGATGTATGACAAGCCATGCAAATTCAAAATTTGGTTGCAGAAGAAATGAGAAGGAGTAGATTCTGAGCCCAGTTGAGTAGCTTTGTTTCACTTTTCTGTCTTTCTAGTTCCTCATTCTGGAAATGAGAAAATAGTGACACTCAACCATTTGATGAAAGGGTTAGTCAGGAGAAGAAAGTGCTTCACAGGATGATGAAATGGCGCAGCAGGTAAAGATACTTGCTCCCAGTCTCGATGACTTGAGTTCAATCCCTGGAGCCCACATAGTAGAAGAGAACTGACTCTCTCAAGCTGTCCTCTGACCTCCACAATAGAAGTTAAAATAATTTGAAAGTGTTAATGTGGCATTACAAGTGGGTTCTCCTCTCTGGGGGCATTGTAGGACACAGGCTCCTCATCTCTTTGCTGTTGGACCACTCCACAAGGACATTCCTGGCCACCAAATCCTTGTTCATTCAGGCATGGATTCATTCATTCTTCAGTTTTCAGTGTGTGGGTGGATTTTATTCCAGTGACTTGTCCTTAAAGAGCTTGCACAACTTAGAACCCACATAGTTCAAGACAGATTCTGACAATCTGTTCTTCATCAAAGATGGTACTAAAGATAAAGGCTCTTTACAAAATAGTGTGGGCTATATGTTAAAATATAGCTACCTGAAGCATTTTTAAATTGCCAACCTTTATCATTGAAAAATACCACTCAAAGCTCATGTTTTCAAATATTCATAGTAACATGTAGTTATGCTATACCTCTATAAATTCACCATTGCATCTCTGTCTCTTTTTTGTATGTGTGTGTTATGTGTATGCTCATTTGACTGTGCATGTAAGTGTAAGGGTGCACATGTGTGGAGGACCAAAGTTGATGTCAGGTGTCTCCCTCAAACACTCTCCATCCTTGTATATCAAGGCAGCACCTCTTGTTGAACCCAGAGTTCATCATTTTGCATAGTCTGGCTACCCTACTTGCTTTGGGGGAAATCCCTGTCTCCGTTTCCCATACCACTGGGAATTCAGGCAGGCTTCCAAGCTCACTTGGCACTCACATGGGTGCTGGGAATCTGAATAACAGTCCTCACACTTACATGTCAAGTTCTTTACTTATGGAGCCACTCCCAGAAACCATACCTTTCTTGTGACCCCACCCCACAACTTAAGAACCAAAAACTCACTAAGAACTCACGAGGGCACTTTACACCCCCATTTCACTTAAGATAATCAACAGCCTCAACCCAGGTCAGGTCTTTACCTCTGTTTCCTTTTCTGCATGCTTCTAAGGATTATTTTGGAAACTCTTACGGTGGTTATAGTAAGGCCTTACTGTCTTAAGAACTAAAGGTGGCTATTTAAAGTGACTGCAGCTTTTGTCTTAATTAGCTTTCGTCCTCATAGTCCCCAATGAGCTGTGTTTTCAGGCAACAGCAAGGGTTTTTCCTATATAGGTAGTTACTTAAGGTTTCTAAACGGGAGGTTAAGCCTCTCTGTTATACTATATAAAATCAACACCAAAGTCAGGTCATGCAGTTGAGGATAGGGGCAATTTCTGGCGTCATGAGTCAGCACCGCGGACAGCGCACGGCGGCAACCGGGCCAGCTCCTCGGTCACAGCTCTATGGTTCAGAACCATGGACAGCGCACAAAACCACCTTAAGCGGCCATTCGGTCTTGGACTACGGCGGCATGTGCTTCAGGACCACGGACAGCACCATTCGCCAAAAGCAGCCTTCCTTGTGCTGTGATAGGCAAGTGCTTCAGAACCATGGACAGCGCCATTTATCAACGCGGCTGCTTGGTTTCAGAACCGCGGACAGCATCCCCCTCCCCTTCGCAAGGTTTTTCCTTCTGACAAATATCTTGTGACTGTTGAGCCCTGCAGGACAGCATTTACCTCAGTGGTTGAGTGGGAAGCTGGCTCTTCCCTCCCACCTCCCAAATGGGTTAGAACCAGGTGCAGTTCACCAAATAGTTTAGCAGAGCAGACAACGAATATTCCACTGGATTGGCACTGCAGGCTGATCCAAAGGGACTTTCAGCATCCGAGGTCATTTTGCAGCATTTTTTTTTTTTTTGAGTACCATCCCGAGCCCACTCTCCTAACCACCCATCTGGTTAGGGATATTTGCATCCTCCAAGGATATCCTGGACCATACCCACAGAAACACAGGTAGCCAACATTTATGGCACAAAGAAAATTCTGGGTTTCCCTGCAAACAAAACAGAAACCCTGATGTTACTCAAAGCGCTACCTACACTCAGTTTCTCAGGCTCACAGCACGATCTTCCTAGATTAATTCCTTGTTTTTATGCCTCAAAACATATCTGCCTATCTGCCTTCTCAACTTCACTGGGAGTCTGTATCCTAAATATATCCACACCTGTCATCTCCACTACCACTGTCTGTCAGGCAACCATCTCCTCCCACCTTGGTTACTACAGGAGCCTCTCACACAGTCTTTCCATCATGGTCCTTCTGCTTCAGTCCCCACGCAAGAGACTTTGGGCACACTTTCATAATGTAAATTAGAGTGACTCTCAATGCTCCTCAATACTCTGCTAATGCTTCCCAAGGAACTCACGATCAAACCCAGTGTCCTTCCTGTGCCTTTGAGACCCTGAATGCCTTTCTGAATTTATGTCTCACTTCTGACCCTTGTCTAGCTGCCCCAGTGGCCTCTTTTTTTGCTCCCTTTGTGTCTTTATGATTCATCCCACCATGGATTCTTGTTTAACTGGCTTCTTCCTATCTTTTAGGTTTCAGTTCAAAGTGTCACCTCTTTAAAATGTCTTTTCTGGGCTGTGGTAGCTCAGTGGAAGAACAGTTGCTTAACATGCCCGAGACCCCAGGTTCCATCTCCAGTAACCCTCACCCCCCACTACTAAGAGAAAGATGATAGATAGATAGATAGATACATACATACATACACACATACATACATATGCACATACATACCTGCATGAATGCATGAATGATCAATATAGATACTTCCTGGAGTCAGTATTACACTGACCCTTTTCATGGACTTTAGTATGAATTACATTTTACTACTTTATGTGTCTGTTGTGTACCTCCATCATTAGAATGCACCCCCCTATCCCAGCAAGATGACTCAGTGGATAGAGGTTATTGATGATAAGCCTGATGACCCAAGTTCAAACCCTGGGATTCATTCGGTGGACGGAGAGAACCAACTTCAGCAAGTTGCCCTCTGATTTTCGCAAGCCCACCATTTTATGCACTTGAGAGCACACACATAACTCAATAAAAATAAATGTAATATATATTTTAAAGAACATACACTTCAGGGCTAGAGAGATGGCTCAGAGGTTAAGAGCACTGGCTGCTCTTCCTGAGGTCCTGAGTTCAAGTCCCAGCAACCACATGGCAGCTCACAACCATCTGTAATGAGATCTGGTGCCCTCTTCTAGCATGGAGGTGTACAGGCAGGAGGAACTTTGTATATATAATGAATAAATCTTTAAAAAACTATAAAAGAACATGCACTTCATTGGGCCACAGACAATTATCTTTCTGATCACCAAGAACAAGATCTAGTATGTGCCAATTGTGTAAAAAACATTTTCTGAATGAATGGTTTAGGTGAGTAATTGAATAAAATCTTAGCCTCATATTGATCAGCCTTTTGTTAATTAATTATGGAGCCCCAACAAGGTATCTAGAGGACTCACAACTTGGTTAAATCATGGCCCAAAGTTTGATGATTGTGTTGTAGATCCCAAAATAAACCTGTCCTCCTGACTTGCTAATTCCCTAGGAAGACTTAAGGAGTCATCATGTAGTCACCATACTCACAGTGATGATTTGTTACAGTGGAAAAATACAACATGGCCAGCAAGAGAAAGAGGTTCTTGGAGATAAAATGTTTTCACTCTACCTCTTAACTTTCTGTGAAGCCATTCATGGTATGGTATGTAACAGCAGGACAATGAAGAGCAGAGACCAGTGCTAGGCATGGTGGTGCACACTTTTAATCCCAGCAGTTGAGAGACAGAAGTAGACAGATCTGTGTTTGAGGCCAGCCTGGTCTACATGGTCACTGAGTTCCAGGCTAGCTGGTGTTACATGGTGAGACACTGTCTCAGCCGGAGGTGGGGTGGGGGGTGGGTGGAGGGAAAGGGAGAGAAGGGAAGAAGGGAGAGAGAAAGATTCCAGTGATGGAATCTGTCATATCAAGCAGTGGCATACAGCAATGGTTAATTCGTTGTCCTTATATTTTCATTCAGGCCATGGCACAATAAACTGCCCTTCTACACTTCAGAATGCTGTGCAGTTTTCCTTTAAAGGCAGTTCTGGATGGGCCTGGTGGGGAATACTGGTAATGGAAGCTATTTGGTGAGCTGAGTCAAGAAAATCACAGGTTCAGCCAAATGCTGTTTGGACAGCAGAGTTAGTATAAAGCCAATCTGGGCAACTTAGCGGTACCATGTCTCAGAAGTTAGAAAGTGGGTTGAGGACACTCAGTAGTAGAATGCTTGCCTACTATGTTATCATACATGAGACCCTAGGTTCAGTTCCCAGAATTGCAAACAAACAAACAACAAACTTACTTCTTGTCTTGTTTTTATTGTTGCGAAGAGACACCATGACCACAGCAACGCTTATAAAGTAAGCATTTAATTGGAGCTGGCTTATAGGTTCAGAGGTTTAGTCCATTATAGTCACGGCAGGAGGCATGGTGGTGCACGGCAGACTTGGTGCTGGAGAAGGAGCCAAGAGTTTTACATCTGGACCAGCAGGCAGCAGGAAGGTTTTTTTTTTGGGGGGGGGGCACAGAGAAGGGGAAGGGGTTGGGCCTGGCTTGAGCATTTGAAACCTCAAAGCCCATCTGCAATGGCACACTTCCTCCAACAAAGCCACACCTCCCAATGCCACTCCCTAAACATTCAAATATATGAGCCTATAGGAGCCAATCTTATCCAAGCCACTACACTTCTGAAAAGGCTTTAGGAAAATGAATTAATTTAAAATAAAAATGCTAAGTACATTAGAAATGATGGCACATGCCTGTGACCCCAGCTCTTGGGAAGTGAAAGCAGGAAGATAGCTCAAGGTCACCTTTAGTTTATAGCAAATTTCAGGCCAACTTGGGCTAAATGAGGCCTTGCCTCAAGAACAGTCAAAATAAAAATAAGTGGAATAAATAGTATTATGATGTTCATGGAAGTGTAAGCAGTCAGGAAGGTGCTATCTATCACTAATGGAGGAACATGACCAAAGGTGACGGAGGAAGTGTGAAAGACTTAAGTTTGAGTGGCATCAAAACAGTGCAGTCTCTCCACTCATCTTTCTTTCTTTCTTTCTTTCTTTCTTTCTTTCTTTCTTTCTTTCTTTCTTTCTTTCTTTCTTTCTTTCTTCTTTCTTTCTTTCTTTCTTTCTTTCTTTCTTTCTTTCTTTCTTTCTTTCTTTCTTTCTTTCTTTCTCTTTCTTCCTTCCTTCCTTTCTCTTTCTTTCTTTCTTTCTTTCTTTCTTTCTTTCTTTCTTTCTTTCTTTCTTTCTTTCTTTCCTCCCTCCCTCCCTCCCTCCCTCCCTCCCTCCCTCCCTCCCTCCCTCTTTCTTTCTTTCTTTCTTTCTTTCTTTCTTTCTTTCTTTCTTTTGACAAGGTTTCTCTGTGTAGTCCAGGATATAACTATCCTGGAACTCACTCTGTAGACCAGGTAGGGCTGGAATTCAGAGATCCTCCTGCCTCTGCCTCCAGAGTGCTGGGATTAAAGGTGTGTACCACCACCGCCCAGCATATTTTACTTATTTATTTTGTTTTGTTGCCTGCATTCTTGCCTGTGTGACAGTGTCAGATTCCCTGGAACTGGAGCTACAGACAGTTGTGAGCCACCATGTAGGTGCTGGGAATTCATCCCAGGTCCTCTGGAAGAGCAGTGCTTTTAACCCTCTTACTTTTCTGGAAGAGATAATCTCCCCCAAATTTTTTCAGTGATATTATTTCCATACTGACCCTTCTTCTATGAGCTTTCAAGATCAAAACTAGAGTTCTTCCTGTGCTAAGAACCCGTGTCCAGTAGTTCTAATAGGGTGGGGGAGATGGATTGGTGGGCAAAATGCTTGCTGTGCAAGCATGAGGACACAAGTTCAGATCCCTGGCACACATATAAAAGCCACGTATGTTAGCATATGTGAGGCACCTTCCTACATACCTACACACATATACATACACCACATACACAAGGATTTTTGTTTGCTTGTTAATTAATTAACTGTGAGAGAAGAAAGAGGAATGTGTGTGTGTGTGTGCTCACATGCTTGCATGTGTGTTTGTGCTGTATTGCATGAATGTGGGATCAGAGGGTCTTTTTCTTTCATTGTGTGTGCACTGAGGATTGAACTTGGGTCTTAGCAGCAAGCGGGCTTTTCCCATTGAGCCATCTCGTTGGTCCCTGGTGGGGTGCTTTGCTAAGTACTCACTGTACATGAGAAATTAGTGCTAACTCCTTTAACCCTCAGAATAACCCTCCAAGGCAGGAACTAGGTCCAGTTAATCAACATCCTTAAGTTTGACACTTGTCCATGCTTGGGGACCCAGTTTGTGAGCTCCTCATGACATCACGAAGGACTAGCATCTCCGCTTGTCAGCCCTTACTCTAATGTCTTGATAATAAAGGAGATGCTGAGAACCGAACGGAGGGTTTTGTTTTGCAGTTCATTTTTCAGATCATATTCTGAGTTGCCTAGTTTTCAAAATGCAAAGTGTTTCTCCACAATGATAGAACAATGCAATAGAAATAATATTGGTAAATTGTCATGTAGTTTAATAAATGCTAATTTTTGACAATTTTGTCCATATATATAATATGTTCTAGTACTCTCTCCCCTTGCTCTCTCGTTTCTCCCTCCTGTGTCTGTCAGGCTCTACCCTATGCCCAACCGTTCCCAAGTTCCTGCCTTCTTTTAACAAGGACAGTACCCACTGGAGCCTGGGAGGAGGTCGTCAGGATGTGCACATCAGAAGATAATGACTTCCCTGTTTTCTGAATCAAAGGGGGTTGCGACCCACAGGTTGAAAAACCGCTTATCTAGCTCATCTTGATTTATGGGCGTGTCTGTGGGGGATTATCTTGATTGTTAACTGACTCAGGGGGCGCGATTCACTGCGGGGGTAGCGTCATTCCTTGGGCAGGTGATCCTGGGCTGTACAGATAGGAAAGCTAGCATACTGGAGTGTGACAACTTCATTGCTCCTTAACTGGGCACCCCACTTTGACTAGACCCTCAGTACATATATATATATATATATATATATATATATATATATATATATATATATATATATATATATGTATGTATGTTCTTCTGCAACCATACCACAGGCCAGCGGTCTCTGTCACCCCTCCAATCTGTCTTCAGTTCTTTCCCAAGGCAGGCTCCCGGAGGAGGAGGAAGAGAGAGGCCACCTCCTTCTCTCCCCCTCTCCACTCCCACCTCCCACCCACAGCCTCCGCGTCTGCGCAGCTGCTGTCCTTGCAGCTCCAGCTCTGCAGTGCCTGGCAGGGTCTGGTTGGGGAGGGTGAGTCCTTAGAGGGACCCTCGTGGACGGGAAGGGGGCGGGAGATTGGGTTGGGGGCGTGGGCACTAAGCTGGGGAGGTGCATTCATGTGTGACTGTGCATGCGTGTCCATGCGTGGGTCTGGGGTGGGCGGGTTCGCAGTACAGCTGCTCTAGGTCTGGGGTCTGGGAAGGGAGGGTCCCCAAAGCCACGTGGGAGGGGACGGCTGGAAAGGAGGGGGCGTCTAACCAGGTTGGGTCCGTTTTTTTCTGCTAAACCTGATCTGTTTACCCGGTGCCTGTACATCGAGCACGAATTTTAACAACCAGGGAGAAGGGACCCTGCAGGAATCTTGCACTCAGGCGTCTGTGCTCCCTTGTGGGGGTATGTGCACGCGCACACCATCTCCCCGGGGGATAGGTCCCCAATCTCTGTTGGGCTTGCTGCACCTGGGAATCTGGCCGCGTGTGTACCTGCGCATGTGTGCATTGTGTTGTTCCGGGTTCGGTGTGGTGTATCCTGCAACAGGCCAGGAGTATGGGTTGTGAAGTCCCACAGGTGCGGGGATTTAAGGGGCAGCCCCAACTCTCCTGAGCTCTGAGGCTGTGATGGAGACCCTTGCCCAGTAACTGCTCAGCAGGACTTGAAAGTCAGAACGTTCACTCCGGGAAACAGTGCCTCTATTACTGTTGTTATTATTATTGTTGTTGTTATTATTATTATTGTTATTATATTGTGACGATTTCCTTTGCTCTCACTGCCTCTCATCCTTTCCCCTCAGCGGATGGTACCTTTCTAATTCACCAAGAACCAAGATTTACTGTGAGCTGTAAATCTCCTGGGTCCTGTTTCTTGCCCTCTCCCCTTCCATTCCCTGTATCTGCAGTGTCTTCTAATCCCCGCCCCTCTGCTCCCAGGTCTCCTGTGTGTCATTGACTCCTGCCTACCTTTCCATTTCTTTCTTCCTTTCTTCCTCCCTCCCTTCTTCCTTCTCTCCTTCCTTCCTTCCTTCCTTCCTTCCTTCCTTCCTTCCTTCCTTCCTTCCTTCCTTCCTTCCTTCCTTCCTTTTTAAAATTACATTTATTTGTGTGGGACACAGTGTTCAGAGGACAAATTGTGGGAGCTGGTTCTCCTGGGAACTGAACTCATGTTCTCAGGCGCGGCAGCAAGCGCCTTTTATCCACTGAGCCATATTATCATCCTCTCCACCTTGTACCTTTTCTTCTCTAGATCCCTGCTTCTCGGCCTAAACCTGTGATTAATCATGCTTCATATTGAAAGTAAAGCAATAAACAAAACCTAATTCTTAGGATAGTCTAACACTGTTTCCTACCAGTGTTCGTGCATATTCACACACACACACATACACACACACACACACACACACACGGCACATTTTTCTGTCTCAGGCTGGTCTCACAATTCTCTATTCACCCTGACCCGATCCCTCTCCTCTCCCTCCTAGTTGCTGGGGTTGCTAAGGAGCATCCTGGTGGCTGGTTTATGCTGTGCTAGACACTGAATGGTAGGCAAGCACTCTGCCGCCCAGCCACATCCTCAGTCCCTTTACGTTACTTGTCCATGCGGAGATCTTGTCTTTTCACAGCTTCCCTACAACATGCACTCCAACCCTTACAGATGCTGCAAACTGGCAGCCCTATGATCTACCCTAGGTCTGACATCACTATTTGGTTCATGGGGTGTCTCCTTTTTAAACATTTGAAATCATGGGCTTTTATAATGGCAGACCCTGTCTCAAAAATAAATAAATAAAAACCAGAAGAAAGAGAGCAAGAGAGGGTTAATGTTAGGTGACGAGGAAGGGGGATGGGCGGAAGAACATGGGGAAGAAAGACATTACACAACTGCTTTGATTTTTCCTTGCTAGTTTTAACTTTTTTTTTCCTTAAATTTGTTTTGTTTTTAATCCGTGGTGGATAAGTGAATTCAACTTTTTAGGCATTGTGGTAGTAAAACTGTAAAATAAGTAACAATCCAACTAATTCACAGTTAGTAATAAGTGAAAAAACCTTTTCTTAAATGAAGCGAGGTGCTTCTGGGTAGTCACTTTCTGTACAAATGAACTTCACTGAGATGTACAGAGTTGGGGGCTGGGCACGTGTCTGAGTGGATTCCTTAAACCTGCTGTATGATGTTTTTATTTGTGAGTTAATTAGAATAAACCAATTTTATTTAAATATTTAAAAAGTGCAAAAGATGTCATCTGAAAAATAATTTTCTAGTCTTCTAAGAAATTGAAAGTGACAACTATGTGTCCCGTGGGTTTGCCAGGCTGAAGGGGCGAGGCAACTCCTCTCGAAAGGACACTCGATGGGGCTTTTGCCACAATCCTCGGTACTCCCTATTGTTTATCCTGTATTGTGCAGGGGCTGTTGTTTCTTTTTTCTTAAGCAGTCCTCTGCGTTTGCAATTTGATTTTCAGTTGCAGAAGTGAGAACCAGAGAGAGACTCTTGCTTGGCTTAGTTTATTCTTGTTCGCTTTCTGCAACGCTCTGGGGGTGTTTGCATCCTGACCCCGGGTGCTGGCATTTCCGCCATCATGCTGTCATATTTCCTGCCTGGTTTGGTGCTGCCTGCTCACCTCAAGGACATCAGTAGCAATTGAGGGGGGCATCCAGCCCCAAAGTTCTGTTGAGAACTATTTGGAAAGTTTCATATCCAGTCAAACACCCGTGGGTGGCAAGTATTTACAGAGAGGTGATGTTTAAATTAAGGTTAGCCTTGAAGGAAGGGTGATGCCAAGTGCTGGGATTAAAGGCATGTGCCACCACTGCCCGGCTGGGCTGGCAGTTTTAAAAAATGTGGGTGCTTGCGATCCTAACTTGGGCCTTCATATATTTAATTATAAATATGTATGATATATATTTGTGTGTATACATACACATATACGTGTATAGGTACATGCGGTTTATATGCATGTAAATACATCTTTCAAATTAACCCACACCTGTCTCCACTGTATAAATGAATGGTAATTTATTTACTCATCTTCTGTTGTCAGATATCTAAATGTAATGCTTTGCTTGCCTACCGTGTTGTCTCAGCTGGCCTCAAGCCTGAGACTGTGCTGACCTGCAGAGTGCTGACATCACAGATGTTCTCCACCACACCCGTGCTTGTCAGTGTTTGTTTCTGAGTCAGGGTGTCATGCGGCCCAGGCTGTTGCACTGAACTCACCCTGTAGTCGAACTTCTCTTCCTCCTCCAGCCACTTCCCTCTGTTCTGGACTTAGAGGTCTGTGTCACCACGGTTTGTGCCCAGTTTGTGCAGGATCTGAGGGCTCTGTGTGTGCTAGGCCAGTGTTCTATCAACTGAGCTACATGCCCAGCCCCAGCAGGAATGTTTTTTAAAATATCTGCATTGTGTAGCATGAATTCTAATTGGTCTTAATAATTAAAAATTGAAATCAGCTATCAGGAGGTGAGAGCCGAAGGATCAGAGAAGCAGAGCCGCCAGCCGCTAGAGTTCTTACCTCTACCAAAGGGGCGACCCTGTCCTCAGACTGACTGCTTCTGAGTGTCTGTCTCCTCCCACCTTATCTTCCTCTCTCCTATATCACTCCTGTCTCCACCTCTCTAGCACTGGGATTAGAAACATGTGATCCTAAGTGCTGGGATCACCTATGTGTGAGCTCTGTTTCTGTTTTAGACAGATTCAATCTCGTGTAGCCCAGGGTGGCCTTGAACTCACAGAGATCCATCTGCTTCTGTCTCTTGGGTGCTGGGTTAAAGCTATGTGACACCACTGCCTGGCCTCTCTGGCTAACTAGTGGCTTAGCTCTGCACTCCGATCTTCAGGCAAGCTTTATTTGCTATAGTACATACAAAATATCACCACAGCATTGTTTAAAAATGTATTTGTGCCGGGCGGTGGTGGCGCACGCCTTTAATCCCAGCACTCGGGAGGCAGAGGCAGGCGGATCTCTGTGAGTTCGAGGCCAGCCTGGTCTACAAGAGCTAGTTCCAGGACAGGAACCAAAAGCTACGGAGAAACCCTGTCTCGAAAAATAAAAAAAAAATGTATTTGTGTCTGTGTGTGTGTGTGCGTGCATGCGTGCATACAAGTGCTCTCAGAGGCCAGAAGAGGATGTTAGATCCCCTGGAACTGGAATCAAAGAATGTTATGAGCTGTTTGATGTGTGTGCTAGGAGCTGAACCTGGGCCCTCTGCAAGAGCAGCCTGTGTTGTGACTGCTGAGCTAGCCCTCCAGTTCCAGTTCCCCATAAAAGTTCATACAGTAGCTTCAACTATGAGTATGAGCAGCTTTGTGTTGTTTTTCTGTATCTCTGTGTGGTGTATGCGAGTGTGCGCATGCAGCAGCCCATGTCGGCACACACAGACACCAAAGGATGTTTTCCTCGGACATTCTTTACCTTGTTTATTTCGAGGCAGGGTCTCTTTGGCCAGCCTGGTGGATGCTCATTGTTTGGGCTACACTAGCTGACCAGTAGGCCCCTGGAATTTCGTCCTTGTCCCTCCTCCAGTGAAGGGGTTACAGATGTGTGCTGCCTGGCATTTTTTTGGTCCTTTTTTTTTAAAAAAAATTTGTGTACTTGGGATTTGAACTCAAGTTCTCGTGTTTGTGCAGCAAGATCCACCCACTGAGCCATGCACTAGGCCCCTGGATATCTTTGTATTGTAAATATAGACAGAGCAGTGGTGGCTTCCACAAGCACGTGGGCATGGGATCGTTGTCCTGTCTGTGGGTGCTGAGGACTGGAGCATCACTTGTGGGTATGCATATATTTAGCCTTAGCAGATGGTGCGGTGGGGTTTTGCTCAGTGATTGTTGGGCTAACAAACACTCCCACCAGCACCTGTTAAGCCAGTTTGCTTGTAAGATCTACCTCTAAGAATTTCCCAGGGATGGTTTATATCACGGTGGGAGAAGGAGTGCCAGTGTCTCTTTTCATTTTTTGGTTTTTACAGTTGTTGAGAATAGCTATAGAAACAGGCACAGTAAAAGTAAGCAAATAGTGGATCGTGTTCTGACTAGAGCTGTCCCATTGGCTCCTGAAGCTGCTCCCCACTTCCTAACTAAGGGGCACCCCAATAGGAGAGAGGCTAACGACACAGCTGCTGAGTGTGGCCTCAGTGTCCAGGAGGCAGTTACAAGAGGATCAGGAGTTTGAGGCCAGCCTGGGATATGTAGTGAGTTCAAAGCTACGCTGAACTACTTGGCAGTGCCTAAAAACAAAACAAGGGCTGGTGAGATGGTTTGAGGAGTAAAAGCACATGCCACACAAACCTGGCAACTTGAGTTCCATTCCTGGATCCTCTGGTGAAAGGAAAGAACCAATTCTCAAAAGCTGTTCTCTGAATTCTGTGCACACACACACACACACACACACACACCCCAAAAGTTTAAAAGCCAGCAATGAAACAAACAACATTGGCACCAAGCTGAGGCATTCTCTTTGATTCCTGTTGAGAACAAGTAATTTTTTTTTCCTTCCAGAAATTCCTGGCTGGGTTTGAAATCTTTTCCTGTGCCTCTTTGGATATTAGACTAACTAACCTCCATAACTAGAATCCTTTATCCACAACTAAAAATCTAGATTATTGTAACCAGTCCAGATAGACAATGACAAAGCTAGTAGGTATTTTACACTTAGTTATACACTTTGTTTTGTTTTATTTTATTTTTTGAGACAAGGTTTTTCTGTGTAGCTTTGGAGCCTGTCCTGGAACTCACTCTGTAGACCAGGCTGGTCTTGAACTCACAGAGATCTGCCTGCCTCTGCCTCCCAAGTGCTGGGATTAGATGTGGGACACCACCACCTGGCTTACTTATATACTTTTGTGTGTATGTCGGGGCATGGTACACATATGAAGGTTAGAAGACAGCATATAGGAGTTGACCTCCTTCCTCCAAGTGGGTTTCAGGAATCAAACTCAGGGCATTAGGCTTGGCAGCAGACTTCGTTACTCATGCTACAGCACAAAGCCAGTGAACGGCTGGGGAGTAGGTAGAGGGTTGACATCATCAGAGCTGAGTGTATCCCAGGAAACAGGGAGATTGTGACAAGCTTCTGCTTCCTGGGGACAAAGTCTCAGGCAAGGATGAAGGCTGGGACAGCAGACAGAGAGCAAGGTGTTTTCTAAGAAAAGAGCAGGAGGCTTGCTGATTGGTTGGATGTGGTGTGAGACAGACAAGGTAAGGACAGCATTGTTGAGATTCTGGGGAGGATGGAGGGGTCCTGGGCAAGAGTGGAGGATCTAGAAGGAGAATGTGCTGGGCGTAGAGAGAGATGAGTTGCATTTGAAAATGATGCATTCAGAGGCCTTTCAGACATACTTCTCCAAGAGATAAATGATGGATGGAGGACTGGAAAGATGGCTCAGTAGTTAGGAGATCACACTGCTCCTGCAGGAGACCCAAGTTTGATTTCCAGAAACCATGTTGGGCAAGTCACAACCTCTGATAACTCCAACTCCAGGAGAAACTAATGCCCTCTTCTGGTCTCAAGGTACTGCACTCAGGTGCACATACCCACATACATACCCATAAAATTTAAAAATACAAAAAAACCTCATAAAATTTTTTAAGTGATGATTTGTGATACAGATTAAAAAGATATGATCCATGTAGCCTCTATAAAAATTTAATATAAATATGTGTTATTACATCATTTATTTAATATAAATACAGATAATTTAATATAAGTTGTATGCCACATTTGTATGTGTGTATATGCATGCAGTGCACATGTGTGGAGGTGCAAATACACTTGTCTGTGTGTGTATGAAGGTCAGAGGACAACTTTGGGTGTCATTGCTCAGGTGCCATCCTCCTTGGTTTTGGAGGGTGGGTCTCTCAGTAGCCTAAGCCTTGCTGGTGAGGGGTAGACTGTTTAACGAGCAAGCCTCAGAAAGCCTCCTTCCCAGGTGTGAGGTTTCAGTGTACAGGTGTGAGTGTACAGCAAACACTTTTCTGCCTGAGCCATCTTCCCAGCCTGCATATCACACATATGAAAAAAATTCAAATATTATGCCCAGGGTCAGTTGGCTTTATCTTTCTGTGTGTGCCCTTTTATCAACTTCTTTTCCTTAACTGCACATTTTAAGAGTTGCATTATGTTTTATTTGTGTGTGTGTGTATCATGCATGTGTGCCCAGGAGCACAGCTGGAGGCTAAATGACAGCTTGTAGGAGTCAGGTCTCTCCTATCATGTATTATACTCAGGCTGCCAGACTCGGTGGGCAGTCATCTCGCCCACCAAGCCATCTAAGTGGCCCTTTTTTTCCCTCTTTGTTTCAGAAGTATTTCTTTAATATACACATGGCTGTTGCACACATTTCAGGGGTTAAATGATATACTATAATGTGTGTGTAATGGCCAGATCAGGGCCATTGGTCATCCATCACCTCAGATACTGGGAATTTCTTTATACAAGAATGTTCAAAATTCTATTAGTTGTTCTGAAACATTGAATTAATTGTTGTCAACTACAGTTACCCTACATTATTCTCTTAATGAAAAACTGAACTTTTAAAAAAATAATTCACTTATTTTTATTTTATGTGCATTGGCATTTTGTCTGCATGCATGTCTGTGTGAGGGTGTTGGAGTCACAGACAGTTGTGAGTTGCCATGTGGTGCTGGAAATTGAACCCTGATCCTCTGAAAGAGCAGCCAGTGCTCTTAACTGCTGAGCCATCTCTCCAGTCTCGAAAAGCCGAACTCTTAAGCCTGTTTTCCATTCTCTTAGTCTGTCTTCCCCTTTGCACTCTCCCCAGGCTCCAGCTACCTGATACTAATATAATAATACCTTCTATGAGGCCCGCTTTTTAGCTACATGTATGTTCTAGTTTCATTTCTGTTACTGTAACAAAATACCTTGACACCAAGCAACTTACCGGAGGAAGCGTTTGCTGTAGTTCACAATTCCATGTTACAGAGAAATTGCAGGGACAGTATGAGACAGTTGGTCTCATCAAATTTATAGTCAAGAGCGGAGAAGAATAAATGCATTGCATGCTTGCTCGTTTGCTTTTGCTTGGCTCGATTTTTCCGCTTTTATCCAGTTCTGCATCCTTCCTAGGGAATGGCGTCACCCACAGCGGGCTAGGTCTTCCCATATCAACTAATTAAGATGTTCTCCTACAGACACGCACACAGGCAAACCCAGAGTAGATTATCCCTCATTAAGGTTTTCCTAGCAATCAGCACCATGGCTAGCACCGTTCACTAGATGATCCTGTCTGTCAGCTCGTGCATTCCCAGGCGGTTCTATGTTGTGTCAAGCTGATAAACTTGCCAATCCCAATATACAAGTGATCTCAGCATATAAGTGCTATCATATGATGTCTGTCTTCTCAAAAGTGTTTTAAAGGATAACACAGCTATCACCTCAATTTTCCTCCAGCTACTTCAAGAACACTTCTAACACAAAGATGGGTGCGCCTGGTGTGGTGGCACACATTTGTAATCTTAGCACTTTGTGTTCTGAGATGGGAGTATTGTGAGTCGGAGTCAAGACTGGGCTGTGCAGTAAGTTTAGGCTAGCCTGGGCTTCTAACAAGACCTTGTCACAAACAGAGGGAAAGGCAGACAGACAGATAGTGTCTTATATTTCCTTATGCCATCCCAGCAATCAATAAAGTAAGCAACAAGTATTTAGTATCATTAAATTCTCAGCCCACATAAATTCTCTACAATAAATATTTTTGCTTCACAGCACGATGCTTGGGATCTGCCTTTATGATAGTTAATCTTGTCGTCTAAATTACCATCTTTGATGGCAATTTAGAATCACCATGGAAACCCTGTGGACCAGTCTATAAGGGTGTTTCCAGACAGGCTGAACTGATTAGGAGAAACCTACCCTGAATGTAGGCACCTGCAGTCCATGGAGTGGGATACTGGACTGAATAAAAAGGAGAAAGGGGGCTGGCTGTGGTGCCACATGCCTTTAATCCTAGCACTCAGGAGGCAGAAGTAGGTGGATCTCTTTGAGTTTGAGGCTACTCTGGTCTACAGAGTGAGCTCCAGGACATCCAGGGCTACACAGAGAAACCCTGCTTCAACACACAAACAAAACAAAACAAAACAACACAAAAGGAGAAAGGGAGTTGAGCAGATTCCTGCCAGGGCAGGCAATGCCACCAGCTGCCTCATGCTCCTGTGGTAGTGCTCCCTCCCATGATAGGTCATGAATCAATATAAACCCTTCGTTTTTAACCTCTGAACCATCTCTCCAGCACTCTGCTGTTTTCCTAGCAATCAGCACCATGGTTAGCACCGTTCACTACATGACCATGTGTCTGTCGGTCTTCAGGCTTTGGATCCTGTGCCTGGGGAACTGCACAGGACACTGAAACAGAGAAGTGTAAGCCTGCCTTGGAAGCCCCACCTCCTCCTGAGGAGATGCAGAGCCTCAGGACTGAGCAGACACAGGGACTGCTGCCCCGGGACAGCAGGGCCTGGGAGAAGCCTGGCCACCCCACCTTCCCTAAGGACTGGGAGGCTGTGGAGGTCGGGGCCTCCAGCTGCGACAGCGATGAGAAAGGTGAGGGGTCTTGTGGGGGATGGGCAAGGGAGATGCTCTGGAGAGAATGCAGGGGGAGGCTGAGCATCCATTCTGTTGCTTGCTGAGTCAACGGACACAACTCAGGGAATGCTGCATTGGTCAGCTAGTGCTGTGCAGGAATTCATCCCAACGTTTAGCCACTTAATGCAGCAAGCATGTGGGGGTTCGTATTTCTGTAGATCAGGGGACATTTCTCCTGTTTGCTGTTTCTGCACTTGCCTGTGAGCCTTGTGTCTCCAGGAGGTTTATTCTCTTGGGTCCTTGGAGGGTAGTGAGGAACAGGGAATGCTGGGATGCCTAAGCACTGAAAGATTTTAAAAATGAGTGTGCGTGTGTGTCTCTGTGTGTGTGTGTGTGTGTGTGTGTGTGTGAGAGAGAGAGAGAGAGAGAGAGAGAGAGAGAGAGAGAGAGAGAGAGCGCAAGAGTGTACAGGTACCCACAGAGGCCAGAAGAAGGCAGAGGCTACTGTAGAGTTACAGGTAATTGTGAGATGTCTGATGTAGTTTCTGGGAGCTGAGCACACATCCTCAAGAGCAAGCACAGCATCACCTTTTAAACACTGAGCATCTCTCCAGCCCTCCTCGGCACTTTTAAAGCCTGTGCTAGCAACTCAATGATCCTATGTGATTGGTCAAGGCCAGGATCAGTGAGGGAGGGGTTTTTGGGTGAAACTTTTCATGGAGAGACATCACACACACACACACACACACACACACACACACACACACACACCTCAGAGAGAGAAGCCAAGATTAAGGTCACTAACAAGAATCTGCATGGCAGGGGTCAGAATGTGTTGTTAAACCTGCAATGAACAATTCAGACCCTACTCTCTAATAATTACACAGCTCAAATGTCAAGGGTGATGAAGGTTTTTCATTTTCATTTTCTTTTTTTTTTTAAAGCTGTTTTCCAGAATAAGTGGTAGGTTTGGGAAGTCAAGAGTGAAAAACAAGAGGTCAGTTAATAGAGACCTCTGGGCCAGCAGGATGGGTCGGTGGAGAGAACTGACCCCCAATTGTCCTCTGACCTCCACATGTGTGCTACAGCGTGTGCCTCCACTCACCCCTCAAAATAGTAAGAGGGGAAAAAAAAGGTGTACTTTAAACTGGGCATGGTAGCTGACTCTTGTAACCTAGCACTTGGGAGGCTGAGGCTTGAGAATTGCTCATGAGTCTGAGACTAACCTGGGTTAGAGGGAGAGTTCCAGGCCAGTCTGAGATAAGTAAAACAAAACAGTCTCTGCCAGCTTCATTCCATTTAGGACTGGGAAGGATGCATAGGTTGCAGCCATATGGGAAATTTTCCTGGAAGCCTCTCTCATGGAAGGGAGAGAGACTCCTGTAGCAATTCTTCCTCTGGGCTCCTCATTCAGATATTGGCTGGAAGCCTGTCAGGGAACTTCTACCTTCTGGACAGGTGAATGGAGGAACCCATCATACGGCCCAGTTTAGGTCATGTAGCCAGCTGCAGGATCTGAATTCAGCCCGACACGTTGAGAGCCCCACATGAACTGTGTGTGTATGCATGTATATCTGTGTGTATATGTCTGTGTATCTGTGTTTATGCATGCTTGTGTGTGTTTGTTTGTGTGTTTCTGCATATATAAGTGTGTACGTATATGTATGTTTGTATGTATTTATGTATATGTGTTTGTGTTTGTATATGTTTATACATTACATGTGTGTGTTTTTATGTATTATATGTATATGTGTTTGTATGCATTTGTATATGTGTGTTTGTATATATGTGTTTATATATATATACATATATATGTGTGTTTTATGTGTATGTGTGTATGTTTATGTGTGTATATGTATGGTGTATGTATGTGTAGATCTATGTGTGTTTATATGTGTGAGGTCATTAGTAGGCAAGGGGTAGGAATAAATAGATGGGGCCATGGGGAGAGCGAGGGAGCCTTGCTGAAGTGTCCTGGTTGCTCACCAGCAGCTCCTCCCTCCTCTGTTTCATTGTCTTCACAGATCTGTCTTCCCAAGAGACAGGGCTGTCTCAGGAATGGAGCTCGGTAGAAGAAGAAGATGACTCTGATGACTCCCAGGTATGTGGAGGAATTATTTCTTTCAGCACAAACGTTACCCTGAAGATCTCAGTGAGTTGTCACCTTTCCTTCCTCAGCCTGGAATGACTTCAGTACATAGACATTCCAAGTGCTCTCTCATGAGAGATATGGCACATTTCTGTAGTGGCCAGATACAGTGGTGGGTCCCTTGTGACATGTATGTATCTCTATGCACACAAACCGACCACAGCGCTGCACCTGTAGTCAGTCTGTCCACCCCCAACCATCCACCCAGCCGTCTACCCATCCATCCACCCATCCATTTATCCATCCATCCATCCATCCATCCATCCATCCATCCATCCACCCACCCACCCACCCACCTGTCCATCCATCCATCCATCCATCCATCCATCCATCCATCCATCCATCCGTCCATCCATCCATCCACACATCTGTCCATCTGTCTATCTGTCTGTTCATTTGTCCATCCATCGGCCCACCCACATGTAATCCCATGCATCCATCCACCCACCCATTTGCCTATCCCCTTCATCTAGTCTTCTTCTCTCTCCCACAGAAAACCTGGGCTTGATCTTCAGCCCAGCATTTATCTGTAATCCTTGCACTTAGGAAATAGAAACAGGAAATGGGAAGTTCAAAGGTTATTCTTGACTATGTAATGAATTGAAGCCAGTCTGGGCTGCATGAAACTCCACCTCAAAAGAAAAAAAAATAAGGTTTACTTAAATAGGGTAATACAGAAAACATACACACACATACATATTGGTTAATACATATTGGTCTTTATTCTTTTTCCAGTTTACTTGTACTTTAGAAGGAACAATGCATTAGTTATCTTTCATCCTACTGTTACCACAACACCTGACAATATATGAGAGGCAAGATTTACTTCTGCTCATGGTTTTAGACAGTTCTAGTCCATCAGCCCAGTTATTGGGGTGGGAGTGTGTGGTGGAGGCTGTTCACTTAGGAAAAATGAAAGAAGCAAAAAACATCATGAATCAGGACTTCATAGTGATTCACTTCCCTCAGCCTGTCCCTGCCTTCTGAGTATGAGTATTAAGATAAATAGCAAGTATCTGAAGCTGGAGAGATGGCTCAGTGGTTAAGAGTGCTTTCTGCTCTTCCAGAGGACCCGAGTTCTGTTCCCAGCACCCATGTCAAACAGCTGTAACTCCAGCTCCAGGGGATCCAATGTTCTTTTCTGGCCTCTGTGGGTACTGCATTTGTGTGCACATAACCCACTAGCACCACAGACACACATACATGCAAATTCATATAAATCTTGGACTGGAGAGATGGTCCAACAGTCAAGGATGATGTCATGTTTTAGAGCTGGAGGGTCTGAAGGAGTGATGTAGAGGGAATTATATTACACTTTCTCAGTGAGGGGCAGTTACTAGGATGTGTGTGGAATGTCATGTATAGCCTAAGATGCTAGGTCGTGAGGGGTGGCTCAGTGTGGAAAGCACGGGCAAGTGCGAAGAATGAAGTTTGGATTCCCAGAACCCATGCAAATTCTGGGTAGATTTGGCAACCTGCATTTAACTCTAGTACTCTAAATGTGGAGGGTGGAGACTGGGGGCTCCTGCTGCAAGCGGGCTGACTACTGTAGTCTACGTCACTGGGGGCTCCTGCTGCAAGCAGGCTGACTACTATAGTCCAGGTCACAAGCTCAGGTTCAATTGAGAGACCCTGCTTCAATGTATAAGATGGAAATCAACCAAAGGAGATTGCTTATGTTAACTTCAGAAATGCCTGTGAATGCACATGGGTGTACACATGTGTGTACATACACATGTATGCCCCTATACATGTCAACATGCATTCTGACAAAACACAAACCTGCCAAATAGCTCAAGGTAGCTGTTATATTTATAAATGAATCTGTTCACACAATGAGATAGACAGGTTGGGCCGAGAACTAGATACCAGTAACACAAAGCTAAGGCTTTCTAAATAAGTGATATGTTGAAAATTTTATCTCCTTATTCTGAAATTTCCTTTTTAAAAAACACAGACATGTTGCTTGTTTCCGTATATTTATCTAATATCTGGCTATTCTGTCATGCAGTTTTAAACTTAAACGACTTCTCTGCTGGTAGAATCCTAATCGTAGGATCTTACTTTCCTACAGTTAGTGATGCTAGCCTCCTTCCTGTCCAGTGCTAACATTTTCTTTCTTTCTTTCCCCCCTTTTAGGGCTTTATGGAGTGGTCCAAAGCTCCACAGCAGACAACCATCGTGTTGGTAGTATGTGTGCTGTTCTTGTTCTTGGTTTTAACCGGGATGCCCATGATGCTCCACATTTAAATGTCATGGTTGCCACTGTATGGAAACATAAGCTCTGTGTCACATTAAGGAACTGTCCTGGCTAGAAACAAGGCATGGGTACTGAACATTATGAAACGCCTTTCAAACATCCATCGAGATGAGTTTATTATTTTTTAATTTGTTTATTTTAAAGATTTATTTTTTAATTATGTGTGTCTCTCTCTGTCTATACGTGCTATTGTGAGTGTAGTACCAGCAGAGGCCAGAAGAGGGAGTATGAGCCCCTGCAGCTGGAGTTGTAGGCAGTTGTGAGCTGCCTGATATGGGTGCTGGGAGCAGAACTCTTGTCCTCTGCAGGAACAGTAAGCATCTTTTACTGTGGAGCTATCTCTCCAGCTTCATGAGTTTTTCTTTTTAAATTTTTTAAATTAAACCTTCTTAGTATGAGGTTTTTTCATTACTGAAAAATTTTTAAGTGAACTCATCACTGTAAAAACACATTATTTTGTGTACTACTGAGAAATTTTGTTTACTACCAAAAAAGAAAAATGTGAGTTAATTGTAAGACACTGTGAATTGGAAGGCGTCTCTTCAGAGAAGGTAAAAAATGTACAACTTAGGGTCAATGTTGAACCATTTTCTGTCTTTTAAAGATATTATATTACAATTTAATGTTTTGCTTGTGTGTGCATCTATGTATCAAGTATGTGCTTGGTGCCTGTGGAGGCCAGAAAAGTGTGTTGGGTCCCTTAAAAGTGGAGTTACAGATGGTTCTGAGCCACCATGTGGGTGCTGGGAATTGAACCTGGTTCTTTTGGAAGAGCAGCCAGTGCTCTTCATCTTTCCAGTCTCAGCATCATAGCATCTTCAGGATGTACTCTCTTTCCACATACGACCTTATTTTTCTTGATATTTTATGTAAGGATTCTTGCCTCTATCTTGATGTCTCTGGTTGGTGCTATTTTGTGAAGTTTTGGTCTTATGACTTAAGCTTGCATCATTGAAAGATCTGAGTAAGTTTTTACACTTTTTAATGCTTTCAAATAATTTCTGTAGCTTGAGAAACATCAGGTTCTTGATAGCTTAAAAAATTTACTGTGACTGGAGAGATGGCTCAGTGGTAGAGAGTGGTCATCACTCTCGCAGTTCTTTTCCTGTCACACATGAAACACACAGTGCTCACAGCTGCCTGTAACTCCTGCTCCAGGTGTCAGGCTCCCTCTTCTGGACTCTGGGGACATGACACTCGTGTACATAACCCACTCATATCCCCCCCACATGCACATATAATTAAAAAATAAATCTTCTAAATTGTTTATTTTTTTAAATAATTCAATAATAATCAGTTCTGATTTGTGAGGGGAATCTCAGGAAATGTTTGGACAGAGTTTGAGTTGTCAGAACTCATTTATCAGTCATTACTTTGATAATTCTATATTGTTAGCTTGTGAATTTTTTTTAAATTCTCCTTGGATTCATTTTGATGATTTATAATAGTCTTTTATCCTCTAGAGAGTTCTTCATTCCATAGACCTTTTGAGATTATGAACGCTATTTTTATAATTGAACAGATTCTTTGCTTTCTTTTCTGTCACTGTTCTCCTTTCAACTTGTCTGTGGTTTGCTTGATCTTTAGTTTTACCAAACACTTATCTGGTTCTTATTACTGTTTTCCCAAAGATCTAGTGTTTGGCTTTATTTATATCCATTATTTCTTTTATTTGTTATTTATTTTTTAATATATTAAATTATAAAATATATATTGTGCTTAGGTTTGACTACTTTTATTTCTTGTGTCACATTTTATGCTGAATACTTAATTTAAATTCTCTCTGTACTTGCAATAATAACATATTTAATAATAGAAATGTCCTTCTGCGTATAACCTTGGTCACGTCCTGACATTATATAATCGACATCTTTGCTTGTTGTGACTTTTTTGTAGCACTCCTACTAAATGCTTGGAAGTTCAGTGGTTTAGTTTGCTTTTTGTTCAGAAACGCTTTTGCCAGGCTGGGCATGGCTGGGGAAATAGTTCAGAGGGTAAGAGAGCTTGCTCTGCAAACATGGGGACCTGAGTTTGAATCCCCAGGATCAGCACAATGCAAGACTGTCTGTGCTGTGATCTCAACACTGGGAGGTGGTGTTGAGTGGAGACAGTGGCCAGAGCTCACTGGCAAGCCAGCTTAGCCGAAAGCTCAAGCTTCTAGTTGGGTGAGGACTCTGTCTGTGCAAGGCAATAAGGTGGAAAGCAAAGGAGGAAGACAGCCCATGTCCTGCCCTAGATTCCACAAGCACAAGTGGCTGAGCACTTACACACTCAGATGTGTGCTACCAACCCTCCCACCCCCACCCCCACCCTTGTCCCCCACCCACCAAAGGAAAAGGAGTTGTCTAATTTTTATGCTTTGCTAATGTAACCTATAATATATTTGCTTCCAAAACATTTTTTCAGAGCTTCAGCCATGGCCAAGGACATGTCCTGACATTATAGCTGTTACATGGATAGTTAAGATGAACCTCTGCTCTTTGTAGACTAGAGAGTCATGTTCACCTGCTATGTGACTTTGAACTGCTGCCTCTGTTAATCTGACTGACCAGTATATTTTTATATTTACTTTATGTACTCACTAGTTGTATAATTCAATACAAACAAATCCAGAGCTATTATAACTTGTCGGTTAAATGACATATGTAAGACACCAGGCACATAAGGCATATAATAATCACTCAATAAATGCCAGTTAAAACCTGATTCTGACTCTTTGGTTGCATAGAGAATGATTGCCTTTAGCCAATTTGGTGACCTGAAAGTTTCCTTGTCAAATATAACTTGCTATGAGTGTCCTTTTCTTTTTAAAATCCGCTGTGGGGTTGTGCACAGGATATATCCACTGCACCATTTTGTTTGAAAAGGATTTTCTTTTTTAGATGTATTTATTTTATTTTGTGTGTATGAGTGTCTTGCCTGGTGCCCACAGAGACCAGAAGAGGGTGTCAGAACCTCTGGAACTGGTGTTATGGATGGTTGTGACCAAATCCACATTCTTTGTTAGAGCAACCAGTGCTGTCAACTGCTGAGCCATCTCTTCAGCATCCAGAGCTTTTTTTCTTTTTTAAAAATTGATTTTATTTAGTGCATGTATGTTTTGTGTGTGCATGTGTGTTGAGTGTGCATATGCACAGGTGTATACTTGCTTGTCTGTATATGAACTACATGGTATGCAGTACCCACAGAGGCCAGAAGAGGGTGCTGGATTACGGGATCTGAAGTAACAGAAGTCAGTGAGCCCTACAATGCAGTTCCTGGAAACTGAACTTGGGTTCTCTTAGGAGACCAGCAAGCGGTCTTTAACACTGAGTCATCTCTCCTGCACCATGTAAAAACATTTTCAATGGCCTCTCTGGGGTTTGTTATAGAAATAATCAGGGGTAAATACAAGGTGATCTCTCCCTTTTATCCTCTCTCAGGGTAACTGTATCCAACAAGCCCTTAAAAGACGTCTGCTGTTATGTAGTTGGGATTTTATTAGCTATAAACAAGAGACACTCAATTCAAATGTGTGTCTTTTTGTTATGTGCTATATATTAATATATTTACAATTAGCATATACTTATTTACATATAATATATGATATTAATTATATTATATAACATACAATACAATCTATAAAATATATAACATATAATTAATACATTTAAAATTAATATGTTATATGTTAAACTTATTAGCATACTAATAAATACGTTAGGAGAACATATTTATTATGGACTCATGTTGCACTAAAACTTGAGAAATATTTGGCTAGACCCTGGGACCCAAACTGTCAATATGGTCTTTCCTCTTCATTGACCTCACACATATGCCCACTTCCAAGACTGACAGCCCTCTCCCTGATGCTGTCTTTGGAGATGGTCACCTCTTCTGGTCGTCACATCCTCCAGACAGCAGCTCTCCTCAGAATGTAAAGGATATTGTGTGTGTATCAAGCTGTGGGCCCTTCTCGGTGGCTGTTGTGGCTCAGTGGAATGACTGGATAGTGCTCAAGATGGATTCACCTGGGAACCTCAGGGGGTCACAGACAGGCTCAGAGGCAGGAAGAAGCAAATTCTCTCTGTTATGGGAATTGCTTTAATGGTGTAAATATGTGCTACATTTGCTTATGTTATGGAATATTACTTTAATTACGTAAAGATGTGTTGCTTATGTTTATGTTGCATTTTTAAAAATTATGTAAGGATGTGTTGTATTTGTTTACCTTGCCTGCCTAAGGCTGATCGGTCTCATAAAAAGCTGAACAACCAATAGCTATGCAGTACAGGGATAGGCGGGGCTGGTGGGCAGAGAGGATAGATAGGAGGAAGAAAATGGGAGAAGAGCGTGAGAGAGGAGAGATAAGGAAGAAAGAGGGGAGATACCCTGGCCAGGCAGCTGCCAGCCAGCCTGACATGGAGGAAACAGGAAAGTAAGACATACAGAAAAAAATGTAAAAAGCCCTGGACAAACTGTAGATAAAGAGAAACAGATTAATACAACAGCAAAGATAAGGCCTAGCATTCATAACTAATAATGTTTCCATGTCGTGATTTGAGAGTTAGTGGCCCAAAAGAAAGCCTGCTACACTCTCTACTGCCAAAACCTCTGACACCTGGTGATCCCCTCCCCACACCAACCTCAAATTCTTCAGCCTCCTCTGGCACACTCCAGACAGCTACAAAGTTATGGGGGACATAGTGGTGTTTTCCACGATCCTCCTCTGTTTGGGTGTGAGAATTTGCTAGAATAATAGCTCACAGGACACAGGGAAACACTGGCTTTACTGTTATTTTTGTTTGTTTGTTTGAAAATGTTTACTTTTACTTTATGAGTGTTCTGTGTGCATGTATGTCTGTATGTATGTCTACATGCATGTGGTGCCTGCAGAGGCCTGAAGAGGGCGTCAGATACACTGGAGCTGGAGTTATAGATGGCTGTGAGTTGCCCCACACGGGTGCTGGGAATTGTTCTTGGGGCCTCTGGAAAAGTGGCAAGTATTCATAACAGCTGATTTATCCCTCTGGCCCTTAATTATTTTTATTTTTTGAAAAACTCATACACGTATATAGCGTATCTTGGTCATACCCTTTCCCTTCCCTTCCTTCCAGCTTTCCCCACCCCCACAATACATTCTCCATTATCTTCCCTATTTTATGTCTTTTAAAACATAACCCATTTGTTAAAAAATAATCTATTTAGTGGTGGTGTGTGACTTTAGTTCCAGCACTCGGGAGGCAGAGGCAGTTGTATCTCTAAGTTCAAGGCCAGCCTGGTCTACAGAGCCAGATCGAGTTCCAGGACAATTAGGGCAACATAGAGAAACCCTGTCTAGAAAAAAATAAAACCTCTCCTGACACACACTAGATACTATTGGCCCTGTCCATGCTTGCGGTGTATGTGTGAGGTTATTCACTGAGGCATGGGAAACTTACCAATGACCACCCCTCCCAAAGAAAAATGCCCCCCCACCAGTAGCCGCCAACTGCTTTTAGTATCTCAGCTGGGGTGGGACTTCAAAAGCCCCTCCCCTTAATTTTTTTCTTCGTTTGTTTGTTTTGAGACAGGGTCTCACTATGCAATCCTAACTGGCCTGGATCTCCCTTTGTAAACCAGGCTGGTCTTAAAGCCCCAGAAAAACCCTCCTGCCTCTGGCTCCTGAGTGCTGGCATTAAAGGCACAGCACCAAACCTACCCAGGCCATGCTGGAATTTTTAGCTGGTTTGATCCTGGGCAGGTTGTGCGCCGGAACCAAAGATGATGTGAGTTCAAGGTTGAGAGCGGCACAAATCTGCCTGCTATGAGCGCTGGGAGGAATAAGTGAGGAAAACCCTAGTCAATTTTGTCTTATTCAAGAATCTTGAATAACGTATTTTATTTTATTAAAGAATCTTGAAATTTATATTCTATTCTCGTATGTGAGTGTCAAGCGTCCATTCCGCCACTAGAGGGCAATGTTTAATAAGGGACAGGGAAACAGGAGCCTATTTGAAATTAAATTTAATGTGGAAAACTACGACATAAATGATACCTGGAGATGCTTTCAATTTTTTCTTTAGATGAAATGCTTGAGTACAGTGGTTAAAATTTATTTTTGAAGTATAATAAAAATACCAAGCAGTTAATATTTATTATTCTAATAATTTTAAATGTTTTAGAAAAATTCTGAAGGGACCCTACTGTTTTCCACATTGAATTTGACACGTCATTCCCACCATCAGCGGTTTATCCAAATCCTGATAGCACGATATTCTATCTTTGCTTTGTGTGTGGGGGTGGGGAGGATGAGGGTGTGTGGAGATTAGAGAACTTGTGGGTGTCAATTTTCTCCTTCCTTAGGCTTGACAGCAAACCCCTTTCCCTACGGAGCCATGTCGCCGGCTCTTGTCTTTGGGTTACAGGTGAGTACGGGAATGTGACAGGACTTTATTCTATTGAACAGGAAAAGGTCATTTTCTTCCTTGGTTTTTCTCGTTAAGGTGCGCTATGAAACGCTGCCCGGGCGCATTTCTCAAGCTTCGGAATCACAGCATCACTTCTTCCTGAACACCGACTTTCTTGTTGCTTCGGCTTTAAAGGGTCCAGGTCCCTGGGGGAGGGGCGGGAGCAGGAGGGTGGGTGCAGCGGTCTCCGTAGAGAGAATGGAGGAGCTGGTCTGGTTACCCAGCAACGCAGGCTCGGTATCTGGGAGGTGGGGAGGGGTGTTCGCCTCGGCCTCTCGCAGCTGCACAGGCGAAGGACAGTGGTGTGCACGTCCTTTGGTTTAGTCAACAGCTTCTCACTTGTGTTTCCACTCGGTCTATGTTTGCAGTTTCAGGCCTGTTATTAGCATAAGTTAGGCCAGTAATTCACCAAGGTTTAGCTCATGGGTCCTGCGAGAAACCAAGACTGGTTCAGAAACCAACACGTTCTAACCCCTTTTCTCCTTCTAAGAACACTTAGAATTTTTTTTTTGGGGGGGGATAGGTGGAGTGGGGGTCATTTCCTATTCAATTTCCCACAGGATGTAATAATGCAATGCATTTGATTTAGGAAGTAGATAGGAGGCAGGATGATGAAATGGCTGGGGGGGGGATGGGTGATTACAACAACCTGCTGACCCGAGTTTGAGTCCTGTGACCCACAAGCTGGAGGGAGAGCACTGACTTCTGCAAGTTGTCCTCTGACATCCATGGGCCAGCAATGACATGTGCGTCACCCGCCCCCCCCCAAATAAATAAATATAAAAAAGTAGATGTGAGCATTCAACTGTCAACTAAGGAAGGTATGGGTGTGGTTTGCAACATGAATAAACGCCACATCTATTAATAAGTATTGTCTTTGAGAAGTTAATGTCTGTTCAAAGTGTATTGTGCTGTTAGGTAATAGGCTTGTAATTTTTAAGCATGAAAGTTTCTCCATTTCAGTTGATGATATGCAACACAGACATAGATGGACATCAAGTAGGAACTGCTGAGCAGTCATAGCAGTTCTGAGACACACCAGTGTGTTTGAGGATTACTGCCCTAGGTGCAACTGGTAGACGTGGTTTTTCTGTGTGGGAGTATAGTGATGTTAAAAATTATAGCATTCATTTACAGAGAGTGAGAGAGAAAGAGAGAGAGAGAGGGACAGAGAGAGAAGGATGGAGGGAAGGAGAGGGAGGGAGGGGGGGGGAGAGAGAGAGAGAGAGAGAGAGAGAGAAGGATGGAGGGAAGGAGAGGGAGGTAGGGAGGGAGGGAGGGAGGGAGAGAGAGAGAGAGAGAGAGAGAGAGAGAGAGAGAGAGAGAGAGAGAGAGCCATTGCACTGTGTGTGAAAGTTAATGGCCTGAAAGCCTCAGGCCGGCTGAAAAGCTCTGGGTAGGAAAGTTAACTTCACTGATGAGACCTGTGGGCTGTCAGATTCCAGAAGTTTCTAACAAGAGGGTGGATGCATCTTCTCTGGGTGGCACCTGCCATCCAGAGACTGCAGAGGAGTTGCAGTGTGTGATCGCCACTTCCACGGAGAGGCTCGACCTTTCTGCTGTCCTGATTAAAGGGACAATTCTGCTTCTGCTACACCTGTCCTCTTTCATATCCACATCGCCTCTATCAATCCTGATCTAAAAATGGGGATCTCTTTCCACCCTGTGGAGCCAAATCAGGGTCAGCAGACTTGGTGGCAAGCTCTTTTAACCACTGAGCCATCTTGGTGGACTAGACGGCAGACATTTGACATTCCTGATAAATGATGTTATGTGATTTCTAAAATTTTATTTTTATGTGCATTGGTGTTTTGCCTGCTTGTATGTCTGTATGAGGGTGTTGGTTCCCCTGGACCTAGAGTCATAGACAGTTGTGAGCTGGGACTTGAACCCGGGTCCTCTAGAAGAGCAGTGCCTTTAACCACCGAGCCATGTCTCCATCCCTGAGTGATTGTTTTGAAAGTTCTAAATGGAAATCACAGGAAATGTAATCTGACTTTTCTTTTCCCTCATTGTACTGAAAACAGATTTTTTTTCTCACATATGTCCTGATATTGTTTCCCCTCCCTCTGCCTTTCCCAGTTCCTTCCCACCTCCCCTCCCTAGATGGCCCACTTCCAGTCTCTCAATAAAAAAACAAATAGGCTTCTAAGGGATAATAGTAAAATAAAATAAAATAAGATAAAACAAAAACTGACACATCGGAATTGGGCAAGCAAACAGAAGGAAAAGCCCCCAAGAGAAGGCACAAGACACAGAGATCCACTCATGTGCACATTCAGGAACCCTATAAAAAACAAATCTGGAAGCTATAATATAAACACAAAGTAGCTGTAGGATAAAAAGAGAGAAGAAAAAAATTATAGATAAAAATTAATATGATAAAATTTTAAAAAAGAAAAACCCTGAAATATTATGAGACAGGGACCTCTAAAGAAGCCACTGAGTTTGGTTTTTGCTGGCCTGAGGACAAACCCTACACAAGAGATTGAACATGGAGAAGTCAAGCTGGTACCTACACAGAGCCTGCATCCCTGGGTTCCAACAGCTTTGTTACAAGAAGAAACTCTACACACCATGTAGGAGAAATATACGTGTAACTGGAGGTTTCTCTCCTGCCTACCAGTTCCAAAAAAACCACTTGAGGCTTAATATTAATTACAAACTGTTTGGCCTATAGTTTAGACTTATTATTAACTAGCTCTTACAACTTTAATCAACTCATTTTTGTTATTTTTAATTTTACTCCAAGGCTTGCTACTTTTTACCTCAAATCCTTGTCTGGCAGCTGCTGGTGTCTCCCTGACTCTGCCCCTTTTCTCCCTTTATCTCTGTTTGATTTGTTTTCTTGCCTGGCTGTATTCTGCCTGGCTATTGGCCAAATCAGCTTCTTTATTAACCAATGGTAATAAGACATATTCATAGTATACAGAGGGGCATCCCACATCATGTAAGCAAGCCAGATGCAAACCCTTTGATCTCCAATGGTGTTTGGTCTGTAAAACACGTGAGTGTAATGGTGGCATAGAGCTGTGGGGATAGCCAACCAGTAACTGATTTGACTTAAGGCCCACTCCATGAGATGGAACCCATACCCAACACTGTTTGAGTGCCCAAGAACCTTAGACTAGACAGTTTGGGGACCTAGGGTAAAACCAAATATGTTGTTCTTAAAAAAAGGTGTCATTAAAGTGAGTCCTAATGAGCTGGAGAGGTGGCTCAGCGGTTAAGGGCACTGATTGCTCTTCCAAAGGATCTGGGTTCAATTCCCAGCACCTACATGGCAGCTTACAACTGTCTGTAATTCCAGTTCCAGAGGACCTGACACCCATAGCAAAACACCAATGCACATAAAATAAAAATAAATAAATCTTTAAAAAAGTGATAACATTCTGCTATACATGAAGATCAGTGCCTTGCTCAGTAGTCACTGGAGAAATTTCCTACAACAGATGGGAACGAGCACAGAGACTCACAGTCAGACATCAGAGAGAGACCTTGGAACACTCAATCCTAAGTAGGATGTCCTTATCCAATCCCCCCCCTCCCCCAGGACTCAGAGAACGCCGTGGAAAAGGAGGAGAAAAGAGTGGAAGAGCCAGAAGGGATGGAGGACACCAAGAAAACATGGCTGTCTAAATCAAAAGGATCACCACACATGAACACACAGAGAATGTGGCAGCATGCACAGTGCATGCCCGGGCAGGTCTGTACTGGATGGGGTCCTAGAGCTGAAAGAAGTGGACACAAGCCCCATCCCTAACCCAGAGGCAATCTCCAACTGATAACTATTTGCAAATGAAAATTTGGTTTACCTCAGGGGAGTCTCAGTGTGGGAAAAAAGTACTCTTAAGGGTAGGCAGCGTGCGGGTCTGACACACTCACACACACAAATAAGTAAATAATGATAAGATACATTTTTTTAAAATCTAGTGTTCAGGCTGTGACCATTTGGATAGGAATGTGCTATACATTTTCTGTGGCTGTGGGGATGGAGCACTGGAAGGGACAGCACTCACTGCAGGGAAGAGAAAGGAATTGGTCTGGTTGCCTAGCAACAAAAACCCAGAGGAGGTGAGTCACCAGGAATGAGACAGAGTGGAGGCGGTGGAGGAAGGGCAGTGTCCTCCTATCCCAGTGTGGCTGCCTGGACTGGAGGGAAGCCCGCAGGTTCCTCTTCAATTTTCTAATGGTCAGCATTTATCATTTCACGTCCGTCATTTGTATAAGTGAGGTCGTTAGTTCCCAAAGCTTACTCCAGTGATCCTTGGCCTTGTGGGGGTGGGATGGGGACCAGGGACTTCTCAGGACTCCACACGTTCAAAATTATTTTCCTGGAATATTTAGGTTACCATGGTTTATTCTCCCCTTCCTTCCCTCTCTCCCTCTTTCTTCCTTTCCCCCATTCCTCCTTTTGATTCAAGGCAGAACTCTACTGCTCAGGAATGTCCCGGGGGAAGTCAGTAACAGTCTTTGGGAATGTGAAGGGCTTCTATGGTCAAATCAGCCAGTACTCCAGCATAGGTGGGGGAAGGACTTTGGCAGATGATGGCTTCTGGAGAAGGGAGAATCAATTTCCTTCAAGGGCGTGGCTGCCGATAGGCGTGGCTGCCGGTAGGCGTGGCTGCTGGTAGGCGTGGCTGCTGGTGTGCTGTGTCCCAGAGGATGGCTCCACACCCACTCACATGTGGGCAGCACTAATTAGACTCTGTTATGTAGAGAAAGAGAGAAAGACGTAAAATGGGGAGCAGGTGAGGTGGGGGATGGCCTGGGAGGAGTCAGCTTGGGGGAAAGAGGATAAATACAAAGTACATTGTATACAAGTGTGGAATTCTCCAAGAATAAATAAAAATATAGTTTGAAAGAATTTCTTACATTAAATTTCTAAATGTCTTTTAACATCTCAGTTCTTTTGCATACCTGTAAGGTTTTTGTTTTCTTTGTTTTTTGAGACAAGGTCTCTGTAACAGCCCTGGCTGTCCTGAAAATCACTCTGTAGACCACGCTGGCCTCGAACTCACAGAGATCCTCCCACCTCTGCCTCCTGAGTGCTGGGATTAAAGGTGTGTGCCATCACTGCCCAGCGCCTGTAAGGTTTCTAGTATTTGATTCCATGTTGCTACCATCATTTGTGATTATCTTCCCGCGTCTAAAGTTGTGTGGGAAATGCAACAGAATTTCTAACTGGCTAGGTGGAAATGCAGGTATCTGAAGAGATGACTGTCTTTGAGTCACTTTTGCTCCTGTAAATAACCCACCTCATACCCAGTCATCCAATAAAACTCACTGATTCACCAACTTGAACTTCAATGATGTCCTTACTTTGATCTGTTCTTAGTTCTCTGTCTGGGACCCGTAGATGTTTGTTCTTGTCTCCTCAGGAAGAGTGTCACTCAGATGGGTAGCTTTGTCAACTCGATGTCAAATAAAGTCAGCTGGGGACTGAGTTTCAATGAGGTTCTGTCTACATCAGGTTGGCCTGTGGGCGTGCCTATAGGGGGATTGTCTTAATTAAGTCAGAGTCATTCAAGAAAACACAGCCCACTGTGAGGGGCGCTATTCTCTAGACAGGGAGTCCTGAACCGCACAAGACTGAAAAAACTGAACTTAAGCAAACAAGCAAGCAAGGGAGCAAGTCTTTCTGTCTTGATGTTGGATGTCAAGTGACCAGTCATTTGACGTTCCTGCCTTGACTTCCCCACAATGATGGACTGTAACCTGGAATTGTAGGCTGAAATAACCCCTTTGTCCCCAAGTTGCTCTTTGCTGGGTTGTTTTATTGCAACAACAGAAACGGAACTAGGACTCTAAGTAAGCACTCTACTGGGCTGTATTCCCAGCCTGGTAGTTGGATCTTAAGTGCTCAGCTCAATGGCATCAACTACATACACATTGTTTTCTATTCCATACTAACTTTGACCCCCAAGACTGTGCATGTTACAAAACTGAGACTCTGTATCCAGTGAAGTCTCACATTCTCTCCCGTTTCCAGCCTCTGGCAACCCACACCCTAGCTTCTCTCTGGGAATGATAGCCAGATACACCGCTTGTGGAAGTGGAATCACAGTAATCAGTAATTGTCGGGAGGGCTATTCTCACTTGACCTGACATCCTCAGTGCCCACCCAGGCACAGCATAGGTCAGAAATATCCTTCTTTGTGTGGCCGAGATTCAGCTGTAAGTGAGCATCACACTTCATTCATGATTTGTTCATCTTTTGACAGACACGGGCTGTGCCACCTTTGAACGGAATACCACTGTTGGGAACGTGAGCTCTGCAGGTAGCCACAAAGATCAATTTTCAACTCTTTGGTTGCTCTCGTTTCATTTCTGTTGCTGTGATATCCCAACAAAGAGGCAATATAAGGAAGGAAAGGGTTCGTTTGACTCACAGTCCCATGTTACAGTCCGTTTTTATGGGGAATTCAAAGTAGGCATTTACAACAGCACATCGGCAGTCAAGAACAGAAAGAATAAACATAGACCCTTGCTTAAATGCTTGCTCTCAGCTGGTTTTCTCCTTTCATACAGTTCACGACCCCTGTGCCTAAGGAATGGTGCCACTCACAATGGGCTGTCTCTTTCTACATCAATTGAAAATCAAGACAGTCTTCCACAGACATGCCCACGGGCCAACATATCTAGGCAAGTCCTTAATACTCCTGTCCCAGGCTGTTCTAGGTTGTGTCAAGTTGACAGTTACAATTAGCCAGTGCAGTAGTGTAAATCAAATGTGAAATTGCTGGATGGTGTGGAATTTCTGTGATTCGCTTATGTCCATCCCTGTCAGAATCGATGTTCTGCAATGTGTAAAGGTACAACCTACCCACAATGCGAAAAGGGTCCAGTTTCTCCAAGACACACCAGAGTTGGTTATTTTTTTTCATTCTGTCTTTTGGAGGTTGTGATGTCTAGTTTATGTCATCTTGACACAAGCCAGGGCTATCTGGGAAGGAGGAGCTTCAACAGAGAAAATGCCACCATATCTACCCGTGGGTAAATGAGTGGAAACATTTTCTTGATTAATGATTGATATAGGAAGGCTCACCCCATTATGGGTGGTGCCCCCTCTCCCACTAGGCAGGTAGTCCTGGGTTGTATAAAAAAAACAAAAACCAGGCTGAGCAAGCCACAAGAGACAAGTCGGTGAGCCACGTTCCTCCACAGTCTTTGCTTTAGGTCTTGCCTCCAGGCTCCTGCTCTGAGTTCTTGCCCAGAGTTCCCTCACTGTGGACTGTGATTTGATTGGTTAAGCCAAATAAATTTTTTCTGCCTAAGTTGGTTCTGATCATGGTCGTTGTCACAGCCATAGAAGGCAAGCTAGGACAGACAATAGCCATGTTTAGTGTGGTGGATGTGGTGGTTTCTTCTTTCTTTTTGTGTGTATGCGTGGGTGCTCATGCCTGTGTGCACACAGATACCAGAGGCCGTGGTGGGCATCCAGCTCTATCGCTCTCCAACTTATTCCTTCTAAACAAGGTCTCTCAGTGAAGCTGGACCTAAGCTGGTGGCCAGCAATCCTCAACAATCCTCCTGCCTCTGCTCCCCACAGTGCTGGGAGCCATATTGTTTACCCTAGCAGCTGCATCTCTTACATTATGTCCAACAATGAACGAGTGGTGGATATATAACTGTACTTGGAACTCCACACTGAAATGAGCAAGATGCTAACCTGTCATCTGGATCTTGCTACAACAGAAGGAAAGGAGGGATTGGTGGTGTAGGAGGTCCCACACGTGTGTGGAATGGCATGTGGAGAGCATAGACTCTTTCCCAAATCAGGAAGGCAGGTGACAGTGGCGCACAGGTTACAGCAGTGGCCTCAAACCACATCATGTAATGAACTGAGACCAAGCTTCCTACTCATGAACGAAGAGGAAAGCTGCTCACCGCCCTACAGAAAGGCTCCTTCCGTGTAATCCTACCACCTTGCATCGCTTACGTGTCAGGTACAGGGTGGGTATGTGGGGCACTGAGCAGAGGCAAAGGTGAGATCCCACTGTTTAAAATGGGCTACAGTCCCTTGGGTTTTCTGGAGGGACAAAGCTGAACACAAAAAGGTTTGGCTTCTTTTATTTAAAAAAAAATATATATATTTATTTATTTTTAAAAAATCCTTCTCATTTTAATTGGGTAGAAATGTGCTATACATTTTTTCGCTGCTTCCCTTCCCTCCTAAGGTTTGGATTCTTGATCTTCCCAGGGTCTAGAACAGGACTCGTGTTCCAAATGTGTTGGTTTCTGCATAAGTGGGCATTAGGAAGCCATACATTTACAAGATAAGATGGATAAGAAATAAGAGAGATGGAACTGGGATTGGAGAGATGATGTAGCAGTTTAAAGAGGAAGTCACCTTTGCAGAGAACCAGAGTTGGGTTCTCAGCACCCAAGCAACTTAATGTCCCTTGACTCCAGCTCTGGGCATCTGGCACGCTCTGGCTTTGGAAGGCACTGCAGTCACGTGCACATACTCCCCACCCCTGCAACATAATAAATAAACAAAAATGTGAAAGGCGGAGCTGTGAGAAGAGAGGGAGGATAAGGGCTGAGAAGCAGAGGGAGAGTGGTGTAGTCAGGCAAAACAGAATTCTAGAAGAGAGAGCAGGGTGGGGGTGGAGGAACACGCCTTTAATCCCAGCACTCGGGAGGCAGAGGCAGGTCAGCCTGAGCTATGGAGCAAGTTTCAGGACTGTCAAGGTTATACAAAGAAACCTTGTCTTGAAAAACAGACAGACAGACAAACAAAGATTCTAGAAGAGAAACAAAGAAAAACAAAAAGTTGAACATACAGAATAAAAGAAAGTCCGAGAAATGCAAAGACAGAGCAAGTAAGAGACAAAGAGACGCGATACTGAGGAAGGGACAGGAATATGGTGGCAGGGAGACAGGCAGACATTTGAAAGGAAGAATTACAGAAGAGATATCCTAGGTGAGAGAATCCAGAGACATGAGATACGCGAGGAGAGAAGTTAGAGTATTGTGGAGAGGGATGTGGGTTGAAAGATGCTTATAGATTTGATAAAACAAGAGAAAGGAAGCAGGAACAGCACGGCACCTCTGATGACCAGGGTTCGAGTCCCAGGACCCATACGGTGGAAGGAAAGAATTGACTCTTACAAGCTGTCCTCTGACCTCTACCCCCTCAACAGATAAGTAAACAGAGATAGATAATGTAAAAACAAAGAGAGGAAGCAAAAGAGCAAAGAAAATGCTAGAACAGAGAGATTTCTCCTGCTTTCCTCTCAAGGTGACTTCCATTCTCACATCTAGAAAGGGTAGCTAGGGGCCCATGGGAACCTGGGGCCAAGATCAATGCCCTGAAGCCTCATTACTGATGGCCAATAATGGGTCCTCGTGGGAGCCAAGTGCGGTCCCGATGTCTTGACCCAGGGAGTCCTGTAATTGCTGCTCCAGTCCCTCTGTGTCAGAGCTCTCTACGGATCTGGGTAGAGAGCTTAAACTCATCCTACACTGAACACAGTCTGGATAATTTGCTATTTTCCCCACTGCCGAGCCCAGGAGCCTCAGGCACACTGTGCACCCTTGCTGGTGGGAAGAATCTATCTACTCCATGATGGGGATGTGTAGCCATGGAGTCACTATGCGGTAGAGGAGGAGGTGAGGGGTTTCTGTGGGGTGAGTCTGTTGAGGTTTCAGATTCTTGAGGGAGACCCACAGGGGGCCTGTGAGATGTTCTGTGATTTAGAGAACCTGCCATACAAAGTGATTTGTGTGCATATAGGGTAGGAAGGTTTCTGGGGGAATCCTATCTCTCCTCCATCACAGTCTTGACCTAGTATTCACAGGCCAGGACTGTAGGCATTTCTCATGATTGACTTCCTTCTATGTACTTGTGGCATTAGTGGGTTTACAACTGCTAGAAGACCCGGATATCTGTGAATCTCACATTCAGTCATGGTCTCTAAGTCTTGGGCTCTATCAAGTGCCTGGTAGATGATAGTAGTTTAGGGATCCCACAAGGACCTAAGAAATGTAATACTTAAATGAGTATGACATTGCATACCTCTATTGCTTGCACTTGGCAAGCAGTAGGAAAAGTTTGGTTCTAGCCTGGGATACATAGCAAGTTCCAGGTTAGCCTTGTCTATATAGCAAGATTGTTGAAAAAGTAGGAAAAGAGTGGTCTTCGAAACTCAAAGAGGAGAAAAGGGAGTAAGTTCTTCCTTCTTCTTCTTTTTCTTCTTCTTCTTCTTCTTCTTCTTCTTCTTCTTCTTCTTCTTCTTCTTCTTCTTCTTCTTCTTCTTCTTCTTCTTCCTCTTCCTCCTCCTCCTCCTCCTCCTCCTCCTCCTCCTCCTCCTCCTCCTCCTCCTCCTCTTCTTCTTTTGGTTTTATGAGGCAGGGTTTCTCTGTGGTATGGTCTGGCTGTTCTGGAATTTGATTTATAGACCAGGCTGGCCTCAGACTCACTGAGATCCGCCTGCCTCTGCTTCCCAGGTGCTGGATTAAAGGCGCGCTCCATCATCGCCTGGCTAGTTCTCCTTTCTTTAAAGTGAACGTAAGTTTGCAGTCAAGGGCAAGGGGAAATTCGAGAGTTGCTTTTACACGAGTGCATATGGCACTTCTCTAGAACCAAGGCCCATATTCTCACCGAATCATGGAGTCTTCTCAGATATCCCCACCAATCAGAATGTGTTGCCATGTGGTTGACACATTCTGGTCCCCCTTGGCAGGGCCTTGGCTAGAACCATATGCTTGTCCTCCTTCCACTCATCACCTTCTAGCCAATGGCTGCCTTGTCCCAGCCATGTTCACTCTGTCATGTGACCTGTACTCACTTCTGTGTGTCTATGGGCTTCTGCCTCCAACACCATCTCCCTAGTCTTGACAGACATTGTCTAATAGCTCCTTGTGTATTAATATACTCTTCAAGCAAGTTTGTAAGTGATGTGCAGACATTGTCTGCATCTTACAAATGAGGAAATAGACAGAGGGCTTTTTGTTGGACATAGGCAGGATCAACACAGAGCAAATCAACTGTAGAGATCACCCACCTTGGTCACTCTTTTCCTGTCCTTTCAACAAATGGCCTTTGGATACTTCATCACAAGACTTTGAGGTCAGCCTGGGATGTATCTGTGAAGGAGTTCTAGAGGGTGGGAGACTGTCGTGGTCTCCTTAAGGTGGTCTCTCTGGAGAAGAATGGGCCAGATTTTCCCATGAACACTTTGTTTTCCTAGTGTCTGTTTAAACTGGATCCTGCAGCAGAGAGAGGCAGAACTGCTCCAGGGGTTTCATGCATGGCTGTGTCTTAACATGGACTGACACAGGCCACTGCACTGAAGAGAGAGAATGAGGGTTAGGAAAAGGAGAGAGAGGGAATGGAGGATGATGAGGGATGAAGGGGTGAGGAGAGCAGGAGGAAGAGGCGGAGGAGGGGAGGAGCAGATGGGGGTGTAGAAGAAGCCATTAGAGGCAGAGACACTGGTGGGGACTGAGACACAGAACTGTAAGAAAGCATAGGAGTGGAGGAAGGGAAAGGTGGGATAAGAGGGGAGAGGAAAAAGGCACAAAAAGCTGGCTGGGCAGAGAGAGAAGGAAAAGGTAGAGAGACAGGGAAAGGTATAAAGAAGGGAGGAACGCGTGTGACTGAAGGAAGAGGGGAAGCAGGAGGAAAGGAAGGAAAGGGGAAAGGGAAGAAAGTGAGCAGTGTCTGTGATGCAGGGGAGGGGGTGGGGAAAGAAAATTGAGGGAGGGAATTAAAGTGACAGGAAAGACAATCTGAAGGTGTTGTGAGAAGTCAGGAGGAAATGGTGGTGGGGGAGGGAAAGGCAACTCGGAGAGGAAAGAGGAGAGGAGAGGAGAAGGAAGAGATGAGGTGAGGGGAGGGAACGAGGTGTGCTTGCTTCTGACTTGCCCATGTCATGGAACCGTTGTATAGTATAGTCTCTTTCCAGCAAAATAGAGAAGGCCTCTTGAGATGTGATCGTGAGTCCCAAGCACAACCCTGGGCCTTAAGAATGATTGGCACAGAGGGGAAGGAGAGATGATGACTTCAGAAACCAGGAAGAGGGCAGTTCAGAAGGCTTGGTGTGTGGACCACCCTGGGTTTATGTTTGGGTGTGAGGGTCACTGGTCCCTGGAGCTAGCTTGGTCTTACAACCCCTAACATACCTCCCCTGAGCTGCCAGGTGGCCCCTCCCATTGTGTGAGCTATTTTGGGCTGAAGGACTGAATGACAAGTTGGAGTTAGTGTTAGGGTTAGAATTAGAGGGGTAGAGTTGGGGGTCCCGGGCTCTTATGAGAACTTAGACAAAACCAGCTGGAACTAAACTGGGTGTGAATTGTTGAGCCAGAAGGTCATGTAGAATTATGGAGACAAGGTGAGAAAATGGAAGGGAAGTAGAAAGGGAGACGGTGGGGAGAGGGGAGGAAGAGGGAGGATGAAGAAGAGGAAGAGAGAGGAAAGAAGAGAAAGGAGAAGTGGAGAAGAGAGATTGGAAGGAATGAGAGAGGAGAGATGGGGGAGATGGAGGGTGGAGTGAGAGAGGAGGGAGAGACAGACAGAGAAGAGGGAAGGGGCATGAGAGGAGGGAAGGGTAGAGGGGAGAAGGCTGGGGGTGGAGAAAAGGGAGGAAATGAGGGAGAGAGTAAGGGGGAAGAGAGGAGGGAGGGGAAGAGAGAGACAGAGGATGGAGGAGAGATGAGGCAGAGAGATATATATGTTTCGATTAATTAGTTTGTCACTGTGATCTTCTGTGTGTGTGTGTGTGTGTGTTTCAAAGGTTAAGCTCAGGTCATTAGGTTTTTGTCAAAAACCTTTAAGAGGGAAAATTCAGATTCAAACACTTCCTTCAATATAGTTGGCAAGTGGCAGAGATAGCACCAGTAAACAAGCTATTGCAAAAAGCAAAGTGGGGTGGGGGCAAACAAGACGTGACTTACAGTTGGGGAGGACAAAGGAGTGAGGAAGGGGAGCAAGGAGCTGGTCCCCCCCATCCCTTATACTCCTAGCCCAGAGGTGCTGCAGTGATCCTGCCATTGTCTCTGTCTCCAGGATGGGTCCAGGAACCCTCAATGATTCAGGAACCCCGGAGTTCCTGCTGCTGGGATTGTGGGCTCCACCTTCTCTGCGTCCCTTGCTGTGGGTCTCACTTCTCCTGGCCTACCTCGCCACTGTGTTGGGCAATGGTGCCCTAGTGGGCCTGATAGCTCTGGACAGACGACTGCACCGGCCGATGTACCGCCTGCTGACCCACCTGGCCCTGCTGGACACGGCCTATGTGAGCACCACGCTGCCACAGGCGCTGGCACACATGGCCATGCACCATGCTCGCCTCTCCCTGGCGCGTTGTGGGGCGCAGCTGTATGTGGGCATCTCCCTGGGCAGCTGCGAGGCCATCCTTTTGGCTGCGATGGCCCTGGACCGCTGCCTGGCTGTGTGCAAACCCCTGCATTATGCGACCCTGGTGACCGCGCCCCGCTGCGCAGTGCTGGCTGGAGCGTCCTGGACCCTGGGCTTTGTACTGTCTGTACCCAATGCGGTGGCCGCGCTGCGCCTGCCCTTCTGTCCAGGGAGGCCTGCGGTGGACCACTTCTTCTGTGAGCTGCCTGCGGTGCTGAGGACAGCCTGTGCAGACACCACGGCCAACTACAGGCTGGTCTACGGCCTGGGCGTGCCCATCCTCCTGGTACCCTTCGCCCTCATCCTAGCCTCCTACACCTGGATTCTGACTGCAGTGTGCAAGTTGCCTTCTGCTGGGAGTCGCCGAAAGGCCCTGTCTACCTGCAGCTCACACTTGGCGGTTGTAGGGCTCTTCTACGGCACAGTGAGCGCCATGTATCTGCGGCCCCGAGCTTCTACCGCTCTTCCTGCCAGACATCATAAGCTGGTGGCCGTTTTCTACCTGGTTGTCACACCTGTCCTCAATCCCCTCATCTACAGCCTTCGAAACCGTGATGTCCACCTGGCAGCCCAGTATGTCCTGGCTCGGCTTCGGGGAGTGTGTACTGGGTTGCACTAAACCACTTGGATGAGGAACAAAGATTTTGTTCAGTTCTGATCCCTTCAAATTCTGTGGGGACAGCTTTCTTTTTATTTTACTTTTTTGAGAGAAGGTCTCAGTAGGTAGCACTAGCTAGCCTGGAACTCAATAGGTAGACAAGGCTGGCCTCAGACTCACAGAGATTCACTTGCCTTTGTCTCCTGAGTGCTGGGATTAAACGGGTGTGCTACTACACAGAGATTTTTATTTAAACCTTAATATGATATTTTTATTGACCTTTTGATAATTTATCAGACTATATTTTGATCCATCACCCATTCCTCTCCCTAGCTCCTCCCAGATGTACCCCCACCTACTCCCAACTTAAGAAACAACACGCCCTCCCACCCCCCAGTACAGTGTTCATTCCCCAGATACTCATTGGTGTGGGGCCGGTTAACTGAGCAGGGCCTACCTACTAGGGCTTTTTTGTTTGTTGTTTGTTTGTTTGTTTTTCGAGACAGGATTTCTCTGTGGCCTTGGGGCCTGTCCTGGAACTAGCTCTTATAGACCAGGCTGGTCTTGAACTCACAGAGATTGTCCTCTTGCTAAGGCATCCCAGGATCCCAGGCAAACACTCCACTACATCCCCAGTCCTGCTGGCAATTTTAAATAAAGAAGTAGATGATAAATATTTTCAGAGTTGCTGTGGCTACTTCATTTCTGTTACTATGAAGGGGCCTGTCCTGGAACTAGCTCTTATAGACCAGGCTGGTCTTGAACTCACAGAGATCGTCCTCTTGCTAAGGCATCCCAGGATCCCAGGCAAACACTCCACTACATCCCCAGTCCTGCTGGCAATTTTAAATAAAGAAGTAGATGATAAATATTTTCAGAGTTGCTGTGGCTACTTCATTTCTGTTACTATGAAGGGAGAGAGAAATTACAGATAAAGCCAGATCAAACCGAATTAAAAAGTAAAAGACCAGGTTGATTTGGGTGAATCCCTCCTGGGTGACCCTCCAGGCCCCAGAGATCAGGGCAGGGAAAGGGGGCAGGAGAAAAATCACATGGCCGGTCTAAAGGAGGAGGCTTGCATACCCTGTAAGGCGGGGAGGGGGGTGATGGTCTGTCCTCCACAGGTTGGGTTCATGCCCAAGTATGGCACACTTTTAGATGGGGCCTGGGGCAGCTGGCAGCTTTTGGGGGGAAGAGTCGCAGACACCGTGGAATTGAACTTTTTTTTGGCATTGTTTTTTTTTTCTTTTCTGATAGGGCAGGGTTTGGAGAGGGAAGAATGGCTGGATCAAGCCGGGGTGAGCTGGAGATTCCAGCCAAACACTCTGTATTTCTCTGTCCTGAAAACAAGACTAGAAATGCTTTGACTTTTCCCCCCTCTCCATTTAATAAAATGTTTGGCTATAGGTATGTTATAAATCTTTTACTGTCTTGACACATTTATTACTTCTATCACAAAGGAGTGTTGGTTTAAAAAACATTTAACTTTTAGTTATGTGTATATATATGTCTGGTGTGGATATGTGCACATGAGTTCTGGTGTTCGTAGAATATAGAGAAGGGCAGATCTCCTGGCTCTGCAGTTACAGGCTGTCTTTGGGGCCTGTTCTGCCAGATTCCGATGTTGAGAGCTGAACTCGGGTCCTCTGCAAGCGCAGTCCAGGGTCTTAACCACTGAGCCATCTCTCCAGACTCTAATCTTATTTTGTAGAAAGCCATATATACTTCTTGTGCCTGTCACAGCCTTAGGTTTGGATCCTGTGCTTCAACTTTTCCAGATCTAAACACAACATTGTAGGGTAAAAGGGACAACTGAAGCAGGAAACCAACCAATCACTGGGAACCCTGACTCTGAACCGAGAGCCAGTGAAAGAAACACACACTGGATCTGAGACCTGGGCCAGGGAAGGAAACATCCTGAACCCAGGACCAAAGAAACACGCCCTGACTCTGAAACCAGTGTCAAAGAAACACAGTTTGTCCCTAGAATCAGAGCCAGTGAGAGAAATATGCCCTGGTCCTAAGATTAGAGTCAAAAAGCTAAAAAGGACCAGTAGAAGAAACAGTTTGGCCATGAAGTCAGAGCCATCTCTGGCCCTGACCAACTAAACTGATCAGTCTCTGAGCAAGGAAAAACTAACCAATCCCTCTTCTCCCTGGGAAAACTCCACCCCTAAGAAGCCCTATATAAGACTCTATGCCTATTCAGTTAAGGGCTGCCATTTATCCCTACCTGACAGAGGTGGCAACTCGCCTGGACTCCTTCCCAAATAAATATCTTTCTCAAGAGTCTTAGGTGACAATCTTCATTCACCAGCACAGAATGGAAGGACATGACTGGGATGTCCCTTAGGGGACTGAGCTGAAAAACCTTGCCCACCGTCCCCAAGTGGGGGCTGAGCAAGGTGGAGCAGAAAAAGTAACAACTTTTCACCAGAGCCAGAGGAGATACTACATTTCTGCAGGGGCTTCCCCTTTAGCAGAGTGTTAGTAAAAGAAGTAATATCTTGGGCAAGAGAAGAAGCAGATAGCTGTGTTAGGATGTTTCCTTAAGGGAACAGAGCAGAGCTCAGCTGTAGGGGCCTTCCAGAAGAGCAGGATTGCTATATCCTGGGAGGAGACCATCCCCTACCGCACCCCAGCTGGTTCATCTGGCTCCCCACAGTCAGGATACCCCCACCCCCGGCTGAGCTGTCCTATTGCAGCTCAGCCTCCAGAGCTGTCCCTATTGTGGCTCTATTCCTCCAGAGCTGACCTATTGCAGCTCTAACCCCAGAGCTGTCCCACTGTGGCTCTGTCCATCCAGAGCTGTCCCTATTGTGACTCTGTCCTTCCAGAGCTGTCTGATTGTGACTCTATCCTTCCAGAGTTGTCCTATTGTGACGTTACCCTTCCAGAGTTGTCCTATTTTGGCTCTAGCCCTCCAGAGCTGTCCTACTGGGGCTCTAAGTATAGCCTGGCTGTTGTAGGAGGTCGCTTGTTTGCTCCTGGCTGCCCAGACTTGAAATAACCACTCAGAAACTATACTAGTTAAATCACTGCTAGGCTAATTACTTAAGCATATTGCTAGCTAGTTCTTATATTTTTGGTTAATCCATTTCTATTAATCTGTGTATCACCACGTGACTGTGGCTTACCAGGTAAAGTTCCGTCGAGCATCTGGCATCTGTCTCTGGTGGGGCTACATGCCTTTCCCTGACTCTGCCTTTTTTCTCCCAGCATTCAGTTTAGTTTTCCCTGCCAAGCTCTATTCTGCCTTATCAAAGGCCAAAACAGCTTCTTTATTCATTAACCAATAAAAGCAGCACATATACAGAAGGACCTCCCATACCGTAACCTGGCTTCTGGATAAGTCAGGATATCTCTGCAACTCCACAGCTGTAACACATTCCCCTATAGATATTATTACTGCCTGGATGTTTATGGGGTGAGCCAGTAGAAATGGATCATAAATCAAAGGTGTCAATAGACATGGGCATGTACTCTCTGTATATGTCAACTTTCCACTGCTATAACAAACATCAAGGCAATCAGATTAGAATGGGAAAAGGTTATTTTGTTTCGGATAACTGTTGCAGAGGCTCTATCATGTTGGTCACACCTTTGATTTATGATTTGTTTCTACTGACCCCATAATACAACACAGCAGAAATGTATTCACTCTATCATTCTACAGGTACACTGTGAGTGCTCCCCAAAAGTTGTATGGCTTCTGAGACTAAGCTCTTTAGATATAAAGTAACAGGGGACATTTTTTTGATGATATATGGAGAACAACACAGAAGTCAATTCTCTGGGCTGTGGTCACAACTTACTGGGTAGACTGAGGAGTGTGCTCAAATGGTGCAGTGCCTACCTAGAATCCTCCACTGAGGGACTGAGGGCATGTATCGGTGGCAGACCACCTGCCCAGAATCCACCAAGGAGGTGCTGGAAATGTTGCTTAGAGAAAGATCATTTACCTAGAAGCCACCTGTGAGAGGCATGGGGCATGACTCATTGGTGTAATATTGCTTATAGTCCACCAGTGAGTGGCTAAGGGTATGGTTCAGAGATAGAGCACCCATCTAGATTCCCCCTTTGAGGTTCTGGGGCACATTTCAGCATTAAAACAAAGGAAGACAAAAAATAATGCTTGCTTAGCATGCGCAATAGTCTGGGTTTAATCTCAGCACCATCTGAAGAACAGATAAAGTAACATACATGTGTAAGCACTCATGCATGCACATGCAGACACATACACACAGATGGAATTCTAGAATCAATATTAAAATGAAAGAAATGAAAGATTGGCATGTGCTACAACACAGATGAACCTTGAAAATATTCTGCTAAGGGGCAAAAGGGTGTGTAATCTATGTACCAGTTTGCACGAAATATCCCCAACTGCCATATCTATGGAGACTGAAAGCAGAGTAGTAGGGACAAGGGGTTTGGGGAACACCTACTCAGTGGTCACAAGTTCTCTTTAGAGAGTGATGAGATAGTTTTGATGGATTCACATCCTTGTGAATCTATGAAAGAACGTCATTTTTTTTTTTTTTTACTTTAACTTGGGTGAATTGCATGGTATGTGGATCGTGTCTCCGAGAACCTGCGAAGATTAGTGACACTCATGACATGGTGAGCAGGGTGGTCACTGTGACCCATCTTGTCCCAGGCACTGAACTGATCTAAGCACTTTCATATGATTGGCTAGAAGCTGGAGTGACAGCTCAGCGCTTCAGAATGTGCTCTTCCGAAGGATCTGAGTTTGAGTGCCAGCATCCACACCAGGGCCCTCAGGCAGTTATAATTCCAGTTCCAGGGGATGCAAGACCTCTAGCCTCTGTAGGCACCTGCACCCTCCAAGATTAAAATACAACAAAATATTTAAAATGATTAACCAATTAGATACATTCTCTAGCCCTATAAAATCTGTCCTACATGAATCTCATTTCATAGGAAGGCAAACAGAGGGGACTTTATCAGTACCACATGACAAGAGAATGGTGATACCAGGATCTAGAGTCACCAGGATTTGCTTCAACATGTCCCTCTGAAGTTCTGCCTTTGTGCCCATAGGTAAGCCTTTCCCAGAATGAAGGGCTGTGTTTGCTTTCCCATTGGGAGGACTGTGCAAACTCTCCTCATTCATCTTCATTCACTCATCAGCTGAAGGACACCTGTGAACCATGGGCTTCTCAGACCCACAACTTAACTCAGTTTCCCTGGCATAGCTAGAAGGCATGGGGTATAGAGGGTGTCCCATGACATGGTAAGACATGAAGGAGTGGGCAGGAGAAATCTTTAGGAACAGCACAGACCAGCAAGGGGAGTGTGGATTTCTTGTGTGTAGCTAGAGGCAAGCACAATCCAGTAGGTCAGAGGGGAAAGCCAGGGAGAGAAAGTATGGCAAGGACACAGTCTCTGGGGGGAAGCAGGGGCTCGAGACTCTCCACCTTCCTCTTCTTCACATGGGGCAAGAGACACGTAATGAGCGCAATCCCCCAAGGGGAGAGTCTTCAGGGCTCTCATTTTCTGTCCAGAGACAAAGACTGAAAGCTTTGGTTTCTGGAAACCCAGTCAGATCCAGGAGCTCCTGGATCAAGGGAGTAGCGTGGTCACAATTTAGTTCCAGGCAGGCAGAGAAGCAGAAGGTGAGTGAGTTCTCCATGAAGGGCAAGGGATCAGGCTGCAGGAAGAAGGCACATGGGCTCTGTTTGACTGGCAGATGCTGTAACAATCACTGGGAACAGAACATCGCTGTTTTTTTTTCTTTGATGGTGATGCTGATGGAGGTGTCAAGTTAATCATGATGATGAAGATTAAGATTATATTGGTATGGTGATGCTGTTGTTGCTGATGCTGGTGGTTGTGGTGGTGATGATGGTGGGATGATGGCCATAGTGATGATGGTGAAAGAGAGATTATAGTGTCATGGTGATGCTGATGATCAGGGTGATCATGATATGGTCATGACATGATGAGATGATGACCTAGATTATAATAATCTAGTGATGAGATGATGATGACAGTGATCAGTAAGATTATAATGATATGGTGGTTGTGGTGGCGATGATTATGATGGTGGAGGTGATAAAATGGTACAGATGACCATGCTGATGGTGACAATGACTATGGTGGTGATCCTGAGGCCTTAGTGATGGTGCTAAAGACAACATTGGTAGCAATGATGGGATGATGCTGATTATGATGGAGGAATATGCTGATAGTGCTGGTGGTAGTGGAGCTGACAATGGTTGCTGACCGCCATGGGGGATTTTGAATCTCAAGACTTGTACACAGTCTCAGTTAATCTCACTGACATTTTAGGAGTAGAAATGATTATTATCATGAGTTTACAGGTAAGGGACAGAGAAGTCAAGCCATTCTCACAGCTACTAAATGGTAGAATTTGGGTTCAGGTTTCTATTCTGCCCTTAGAAACACTTGGGGGCACTTACTCAGTGAAAAACTTTTCTCTTCTCTCTTGCCCCTAGCCCCAGGTAGATTATTAACGTCCCTTCACAGGTGGATGGAGGAACACCCATCAAGGAGAAGATTACCCATTGAAGCCTGTGCTTGCTTTGGGTTGTGTATTTCCCAAGATTTGATTGTACCTCCAGCTCTTGTTATTGTTTCAGCTTCCTGCAGGAAGCATGGAGTCTTTGCTTAGAATTAGCTCTCAAGGCACAGATGTTTTCCCCATCCAGATGTGGGCATCCTGGGTGCTGCTGTAGCTGCGTGGCAGGAAGTGCTGGGTCCTGAAAAGTGCTGGTGACTCAGACATGTAATCCCAGACCTCAAGAGCCTGAGTCTGGGGATCTCCGTAAGCTGGAGGCCAGCCTGAGCTATGCTGTGAGTTCCAGATCTAGCTACATAGTGAGACCTGGTCTTTAGGAAAAACAAAAAGGGGATGTTGTGTTCTTTGTTTGCTCATCCCTAACACAGGGTGAGGCGGGGTTCAGAGGGATGTCAGGAACATCTAACCCTTGGTGGACGCCATGATCATATTTTATGATCTAGTTCACTAAAAGAATGCTGCCAGGCACTGCTAAGTGTGTTTTCTGGCTGATCAGTGGATTAGAAAATTAATTCTGGAAGACACTACTTTGAGATACAGAAAGATCTCAAAATATTTTTTTTCCCGTTTTTCCTCTTTGGGTGACGGAGTATTTAAGGAGCGAGAGATTATAGACCTGATTCTAGTTGAAAGATCCCATTTGACAAAAACAAAAGAACAAAACAAAATACCCCACAATTATTAAAATCCATTCCATACCTACATCCTCAGCCTGGAATAGCCCAGGGCTTAAGACCTCCAGGACTCTATGCCCAGTCCATAGAAAGTGTGGCTAGAATGAGCTTTGGTACTTTTTGTCTTTACACTAATTCTTTTTCTTTCTATTTTTCTTTTATTGAAAATAGCTATTTTTTTCATACAGTTCCTGCCCCTAACTCCTCCCAGATCCTAACCCACACTCCTTTTGTCTCTCCTTAGAAAACAAACAGGCATTAAATAAAATAAGATAAAACAAAAACAAACATACTGGAATAGGATAAAACAAGCATAAGAAAAGTCAAAGAAAAAGCACAAAGAACACGTGTAGACACAGAGACACAAATGTTTCTACACACAGGAATCCCATAAAAACAGAAAACTGGAAGTTGTAGTATATACAACAAAAGACACATAAGTTAAAAATAAATGAGAAAATAAAGCCCTGACCAAAAACCATGAGATAACGAGCCCCAAGGTGCCACTGAGTTCGTTGTGTTGGGCAACTACTGTTCTTAAGAGTGATTTGCTTTCTTTTAATGAAACTTAGATTTCAAAATAACATTTATTTATATGTGTATGTGTTTGAGGTGAGTTTGTAGTGTGTGTGTGCGTGTGTGTGAGTGCTTGTGTGTGTGTGTGTGTGTGGTGTCACCATGCAGTGTGGCAGTCGGAGGACAACTTGCAGGTTCTCTCCTTCCACCATGCGGATTCCAGAGATCAAACTCAAATTGTCAGGCGTGGCAGCAAGAACCTTCGCCCACTGAGACATCTTTTAGTCTACAATCTAAAAAGACCAAATCTAAAATCCTGACCATTACTTCCAGCTTGGATTCTCGTCTTAGAGAAATCTCCGTCACTGTTTTAGGGTCTCTCCTTTCCTACGTTTATGGTACATTTCTCCCTGTACATGTGGGCCTAGGGAAAACAAGGTAACTCTGTGGTGTGTGAGTCACACCATCTGTGCTGGGTAGTTTCCTGCCAACTTGACACAGGCTAGGTCATGTGAGAGGAGGGAGCCTCAATGAAGAAAGTGCCTCTGTAAGACAGTGTTGTAGGCAAGCCTGCAGGACATTTTCTTAATCAGTGATGGATGGGTGAGGGCCAAGCCCATTGTGGGTGGTGCCATCCCTGGGCCAGTGGTTCTGGTGTACAAGAAAGCAGGCTGAGAAAGTCATGAATAGCAAGCTAGTAAGCAACACTCTTCTGTGGCCTCTGAATCAGGATCCTGACCTGACTTTCTTCAGTGATGGGGTACAATGTAGATACGGAAGCCAAACAAACCCTTTACTTCCAAAGATGCTTTGGTCATGGAATTTCAGCACAGCAACAGAAACCAAACTAAGGCTCCACCCTGTTCTTCTTATTCTACAACTTATGTTTTGGATGCAATATTTCCTGAGTATCTTCCATGTCATTGTACTGTGACTCCCCCTCTCCTCTGATCTCCTCCTCCCCTTTCCCTGCTCCCCCTTCTCCTCACCATCCTCTCCCATCTCATCCCATTCCATATTTTATGTTTTGAGACTTGTTCCCACATAGTCCAGGCTGGCCTTGAACTTGATATTTAGGCCCCAAATTCCTGATATTCCTGCCTCCATCTCCCTAGTGCTAGAATATCAGCATGTGCTACCAAGGCCAATAGGTGCAGCGGTCTCTGTCTTTCTCTGTTTCACTCTCTGTCGAAGTCTTTGCCTGTCTTTGTCTGTCTGTGTACACACAGGTATGCACATGTGGAGGGTACGGGCAATTTTCAGGTATCCTCCTGTATCACCTCCCTTGTTTCCCAACACAGGGTCTCTAACTGAACTTGGAGCTCTCCTGTTCAGCTAGATTAGCTGGCTGATGGTCCTCCCGTCTCTGCCCCTCCTTCCAGTGCTGCGGTTACAAGCACCTGCTGCCGTGTCTGGTTGGGAGTTAGAACTCAGGGCCTCCTGCTTGTGCAGCAAGTACTTTACCCAGGGTTATCTCCCCAGCCTTTTGACCTCCTTTAAAGATCGCCACGGTTGTGCTGGATTCTTAAACACAGCACCGCCAACAGTAGGACTGTGTCATGCAGCCCTCCAAGTGAAATTCTGTCATCACAACTTCAGAGGTAAGAATGGAGTCTTAGATGTGGCAATCAGATTTTCCTGGACCAATCAGATTTTCCATCACTCTAAGACACCTGTTATTAATCAGACCCTCTACTTTCTGGTGATTTTGGTTTACTGGATGAGCCTTTCCCTCTTGCTGGTGTTTTTCTTCTCATGGATCCCAAAATCAGTTGCGTTCAGATTTTTCCAGACTTCATTCTACTGACGGTTGAATAGACCCCACCTGCATTAGTGAAGGGACGCGTTATCCCAGGAGACCCAGGGAGTTTAAGTAGAGTCCTTGTTTTAATTCCTGGGCATGTTTTTATTTTTTACTTTTGGTCTGATGTTGTCTTGAAAATTTTAATTCTTTAATATTTCTACCAGGTGGTGGTGGTGTATGTGTTTAATCCCTGTTCTTGGTAGGTAGAGACAGGTGTGTCGCCATGGGTTGAGGCCAGTCTGGTCTACACTGTGGGTTCCAGGACAGCCAGGGCTGTCTTGAAAAACAAAACAAAACAAAAAATTAAAACAAAAACCAACCAAACAAACAACCCCCCCCAAATCCCTCCAAAATATAACCCTACCAAATTTCTTTCTTTCTTTCTTTTTGATAAATTTTTTACCCCAAATTTAACTTGTTCTTTGGAAATTTCGTGTATATGAAATATATATCATGTATGTGATATGTGAATATGTATAATTCTGATTACTGCCCCTCAGTCTCTCCTATTTCCACCCCACCCCTAATACCTGCTCTGCTACAAATCCGTTTCCCACGTTTACATCGTTTTGTTCTAATTTGGTTTTGTGACATAGTAAGTTTAACCAAGGCTAAGGTCGTGAAGTGAGAAGGAACTATCAAGGACCATAGCTGAAAAGGTTCTGGAAACCAAGCCTAGTGAGCTAAAAGTTCAGAAGGGAATGAGGATGGAGAGCCAGTCAAGAACCGTCTCACAAGTGTGGGGGTGCATGCCAGAGGCAGGAGGATCTCTGAGTTCCAGGACAGCCTGGTCTATATAACGAGTTCAAGACAGCCAGGGCTACTTAGACACTTTAAAACAAAACAAAACAAAACAAAACAACAACAACAAAAAACAAAACACCTCACAAAGGCCTTTGTTAAAAACAAAACTATGGTACAACTAGCCAGGAAAAGAGGAGTCTGAAGAGAGAGGACCGCAAGGCAGACAGGCTAGGTCAGCGGATGATGTCGTTTTGTTTCTTCCCACACTCACTGGGGATTTTAAGAAGGGCTCTGGGCTCTGTCCGTGGTGAGGCGTGGGACTTGATTTACTGATGGATAAGCTCTCCCTTGGGAATGTGAAGGATGAAATTCACAGGCTGCAATTCTCACTTCATTTTCTGGTACTCCATAGGGTTCCTCCCCGGTCCTTAGGTCAGGGCCCTCAAATCCTGGGCACATGCCACCTTCCTCGGCAGCTCCTCCCTGGGCCAATCAGAGCCACGCACGTGAGCTGGAGTTCGTGTTGCTAGGTTTCGCACATGTGCCCTCCCTGCGCCCAATGCTCTCAGTGCTCTTCCTGGCCGCCTTCCTGCTCACGTTGCTAGGCAACACACTCATCGTCTTGCTCACCAGCCTGGATCCAGGCCTGCGTGCACCCATGTACTTCTTCTTGCGCCACCTGGGGCTGGTGGAGATCTGCTTCTCACTGGACGTGGCGCCCCGTCTGCTGGTGACCCTGCTGCGGCCAGGACGTGGGCTGTCCCCGACAAGCTGTGCCCTGCAGCTGCTCCTTGTGCTGTCCTGTGTCACATCCGAGTGCTTGCTTCTCACGGTCATGGCCTGGGACCGCTTCCTGGCCATTTGCAGGCCACTGCACTATGGTGCCATCATGAGCTTGAGGCTGTGCCACCTGCTGGCCACTACCTGTTGGCTCTCAGGAGCCCCTGTGTCGCTGGTCTTCACTATCTGGCTCTTTAACTTTCCCTTCTGTGGGCCACGGGGCATTAGACACTTCTTCTGTGACATAGCACCTCTGCTGAGCCTGGTGTGTGCAGACACCAGAGTCTTCGAGGCCAGTGTCTTCGTGGCCACAGTGCTAATTATGATAGTTCCGGTCTGTCTCATAGTCATGTCCTATACCAGGATTCTGGCTGCTGTCCTTTGGATGCCATCAGCCTCTGGGCGCCACAAGGCCCTGTCCACCTGTGCCTCCCACCTCATCGTGGTGATTCTGTTTTACGGCACAACGGGGGTCATCCACTTGCGCCCCAAGGCCAGCTACTCTCCTGAGAGCAAGCAAGTGGTGTCTCTGTCATACACCATGGTGACCCCCATGCTCAATCCTCTCATCTACAGCCTGCGGAACAAGGAGTTCAAGGCTGCCTTAGGTCGTGTCTTCCTTCAGAGACGAAGCACCTTTACCCTCTGACCCGGACGTGACTTCATTTACCCAGTCTTTTGGCAGACATCTCTACACTGGTGGTCTTGAGGACCTTAGTGCAGGAGTAGGTTAAACTCTAAAAGATTCCATTGCCAGGATGCTCCCCTTAGGATGTTTGGATGACGTCACAACTCTCTAATGGCCCCTGAACACAGCCAGAATTTTGACTTACTCAGTGTATTGAGTAGGTAGCTTTCTGCTTCTCCACAGGCATAGCAACTGGATTGGAGTTCAAAAGTTCGGTGACTGCATCTTTCCTGTGTGAGCAGAATTGCCAATAGCAATAAAGAAAAGCAAACTTCAGGAGAGAAAGGAAGGTTAAATTTTAATATCCAATATCCTATAAATGAACTGATTTTGGTATGCTGTGATTTGAGTATGAACTTTGCCCATAGTCTCATGTGCTTCAGCACTTGGTCCACCGGTGGCGGGTGCTGTTCTAGAAGTAATGGAAATGTCAGGGAGTGGAGCCTGGCTGGAGGAAGATGGTTGCTGAGAGTGAGCCTTGATGTCTCACAGCTAGGCCCCACTTCCTGTTTGCTTCCTGACTGCTGATGCAATGTTTAATAATCCTGCTACTATGCTAATTTGGCCTCCAGGAACTGAACCCTCAAATGGTGAGCCAGTCATTAGGAGCACTTGTTGCCCTGGGCGGTGGTGGCGCACACCTTTAATCCCAGCACTCGGGAGGCAGAAACAGGTGGATCTCTGTGAGTTTGAAGCCAGCCTGGTCTACATAGAGAGTTCCTGTCTTGAAAAACAAAACAAAACAAAACAAAAAAAAAAAAAAAGAAAAAGAAAGAAAAGAGAAGAAAAAGAAGGAACACTCATTGCTCTTGCACTGGGGTTCAATTCTCAGGATCCAACCCTTGGGACTCGGGATCTGCTACCCTCTTCTGGCCTCCATGGGCATTGCACACACATGGTGACCATATATACTCTCCGGTTCACAGAGATAAAATAAAAATAATAAATATTTTAAAACAGTAAAACCATGAACCATAATTCAGTCTTCCTCCTTAAGTTGGTTTTCATCAGGTATTAGACATGGCAGCATGAAAGGTCTGGCCAAGACTGGTCTCAACCGGTCCAGACTGGTCTCAACGGGACCAGATCGGTCCAGATGGGTCTCGACTGGTCTCAACAGAACCAGACCTGTCTCAACCAGACCAGAATGGTCCAGACAAGTCTCAATCAGACAAGACTGGACCAGACCGATCTCGACCGGTACAGACCAGTATCAACTAGACCACACCGGTCCAGACTGGTCTTGACCAGTCCAGACTGGACCAGACCAGTCTCAACCAGACCAGACCAGACCAGTCCAGACCAGTCTCCACCAGATCAGACCAGTCCCGACTGGAACAGACCAAACAAGACTGAACCAGACAAGAATATACTCGTCCAGACCAATCCAGACCAGACCGGACAAGACTGGACACATCTGGACTCAACCGGTCTAGACCGCAGCAGACTGCTCTTGACCGGATTCTATCAGACCAAACCAGTCTTGACTGGACCAGAGCAGTATCGACCGGAACAGACTGGTCCAGACTGGTCTCCACCATTCCAGACCAGTCCAGGCTGGTCTCAACCAGACCAGACTGGTCCAGATCAGTCTCGATCAGTCCACACAGGACCAGACCAGTCTCACGTGGAATAGACCAGACAAGACTGGACCAGACAAGAATATACTCATCCAGACCGATCTAGACCAGATCGGACCAGACAGGACAAGACCGGACTTGACTGGTCTAGACTGGAGCAGACTGCTCTTGATCGGATTCTACCAGACCAGACCAGTCTTCTAGCAAGACAGAGTTGAGAAAGATTGGAAAGCAAATCCATTATGTAAGAAAACGACCAAATTCTCATGAAGCCTAATTATTTGCGCTGTTTATTAATAGCTCTGTTCCTGCCCCGCTCTCCCAGCAACAAATTAGGATCTGACTTGAGATATCACTCTGGATGAAGGGGCCTCGACATTTCTGCAGAGGACGGCTCCTGCATAACACATCCTGGCATCCAAACGGAGCCTGGATGGCTGCCTGCTCTCAGCTTCCCTTTGTATTTTCCCATCATAGCCCATAACAGCCTTCATTATGATTTGGGTCCCCTTTATTGCATGTATAAATAAAATCTGACAAAAGTGTGAGTAAATCCTTAGGTGGTAAAGGCTGATAGAATGCATTAAAAATCTCATTAAGTAGCTTCACAGAAACAAAAGAAAGTGACATCGGAGACTAGTGGATATCAGTTCCTGGAAGGATAATATACCTACTTCCTGTTCACTGCATTTATCTTTTCTGCTTGGCAGAAGAAAACTGTTCTGCTTGCCTTGCAGGAGACCCGAGAGCAATCTTCACCTGTTCTCATCTGAGCTTATACACCGCCTAGGAGGGTTCTGGGCAAGCAATGTCCCATAAATATTTGTATACTTTACTCAGTGGGTCTCCTCCCCTCTCTATTTGTCAAAACAAGACAAAGTCATTTGAAAGTGGGCAGCTGTGGTAGGGTCTCTTTCAAACCCTGGCTGAAACGATCCCAAGCATTCTCTATGGAACAATGTACCGTACTGTAGTAGTCTCCTGATATCAATTTCCTATCCCACATATGTGGTCTGGACACCCAGACTATTTACCGAGAATCTACCCCCCGTTGCTCCTTAAGAATTTTCCAGGGCAAAAACTGGGAACTTGCGGGTGAGGTGGCATGGGGCAAAGGGGAAATGGGATGAGAAATATGAGAAGGGGAGGATGGGAGGAGCTCGGAGGATTGGGATGGTTGGGATATAGGAAGGATGGATACGGGAGCAGCAAAGTATATATCCTATCTAAGGGAGCCATCTTAGGGTTGGCAAGAGACTTGACTCTTGAGGGGTTCGCAGGTGTCCAGGAATATGTCCCCAGCTGGTACCTTGGGCAACTAAGGAGAGGGAACCTGAAATGACCCTATCCTATACTGATGAATATCTTGCATATCACCTTAGAACCTTCATCTGGCGATGGATCGAGGTAGAGACAGAGTCTCAATTTGGAGCAACGGTCTGAGCTCTTAAGGTCCAAATGAGGAGCAGAAGGAGGGAGAACATGAGCAAAAAATCAGGACCACGAGGGATGCACCCACCCACTGTGACAGTGGAACTGATTTATTGGGAGCCCACCAAGGCCAGCTGGTCTGGGACTGAATAAGCATGGGTTGATTCCGGACTCTCTGAGCATGGCGGTCAATGAAGACTGATGAGAAGCCAAGGACAATGGCACTAGGTTTCGATCCTAATACATGAACTGGCTTTGTGGGAGCTTAGCCTGTTTGGACGCTCACCTTTCTGGACCTAGATAGAAGGACCTTGGTCTTCCCGCAGGGCAGGGAATTTGGACTGCTCTTCAGTAACGAGAGGGAGGGGGAATGGAGTGGGGGGAGGAGAAGAGGAGTGGGGATAGGGGGAGGGAAGTGGGGGGAGGGCAATATTTGGGAGGAGGGGAGGGAAATGGGAAATGGGGAGCAGGCGGAAATTTTAATTAAAAAAGAATAAAAATAAATAAATAAGTAAAAAAAAATAAAAAAAAATAAAAAATAAAAAATAAAAAATAAAAAATAAAAAAAAAAAGAATTTTCACTGATTTAGTACAGGATTCCTGGACTGTAAATTCTCGTGCGTCCCTGCTGAGCTGCGTCCCAGGTCTCCTTCAGGCTGCTCTGGTTCCTGTACTTACCACGATAGTACTGAACACAGACCCGACATTTTAACATGCATCCCTCACAGCTCCTGTTTAACAACAGCACTGCTTCTTTAATGAACTTTTAAGTAATGGTGCCCGGAACCGGAATTCATTCTCCTTTCTTCTTTTTTGCACATTATGAATTCATAAACTACAGTTATGGGTTATCTACCATAGGCCAGACAGTTTTATAGACACTAGAGATGTACTGGTTATTATAATACATAACAACAGTATTTTCAAATGGTTGAATTCCAGGGGGAACTACAGGTAATAACAAATAAAAAAGTAAGTGGCAGATGATAACTGCTGTGATGAAAATAAATGGTCATGTGACAGAGGCATTTCATACTGGATGGTCAGGAACACGTCTCTGGGGACCAGTATTTAAAATGAAATATACAAGTCAACTTAATAGAGTGAAAGAATAGAGAGAAACCCAGTGCACCAGGCATGAGGTTAATGCAGGAGAGTGACCTGAGAGGGGGAGTTAGATAATTTTGAAATTTAAGGACTAAAATGTGATTTTATTACAAATATATTATGAAGATATTTGCATGCTCTAAGTGGGGAAGCAGTACAGTCAAATTTACTTTTTTATTTATTTGTTTTGCTTTATTTGAGACCTGGTTCTACTCTGTAGCCCCAGCTGTCTTAGACCTTGCTTATGTAGACCCAACTGGCTCCAAACTTGTAAAACTCCTCCTTTCTCTGCCTCCTGAGTGCTGGACCACAGACATAGCCCACCACATACATCCCAATACATATATTTTTAAAAGAATAATTTAAATTTCTTTGTGACCAGTGGCTTCAGTGGACAAAGTAACATGAGGTCAGCTAGTTGCCATCAGTCCAGGCAAAGGCAGAGGGGTTTTGATGTGGGATGGCCCTCTGTATGCTGTGAATAGGTTTTATTACTATTGGTTAATAAAAAGCTACTTTGGTCTATGGCAGGGCAGAATACAGCTAGGTGGGAAATCCAAGCAGAGAGACAGGGAAAGAGAAGGTGGAGTTGGGGAGACACCTGCAGCTGCCAACGAAGCAAGATGTGAGGTAATGCCATGGCCACATATTAATACATAGATTAACAGAAATGGGTTCATCTAAGTTGTAAGAGATAGTTATTAACAACCTGAGCTAATATGTCAAATGGTTTGTAATTAATATTAAGCCTCTGAGTGGTTCTTTGGGAACTGGTCGGCGGAAGAGAAATCACCAGTTAACAGGGCCTGGGCAGTGAGGAAAATGGGCAGAGTGTAGTGCATTTTAGAGGTACGGGTGAAAATGGCGGCTTGAGAAATGTTTACTATCTCATAGAATGAGTCATTTTCGTACAGTCTAGAAACCCCCTCAGAGGCTGAGCTCACCGTTTCTTCATATGCTTCTCTGTGTAATGTCTAACTTGGAGTTCCAGAAGCTAGACTGGACGGCTGCAGCTTTTATGAGTATTTGTCTTAGAAAGTTGCTTGCATGCAACCCACACTGAGAAATTAAATCAATAGTTACTGCCAAAAATAAATGCCATTGCTTGGTCTCTTGGACAAGTCACCGTGAATGTCATTTTCCTACACGTGAAAAACACTTATATGAAGTTCACAAGAAGTAATTAAATGACCACTAAAATCTTCTCCACCTGTGTATGGGCTCTCAATTTGTTGGCCCTGACCCCTTTGGGGTCAAACAAACCTTTCACAGGAATCACCTAAGACTTCAGATAACACTGATATTTACATTATGATTCATAACAATTGCAAAATTGCAGTTATGAAGTAGCAACAAAAGTAATCTTATGGTTGGGGGTCACCATAACGTGAAGAACTTTATTAAAGGGTCACAGCTTTAGAAAGGTTGAGAACCACTGTGTTAGAGGAAACACAGAGGACTTAGAGTCTTAAGGAATCTCAGAGTTTACGACCTTCCTCCTGTTGGTTGTCCTCACAAATGTGGGAGTCCTCTTGCCTTCCTTCAGACCACAAGACACTGAGTTAACTTCCAATTTCCCTGAAGGAAACCTTAATTACACTGTGTACCCTGCAGTGCCTTTATCCCAGCCACACTGGTATTGTGGTATGTTATATAGATCTAAGGATGGGCAGCCCTATTCATTTGCCTATATTTATTGGTCTTTCATGTTTGGTCATTTTTATATTTATCTACAATCATGTTTTTCAGCACTGTTTGATTGCCATTGTGAGAAACAGTTGCCTTTTTAAAAAAGTTGGCAAAATATAAAACATAGTTGATGGATGTGGTAGTTTGAATAAGAATGACCTCCACAGCACATATATTTGAAAGCTTGGTCGCCTAGGAGGGGCATTATTTGAGAAGGATCAGGAGGTGTGGCCTTGTTGGAAGAAGTATGTCACTGGGGGTGGGCTTTGATGTTGGAAAAGTCCATGGCATGCCCAGTCTCTCTCCCTCTTCATTTCTCTTCCCATTCTCTCTCTCACTCTGGCTTTCTCTTGCTCTAGGTCCCTCACTCTCGTTCTTGCTTTGTCTGTCTGTGAATTAGGATGTAACTCTCGGTTACTCCTCTAGCTCCATGCCTGCCACCATGCTTCCCCCCATGATAATAACTGACTAAGCCTCTGACACTGTAAACAGGTACTCCCCTCATTAAATTCTGTCTTTTAGAGGAGTTGCTTTGGTCATGGTGTCCCTCCAAAGCAACAGAACAGTGACTAAGAAAACTGGTTATTTAACCAATGTGTTTATTGCACAGAGTCATGTTTAAGTTTCAGTTCAACCTTTCTTCTCTAGCATAGGCAGGTGATACATTTATTGAAAGGAAAAATCACTCAAAGGAAAGACTATGGGACTTTAGATATGCCATTCCTGATGGGAAGACCCTGAAAACCACAGCAGAAAGTACATGGTGGGAGATCCAGCTCTGGTGTCTGCATTGTGTCTGCTGCCAGTCTCCCAGACCATCATTGGTGGGCTGACTTTTCTAGCGATGATGTCTCTGCAGACAGAGCTGTGGCTGTTTTCAGACTACCGTTTAATGTCTCTGCCATTGTCAAACTCAATTATAGAATGCTCATAGTTCTTTGTGTCAATCAACTAAGATTCGGATTCAGGGCACCACATACCATGCTTCAGCTGGTGAGAAGCAGGAACACTAAGCTACCACACTGAGCTTTGTCAGATGTAACCAGCTCTCTGTGGCTCAGTCCTTCACTCTAAAATATAAGTGCATGTTTTAGATATGCTTTTGGTGAAAGGCTGTTGGGAAACTCTCTAGACTATGAAAGCATTAAACATCTTTATTTATACTATTTATATATATAGTTTATATATACACACCCATGGCATTAAGAGAACAATAATCAAATTTATATGGAAAAACAAAAAACCCAGGATAGCCAAAACAATCTTATACAATAAAGGAACTTCTGGAGGCATTACCATCTCTGACTTCAAACTCTATTACAGAGCTACAGTATTGAAAAAGTTTGGTATTGGCATAAAAACAGAGAAGTTGATCAATGGAATCGAATAGAAGACCTGGATATTAACCTACAAACCTATGAACACCTGATTTTCGATAAAGGAGCTGAAAGTATACAATGGAAGAAAGCATCTTCAACAAATGGTGTTGGCATAACTGGATGTCAACCTGTAGAAGAATGAAAATAGATCCATATCTATCACCATGCACAAAACTCAAGTCCAAATGGATTAAAGACCTCAATATTAATTGGAACACGCTGAACCTGATAGAAGAGAAAGTGGGAAACAGTCTACAACACATGGGCACAGGAGACCACTTCCTACATAATAACCCCAGCAGCACAGACATTAAGGGCAACATTGAATAAATGGGACCTCCTGAAACTGAGTAGCCAAAACAATCTTATACAATAAAGGAACTTCTGGAGGCATTACCATCCCTGACTTCAAACTCTATTACAGAGCTACAGTAATGAAAACAGCGTGGTACTGGCATAAAAACAGAGAAGTCGACCAATGGAATCGTATAGAAGACCCGGATTTTAACCCACAAACCTATGAACAACTGATTTTCAATAAAGGAGCTAAAAGTATACAATGGAATAAAGAGAGCATCTTCAACAAATTGTGCTGGCAAAACTGGAAGTCAATCTGTAGAAGAATGAAAATAGATCCATATATATCACCATGCACAAAACTCAAGTCCAAATGGATTAAAGACCTCAATATCAGTCCAAACACACTGAACCTGATAGAAGAGAAAGTGGGAAGTACTCTACAACACATGGGCACAGGAGACCACTTCCTACGTATAACCCCAGCAGCACAAACACTAAGGACATCATTGAATAAATGGGACCTCCTGAGACTGAGAAGCTTCTGTAAAGCAAAGGACACTGTCACTAAGACAGAAAGGCAACCCACTGACTGGGAGAAGATCTTCACCAACCCCGCAACTGACAAAGGTCTGATATCCAAAATATACAAAGAACTCAAGAAATTAGACCGTAAAAGGTTAATCAATCCAATTATAAAATGGGGCACTGAGCTGAACAGAGACTTTTCAACAGAAGAAGTTCAAATGGCCAAAAGACACTTAAGATCATGCTCAACTTCCTTAGCAATCAGGGAAATGCAAATCAAGACAACATTAAGATACCATCTTACACCGGTCAGAATGGCTAAAATCAAAAACACCAATGATAGCCTCTGCTGGAGAGGTTGTGGAGAAAGGGGCACTCTCATCCATTGCTGGTGGGAATGCAAACTTGTGCAACCACTTTGGAAAGCAGTGTGGCGGTTTCTCAGGAAAGTCGGGTTCGACCTACCTCTCGACCCAGCAATACCACTATTGGGAATATACCCAAGAGATGCCCAAACATACAACAAAAGTATATGCTCAACTATGTTCATAGCAGCATTGTTTGTAATAGCCAGAACCTGGAAACAACCTAGATGTCCTTCAATGGAAGAATGGATGAAGAAAGTATGGAATATATACATATTAGAGTACTACTCAGCAGTAAAAAACAATGACTTCTTGAATTTTGCATACAAATGGACGGAAATTGAAAACACTATCCTGAGTGAGGTAAGCCAGACCCAAAAAGATGAACATGGGATGTACTCACTCATATTTGGTTTCTAGCCATAAATAAAGGACATTGAGACTATAATTCGTGACTCTAGAGAAGCTAAATAAGAAGGTGAACCCAAAGAAAAACATATAAGCATCCCCCTGAATATTAACCTTCATCAGGCGATGAAAGAAGACAGAGACAGAGACCAACATTGGAGCACTGGACTGAAGTCTCACGATCCAAAGGAGGAGCAGAAGGAGAGTGAGCACGAGCAAGGAACTCAGGACGGCGAGGGGTGCACCCACACACTGAGGCAATGGGGATGATCTATCGGGAACTCACCAAGGCCAGCTGGCCGGGGACTGAAAAAGCATGGGACAAAACTGGTCTCGCTGAACATAATGGATAATGAGGACTACTGAGAACTGAAGAACAATGGCAATGGGTTCTTGATCCTATTGCACGTAATGGCTTTGTGGGAGCCCAGGTAGTTTGGATGCTCACCTTAATAGACCTGGATGGAGGTGGGTGGTCCTTGGACCTCCCACAGGGCAGAGAAACCTGCTTGCTCTTTGGGCTGAGGAGGAAGGAAGACTTGATTGGGGGAGGGGGAGGGAATGGGAGGTGGTGGCGGGGAAGAGGCAGAAATCTTTAATAATTAAATTAATTAATTAATAAAAAAAATCAGCAAGAAAAAAAACAGCAAAAAAAAAAAAGAAAAAAAATTTACACATACCCAAAACAAAGCAACATTACTCTTGGCTTTCAGAAACACTCCATGTCAGATTGGTACATTATATATCTTCCTTTAAGGCTAGTGCTACTTAATAATTTGCTTAGCTACTGGGTGCCTATGGTGTCTCCAGGGAAATTGATTATTTGAGTGGAACTCAAGTAGAAGTATAAACTACCCCTCTAAGACATAAATCTGTCTTCTATTTCTATATGCCCTATAATTCTGTGTATTTTTACTATTAGTTTGTAGATGCCAGCTCCACCATCGATACCAATTTATTACCTAATAATAGTTTGCTGATGTACTACAGAAATAAGGTGTGTTGATGGATGGAAAAAAGACTAGTATGGAATTTTGGCCTTCCTAATATGTTTCAGAATTTAAACTAAATAAGTTGTCATATCTCTTAAGGTTGAGAAATTAGCCATGAATATTACATGAAATTATTGTTATTACACAGGAGTATTTCACTGATAAGTCATGTGAATGAGGTCTAAAGCAAATGTGAAGATCAATTTATCAAATGTTTCAAGGGTGCTGGAATCACATGGACATTTTATTTTCCAGCTGTCTCAGCCTCCGGATGTCTCTGTTACATTAAATTGCTGTGGTCTTTCTTTACTAGTAAACCTTGTATGCAAGCACTGCTGCCTTGTTCCTTAATATATTGAAAGTCCTTGCAATCAGGTTTATTTGTCTTGATTTTTCCCAATCATTCACTCATCCCAAATTGCAAATTCAGAGGTCTCTCAATTGAATGAAATGACCTTCAGTTCCACGAGCTTTGGCTAAAGCAAAACCACAGGGACTAAAGGCAAAAGGATCTTACTTTGTGTGCTCTGCCACACCTGATTGACTCCTTCTTATTCATCACATATAGACAAGGTGCCTTCTCCCTAAAATTCTCTAAGGAAAAGGAAAGATCAGACGTAGAAACTTTCTGTATCGAGGTCAGGGCCGTTTCCTTCTCCTTCTCCTCCTCTTCTTTCTCTTCATCTTCCTCCTTCTCTTCCTTTCCTTCTCCCATATGGAATCGTATGCTAGCCTTGAACTCATTATGCAGTTTAAAATGACCTTGAACTTCAATCCCCCCCCCCCGCCAGGATGGTCGCTGTGCTGTACTTTGCCTGTTGTAGTGCAGTCCTGGAGTCAAACTTGGGGGTTTGTGCACGGGAGGCAAATACTTTTCCAACATAACCATATCCTCAAATGAAACTGGGCTTCCAAATGAAAAGTCCCCCGTCTGACATTGAAAGAATACCCACACACCTCAGTAACTCTCCTGGAATTATTTAAAACAAAATAATCATTACTTATTAATCCAAAAACAAGGGAACAAAGTCTTCTAAAGAGATGCCTCATGAATTGGATCTTCATCTCTGATGACAGAATAGTAGCCAGATAATAGTAACCAGGAGCACTTGCCCGGGGACAATTTGAATTTCTTTTTTTTTTTTTAACCTCTTTTTTCATTGATTTTTATTGAGCTCTACATTTTTCTCTGCTCCACTCCCTGCCTTTACCCTCCCCTCTTCAACCCTCCCCCAAGGTCCCCATGCTCCCAATTTACTCAGGAGATCTTGTCATTTTCTACTTCCCTTGTAGATTAGATCTGTGTAAGTCTCTCCTAGTGTCCTCATTGTTGTATAAGTTCTCTGGGATTGTGGTTTGGAGGCTGGTTTTCTTTGCTTTATATTTACAAACCACTTATGAGTGAGTACATGTGATAATTGTCTTTCTGTGTTTGGGTTATCTCATTCAAAATAATGTTTTCTAGCTCCACTTCCCCTTTGCTATTGCTGCCATTTCCAGGACTTGTAGGATGCCAAAAGCTGGGGCAACCATATTGTTTTAGTTTGAGCTCCTAAACCCTACCACAGTCAGCTCTATGCAGACTGTGGCAGACTCCTATTGACAAAAACAAAAAAACAAACAAAAACCTTGCCTAATTTTATTTTACTCTAGAGTATGTTAGACTTTAAGTTGCTTCTATTTTAAACTATATCCAGTGGAAACAGCACACAGTGAAGAGACACCTACGTAAAACTTCATTATCTGAGGATAATTGGTATTGGAAAAGGTCACGTAAGGTGAAACCACAATTGACATTATAGGGAATGGTGATAAAATGTTTAATTTAGGATTTTACCTTAAAAAATTAAACTAACATTGGTCAATTAATTTAATTAATGCTAACCACTTATGTTATAATTATATCTATGGGCAATAGGACTATTGTTATTGTGAACACTGTATAGAAACATAACTTCCCGACTCAGCACCCATTCATTGCTACAGCTCCTCCTCTAGGGGGAGGCATCTTGAGATTTCCCACATTCATGTCAGCATGTCCCCACTGCTGTCACTGCGCAGGCTTTGTTTAGGTGGCTATATTTTTGAGATTCCAAGGATGCAGTTTCCCCACTATCCATATCTCCCAGAAAACATCCTGGTCCTTTGTCTTGAAATCTTGAAATCTTTCCAGCCCTTCATGTGCAATGTTCCCTGAGTATAATGTTTAGAGATTGTATTATAGATGTATCCGTTTGTGCTAGGCACTCCACCGTCATTGTTCTCTTTATATATATTCTCCCTTTTGTTGGAAAAAGATTCTTTTCTCAAACAATACATCCTGATCATAATTTCTCCTCCCTACTCTCCTCCCAATCCCTCCCCACCTTCCCTTCCACCTGGATACAATTTTGATAAGCTATAAATTTCTATTATAGTCTCTGTCTGCAGCAAAAATAGGTTTCTCTGATGGACGTGATGAGAGCTGCCAACAGTTACGAAGCATGCTGCTGTCAGGTGGTGATGGTAATAGGTTCTCTCTGATGCCCATGACCTCACCAGCTAGCGTTCATTGGCTGAGTTTACAGTACCAGCCATGACTTCCCACAAATTGAGTGAGGCTTAAACACAATTAGACGGTTGTTGGTTATATGCAACATATAAATGTCACTCTTGCACCCTTAGGGACGGTCTGCCCTGGTTTCATAGCTAGGTAGGAAATTGATTGCTTTTCTCCTTGGCCGCTTGTGTGGCACTCTTTGGACATTATCTGAGCTATCTCAGTGGGGAGGCTTCCAGGTCAATTCCTTCAAATATCGAGTTCTAAGTGTCTAATGTCTTCAGCAATAGGACTTTACTTCCAAGGGCAATGATAATAACCTGTGAAGAAAATACAGTATCCATGTATGAAATTCTCAAAAATTAAGAATTATAATTCACAAAATATTACATTTTTTATTAAAATGTAATTTTTAATTGATAAAATAAATATCACAGAATTTATTTGGGCAATTATTTAAATGTACCCACAATCATGTTGAATAAGATTTCTCTCCCCCTAAAATGTTTTCGTACAGTGTTTTTAGTTGGTCTCTATTGCCAGTACACCAGACACTTGCCAGCTACTTCCCGATACTATGGACGGCCCCTTATGTAGAAATTTGGTGTTTTCAGAATGTCTTAGTTAGGGTTTCTATTGCTGTGATGAAACACAGCAACCAAAAGCAGGTTGGAGAGGAAAGGGTTTATTCAGCTTACACTTCCACATCAATGTTCATCATTGGAGGAATTCGGGACAGGAGCTCAAGCAGGGCAGGAACTTGGAAGCAGGAGCTGATGCAGAGGCCATGGAGGGGTGTTGTGGGAGCTGCGGGATGCATTCCTGCCACCCAGCTCCCATCCGCCTGGCTAGCTTATGCTCCAAAATAACAACACACAAACTGTATTCTTTTTTTTTTTTTTTAACTTTCAAAACATTTTATTCTTTCAGAATTTCATACAATATATTTTGATTGTATTTACCCTTACTCCTCCCCCCTAACTTCTTCCTGATCCTCCCCACCTCCTTATCTCCCCAACTCTGTGTCCATTTTTTTTTTAAATTAATAACCCATTGAGTTCAGTGTCTGCTAGACTCAAAGGTCTGGCATAATCCAATCGAGTGCGGCTAACCTACAGGGGCTATATCCTTAAAGAAAACTGACTTTTCCTTCCTCAGAAACCATCAATTGGCCACAACACCTAAGTTAGGGTTAGGGCCTGAGGAAGCCCATTCTAGTTCAAGCTGGATTATGGACTAGGTCTTACTTGTGCTGGCAGTCATGGCTGCTGTGTGTGCCTGAGGGCAGTGGTCTTGTCGTGTCCAGAGGACACTGTTTTGCTTCAGTCCTCCCTGACCTCTTTCTGGTTCTTACGATCTTTCTGCCCTGGGTCTTGATGCATGGGAGGGTGTGTATGCGTGTGTGTTAAAGATCTCCTTTGTGTCTGAACCTTCCACTGCCCAAAGAAACTTCTCTGATGAACAGTGAGAGCTACACTAATCTATGGCTAGAGAGATACTTTTGAAGGCAGTTAGATACTGTGAACAGTAGTAAGTTCACGGTGTACCCGAGGCTGTTCTGGAACTCATGACCTTCCTGATTTAGTCTACAAAGGAATAGGATTGCAGGAATGAGTCACCACATCCCACCAAGAATCCATATTCTTTGAGGAAACCGTTAAGTCTCAAACTGTATTCTTTTAAACACTGCTTGGCCCATTAGCTCTAGCCCTTACTGGCTAATTCTCATATCCCGATCAACCCATCTCTAATAATCTGTGTAGCACCAGTCTTAGTGGGAAAGATCCAGCATGTCTGACCTGGCGGCTTGCTTCATTGTGTCTGCCCTGGAGAGCAGAAGCACGGCTTCTTAGCTCACTTCCTCTTCCTCCCAGCATTCTGTTCTGTTTCCTCCACCCACCTATGTTCTAACCTATGAAGCCAAGCAGTTTCTTTATTAATTAACCAATGACCTTCCCACATCAGAGGGGTGCTGCTTACTGGTTTGCCACCCATGGCTTACTCAGCCTGCTTTCTTATAGAACCCAGGACCACCAGCCCAGGGATAGCTGGGCTTTCCTACATCCATCACTAACTAAGGAAATGCTATACAGCTGGATCTTAGGGAGGCATATTATCAGTTGGTGTCCATCCTCTCCAGCAACTCTAGCTTGTATCAAGTTGACATACATCTAGCCAGCACACAGAATAAACTGTTCGGCAAACTTAATATTTTTAAGTTACTTGGAATCCTTTCTCCATTGCTACATACTTTGCTAATTTGATCTTTAGCTGAGAAATAACTCATGACTTGGTTATTATTGTTTTTGTTTGTTTGTCTTACAGTTTGCAGACATTTGGATTGTTTTCCTATTTGAGACATGATGGAAAATAATGCAGAAGCACTGGTAAACAAATCTCTGTGTAGGCCTCCACCTTCATTTCCCTTAGTAAGTACGAAGTAGTGAAACTCTGGGGTCATATGGTAAGAACATGTTTAACAATTCCAAAAACTGTGAAGCTGATTCCTGACATGCAATACTTATTAGCATTTCCAGCAATAAAGCATGAGTATTCTGGAAATATTGATGTGCATGGCCATCACAGTGAGTGAGCAGCATTGTCTCAGCACACTTGCAACTTGTGTTTTGGCAATGTATAATAATGTTTATGTATTATTTGTATTTTTTATTTATTTCTAATGTTTATGTATTATTTGTGTCTTTTATTTATTTGTATAGATAGTTCTTACATTTTAAAAAGAGTTTTTTTTTACTGTTTTCTAATTTATCAGATGTATTATTATTTATCAGATATATTGAAAATGATTGTCCCCATTCAAAGGCTGGTATTTCCAGCTTAATTGTATTAAAATAATTGTATTTTTCCTGTTTTTTTATTTTTTTATTTTTTTTTTTGTAGCTTTTCCTATGTAACCCATGCTGACTTTAGAGGCAGGTGGATCTTTCTGAGTTTGAGGCCAGCTTGGTCTACATAGAGGGTTTCTCTTTTTGTATATTATTGAGAATTTTGTACACGGCACAGTATGTTTAGATGATATTATCATGTCGACCCTTTCTACCAACTTCTCCTGGAACTCTACCCGATATCCCCACACCAATCTCTTCTTTCTTCATTTTTTTTTTACTTTATTTTCTTATAATACATTGAGCACAAATAGGTGTTTAAATTTTCGTGTGTTATTTAGAACTTTTAGAGTTTTCATTTCTAATAATTCAATGTGCACCAATCTGACAACTATCCACTTTTTAAAGTTTGATTATGGTCATGTGTGTGTGTGTGTGTGTGTGGTATGTATTGTGGTGGGAATTATTTCCATCATCCCAAATTTAAATATATAATGGAAAATATATTTCACAGAGAAGATCACACTGTTTGCAAAACAAGAACAACACAATTTTAACTTCTTTCTTTTCCAAACACACGCCTTTCACATTCTGATGTCCAAACATCTCTCTACCTTTCACCTGTGCGTAGCCACCTGCAAACTTCCTTGTGTAAAGCACACAGATATCACCTAATCTCATGTCATAGCACTTTAGGTTTTTGTCAGTGTCTGAATCATTGTTCTGTTGCTGTGAAGGAACTATGACCACTGCAACTCTGATAAAAGAAGCTATTTACCTGGGGTTGGTTCAGGGGGTCTGTTCATTATCACCGTGGCAGAGAACATGGCGGCATGCATGCAGACATGGTGCTGGAGAGGTAGCTGAGAGTTCTACATCTTAATCTGCAGGCAGCAGGAAAAGGGAGGCACTAGGCCTGGCTTGGGCTCACATTAAATGACACTTCCTCCAGCAAAGCCATGCCTCCTAATCCCTCTTAAGTGCTGCCACTCCCTGATGACTAAGCCTTGGAACTGATGAGCCTCTGGGGACTGTTCCTATTCAAACCACCACAATCAGTTGCACTAAAGACATATCTGTCAATGGACACAGCACACCATGGTCAAGCAGTATCTCAGAAGACTTCATTCTCTGAGGGAGTTGATGCTCAGTATTGTCTATTACTCTCTGGCCACATTGCCCTTCCTTTTCATAAAACATATCTACCTTTATTTCTTTTGGGGCCTTTTAGACATTTTTCCTTCTTTCTGTCTTTTTTCTTTCTAAATTCTCTCCATAAATACTTTGCAGATGCTTCTTTCCATCATTTTCCTCATTCTTGTTTCAAATTTTTTATAGAAATCATGTCACAACAAAGCTCCTTAAGAAAGCCCCGCAAATGACTTTATTCTCTTCCTTATTATACTATGCTGATTTACTCAGAGGACTAAGAAACACCAGATGATATGTTTTCTCCATGTTTGTGTCTCTTGGGGGTGATATAATATGTGTTGGTAGTGGTGGTAGTGTGTGTGTGTGTGAGATGTGTGTGGTGTGTGTATGTGTGGTGTGTGTATGATGATAGTATGTGTGTATGTGGGGGTATATGGTGTAGGGGTTGTAGTGTGTGTATGTATGTGGTATGTGTATTGTGTGGTGTCTTTATATTGTGTGTGTGTATTATGCGTAGTGTATGTGCAGTGTGTGTGTTATGTGATGTGGTTTGTGGGGCATGTAGTGTGTGTGTATGTGTGTGGTTGTGTGTATGAATGTGTGTTATGGTGTGTGAGTGTGTGGTGTGTGTTTTTATGTGTGTATGGTGTATGTAGTGAGTATGTGTGTCTGTATGCTGTGTGGTATATGTGTGTGTGGTGTGTATGTATACATGTGTGTGTGGTGTGTGTGTGCATATAGATTTGGTATGTGTATGTATGTGGTGTGTATATGTGTGTGTATGCAGTGTGTGTGGTATGTGTGTAGTAGTGTGTGTTTTATGTGTGTATGTGGTATTTTCATGCCCACGTGTATATATGTGGAGACCAGTGGAAGGCCGTAGGTTTTTTATTTTATCATTCTCTACTCTGTTTCCTTTAGACAGGGTCTTCCACTGAGCCTGGAGCTAGGCTGGAATCCAGATCCTACTGCTTCCACCTTTGATAATGCTGGGGTTCCAGGCATACAACCACACCCATCTTATGGCCCCGCCCAGCTTTTTATGTGGGTTCTGGGTCTTCATGCTCCAGCTGCAAGTGCCCTTACACGCGGAGATGTTACTCATCTCCTTGTTTTTCCTTTTACAGGTTTATTTTTTCTTCAGCTCCCTAAACTTGTCTATAAATTATGTGAAAGAAGGATTGTGTCATTTCCACAGAACTCTAGTCTCACAACAGCACCCTCCTCACAGTAGGTGTGCTTTTCTCTCTTTTCGGATATGATTGACAGAAAAGAAAAGACAACGGGAAAAACCTCTCAAGTGGGCAAGCCAAAACATTTAGAGGGACTTTCACACCTTTGCTTAGTTTTTACTGTAAAATAGGCTTCAGTTTATTACAAGGATTAACTGTTCTCAGAAGAGGAAGGAAGGGACATTAACGAAAGGTAATGGGAACATTTTGGTATTGTGTCAGAGCTCCAAAACAAGACAGGCTCTGAATGCTGGGGATGGTCTGTCACACAGGAATATCCTGATGCCTCTGTATGTCTATGTAGAGTCCTTCCATAGGTTAGTTTTGGAAATTAAGCATCTATGTTCTAGATTTGTAAGTTTCTGTAAGATGTAAAGCAACTCTTATCACGGACACATATATGTCTTGCCTGCCACTCTTCTGCTCGTTGCCTACCTTCATCTCACTCCTTAACAGAAAGCTCAAAGGGCTACCATACCGGGATGCAAAGATGCAGGGTAAATGGTGCTGATGCAGGGCCTTGGGGATGCAGGGCCTTGGGGAGTATTCTGGCACACACCGTAGTGTCTCCTCTTGGGCTCACCAGATTATTTACTAGTTTCCTTGTTGACATTGTCTTGACAAGTAACTCTGGGAATTCAGTGCCTTTTCCCCCTTCAGCTAGACACTGCAGGAATATGCAGGAATATTTGACTTTCTGGATGTGTCAGGCAGGCTTGGTAATTAACTGACTCGGTATTTCTGTTTGTCAGGGTGATATAACATAGGAGGAGAAATGTTTGCTTAGTGAAGCCTTGCCATAAAACCTTCAGGAAGGATTAGACATCACCAGGTCTTTGGCTCCCCAAGGAAAGTGTTCTGAAAGACAGAACATCTTTAGTGTCAATTTCCAACGGGAGAAAATTGAACTGAATGAAGTCTGTTATGTAGAATGGCGTTCATAAGCTGTTTCCCATGTGAACCACAGGAAAGGTCACTTTGAGAGTATTAACAGAAGGGCAGCTGGTATGCTTCTGGGAATTTGAATAGTGCCAAGGAATCACTTCATATGTGGGTCCTCATGCACCATGTCCCGGGCCACATCCAAACTGGAAGGATTGGGTTCAGTCTACAGCTGTGGTTGCAGCGTGTATATCTGATTATTGCGATCACATCTATGGAAAGTGTGGGTGAAGCCGGCTTGGAAAACATCTGTACCTTCATTACCTATGCTTGTCCTCGGAAAATCCCTCTTATGCTAAAACTCCTGTTATCGGCATGATTTCAAAAATCTGTCCTGCAGTAGCAACTTTCTTTATACAGTTAATCCAATGAAATAAAATATGGCCACCACCGCTGCCTCTTTAAATCATAGGGATTTAATCTGGGAAATGACTGCTGATACCCTATGATACACCCACTTCAAACAACAACAACAACAACAACAACAACAACAACAACCAAAAGATCCAAAGACTGTTAAGGGGAATATGTCTCTCGGACACCATAATTATAGGTTCATTTTAGAGTAAAAAACCAATACAATTAAGAAGGACTATCATTTGGGCTCTCACGATGCTAGGTCAAACATATGGCCCAGAATACTTGCCTGGGCTGTTCTCAAGAGAGTATTTTTACACAAAAATTATGAATCAGACTAATATGCCCATCTTATTGCTTGCTCCTCCCTTCCTAATTCCAAAGCTTTTTTGAAACACATTATAGTTTCTAGATTTGTGTCTATTGTCATTCTGTTTGTGGGGAGAAATCAACTCAATCTGCCGACAAAAGCAACATAGCCCTGGCTCAGGACTTCAGCCACAGAAAGAATAAGAGGTGAGGCTCCACCTAGAGAGGAAATTTCTTTCAATATATTAAAAAATGGAAAATAAAATGGAGTTTTAATATGCTTGTGAATACACTTCATCGTCCCCTCCCCTGGTGTCTGAACAATTATCGTAGTAAGTAGAAAAGAAATCTGTTTTGGGTCGGTAGTGATGGGCTGAGTTTAACTGGCCCTCGGGATGAGGGATGTGATGCTGCCACAGGTAGCAACAGAGACACACAAGGATGCACAATGGATTTGCATCTCCTCAGAGCTCTGCAACCTCCATTCTACGCTTGGGCTTTTCCGGGGAACCTGGCGCGGCCCTGAACAAGAACCTCCCTGGTTGTGTTGTGGCATTCCACACAGGCCAAATGCTAATCCCGAGAAGCCCTAAAGCAGGGGGCCTTTTAGTATTAGTCATGCTGATCAATTTTAATTGAAAAGGGAAAAGCATTCATTGTGCACAGTACGGCACCGAGTACATCCACTAATGGAGCTGCTAGCGGGGAAGCCAGAGGTCCCTGCGTGTTTCTCTCCTGTGAAGTCTCTCCCCATTTGAGGAAATGCTCATCCTGAGAGGAATACACACAGAGTACAGAGCAGAAAAGCGTCACTAGCACTGTGGCCAGAGTAATCAGGTCGTCTCTGACTGTCACCATGGAGATGCACACCACGGTTCCCAACTCCATCATATTCCTTACCGCAATCCTTAAGATAAACCAAGTTGTTGGACAGTGGTTGCTATTGTTACTTAAGCATTTTCTATATAGCATCCAATTCTCCCTTAACTGGGGCTCTGTACAGTTTGCACCAACATCAGTCTGTGACTTGACTGCCCTGTCAGAGGCTGATGTTCTTGGACATGCCTATTTGACCTCTTTGCCAGCTCTGGTCCTGCATTTTCTTCTGTGACCTTGGTACAGGCAAAAAAAAAAAAAAAAAGGCTAGTAATTTTTCTGGGTATCTGCAGAACTGGTTCCCTTTTCATTTATCCTTTGTCCAGATATCGTCTTTAGAGAAAGACCCTTCATCCCATGGTGACAACTTGGATGGCCTTCAGACTGTCTAGTATGTAACCCTCCCCCACCTCAGGATCAACTATCCCTGCGATCTTGTTCTTTATGACACTTTGCACATTCTAAAGTCGCCCTGTTCACTTCCTTACTCCCTGTCTTCCTCCCCCAAAGGAAGGCACTAGAAGGATGTAGCTTCTCTCCACACCACGGTGGCATGAGTGCTGGAAACTTGTCTAGCACCTACAGCTGTTCCTTCATCCAAGACTTGTGGCAAAACAAATGTGCAATCATCGACTATAACAGTCAGTGATACTCTAGAGACACCAAAGACAGTATGTTGGTTGTGTTCCCATTACTGTGGAGACATACCTGGGACAAACAGCTTAAGACAATTCATTCTGGATCACGGCCCTTCATGGTGAGTCAGTCATGGCTGCAGAAGTGCGGAGAAGCTGCTCACATGGCATCTCTAAGCAGAAAGCAGAGAGAGATGAACCTGGAATGCCACTTGCTTGCTTCTTTTTATTCAGTCCAGGGACCCAAGGGCCAGAATGGTGTTGCTTACACTTGGAGCAGTGTTCCTACCTCAGTTTACCTAATCCAGAAATTCTGTCCTAGAAATGCCCAGGGTTTTTTGCATCTGTGTCGATTCTAGGTCCTATCAATCGATAATCAGTATTAACTGTCATCATTGATTACCCAGAGTACCTTATCTGGAACCAGCAAATGATAGTGAAAAGCTGTGAAGTATGCATACCTAGTCTAGATCTAGGAGTCCAGGGTGAGTCAGGGCAAGATAGTCTTTTCTCTAAGAATTATCTCACTTCTTCAAGAAATCTGCTCCATCCACACAACTTCTCTGTTGTGGGGGAAGAAGAAGGCTTCCATCAGGAGATGGAGGGGGTGGGAGATGGCAATGGGGGTAAAAGTGACTAAAGATCATCATACACATTATACACATTGGGTCAGAAAGCCATTCAACAGTGCTAGAATTCGCAGAGCACCATAAGAACAGTGTTTTCCTTCCTATAACATGGCATTTTAAAAATAAATAAGCAAATGAATGTTTAAATTAGAAACAGAAAATATCCTACCCTTTTGAACATTGCCATTGGGATTTGTAAAACCCAGACTATCTTTGTTCTTCATGTTACTTGGCTTTTAATAAAATTTTATTAATATATATTATATATAACAAAATTTATAATTCTACAATGTATAGCTGGGCCCTAGGAGCTCCTTCTGTTGATTGAGTCTGGACCAGTCTGGTCTGGTTGAGACTGGTCTGGTCTGGTTGAGATTGGTCTGGTCCGGTCGAGACCGGTCCGGACCAGTCTGTTCTGATCCATACTGGTCTGGTCCAGTCAAGACTGGTCTGTTCTGGTAGAATCCGGTCAAGAGCAGTCTGCTCCAGTCTAGACCGGTCGAGTCCGGTCATGTCCAGTCTTGTCTGGACCCGTCTGGACGAGTATATTCCTGTCTGGTCCAGTCTTGTCCAGTCTGGTCTGGTCTGGACCGGTCAAGAGTGGTCTGGTCCAGTCTGGACCGGTTGGTCAGTCTGGTCTGGTCGAGATATGCATGATGATATCCCAGCTTAAGTTAAAAATGTTGATGCATAAATATTACATTTATAATTTTATTTGTCAATAAAAATAAGATAAAATCTGGCTCCAAAAGATTAAAATGAGCTAAAGCTATGTATTTTACATTAAGACACATCACATTAAGAGACTGGGTGGAATGATGTACATCTTTAATCCCAGCACACAGGAGGCAGAGGTAAGTGGAGGTTCATAGTAGAGGACAACCTGGCCAACATGGGGAGTTTCAGGCCAATTAGGGCTATGATGAGAACCTGTTTATAAGAACAAAACAAAACACAAAGGATATAATGATTAGAAGTGGCAGCACAGCGTGCAGGGTTTTCTAGCTGTTCTTTGATGTGGGATCAGTAAGTTAGCTGGAGGACATGGCTTACATGGTCATTCTTGGCACATGGAGCTCTTACTAGATCACTATTCCTCTTTTGATTTTTGGTGGAATTTCTGTTTAAAAAGTTACTGTACCAGTTGTGGTGGCACACACTAGTAGGATTTGCTGGAGGAGGCAGAGACAGGAGGACCAAGAGTTCAAGGCCAGCCTGGGTTCCACCAGTGTATACCATCTCTTTGCCACATTCACTCATTTCCCTCTAAAAAAGAATAAAAAATTATTACATCTCTCTGTCTATCTCTCTGTCTCTCTGTGTATACATGATGTACACATGAGGGTCAGATGATAACTTGAGGGAGTCAGTTCTCTCCTTCCACCATGTGGAAAAACTGAGGTCATCAGGCTTGGTGGGAAACACCCTTCTCCACTGAGCCATCTAATTTCCCCACAAATTTCTCTTTAAGTTAGTGTATGTTAGTGAAAAATATAACAGGCATCTTCTTTTGTAGTACCTTCCCCTGCTACTGGTCTCCTTCATCCTTTCCAAATATTTCCCCTTCTACTTTGACATCTTAAAAAATATCTCCATTCTCTAAATAAGAGAAAACATGCAACTGTTTTCAGATTCTGACTTATTTTCCTTAACACAATGATCTTCAGTTCTATCCAGTTTCCTGAAAATGATGTAATCCTGTTATTTTAAAAATGATTTATTTTTGTTAATTTTAGCTATATGTAGGTGTGTCTGCACATGGGTATGTGAACTGAGTATCAGAACCATCAAGGTCAGATGCATGGATCCTCTGGAGCTGGAGTTGGTGCCTGACGTGGGTGCCGGAAACTGAACTCAGGTTCTCTAGAGGAACCGCAATGGTTCTGTTGTTAAGATTCATTTTAAATATTGATATTTACATCCGTAAGTTTGTCAAGGAGCCTTGGTTATAGGAGCTACTTATAGCAGTGGCTAGGGGTTAAAGAAGTTACTCATTCTTTTTGTAACGTGAACAAGCTGACTAGGTGCACAGCTGCACATGGCACATCATATCCACCCACTTACAAGGCTCACGGTACATCTCTAAGAGGGAGGATGGAAGACTGTAAGAGCTGGAGAACGGGGAAGAGCGTGTTGAATTGCATCCTCTAGACATGATATACCTGCTGCACACATGAACTCACCGTGACTGTAATTACCCGTGCAAGATCAAGCCAGTTAGACATTCCAGCACAAGGAGGGAGGGGGGTCACGGAGCTCTACCCCTAGCTGAGAATGGAAAGGGAGAATCCATTTTCTTCTTTTTAAAATTCATTATTTTTATTTTATGTACATTGGTATTTTGTCATGGTTGTTGGGTCTCCTGGAATTGGAGTTACAGACAGTTCCATGTTGGTGCTGGGAAATGAACCCAGGTCCTCTGGAAGAGCAGTCAGTGTTCTTAACTGCCGAGCCATCTCTCCATTCCCTGAGAGTCCCTTTTCTTTGTGTGGCCACTGGAAGGTTGTCTAGGCCTATTGGATGATCCCATGCCCCTGAACATATGGGCAGCACTGATTAGATTCAGAGAATTACAAATAAATATTATAGGAGAACATGGGTTGCAAAGGAGATGTTGTTGGAACCCCAGGAGGAGCTGGAGGTGGGGAATGAGGGGTGGATTTATTTAAGACACATTGTATACCTGTATGAAAATATCAAAGAATAAATAAAAATTAAAACACCAAATCCCATCTGCAATGAACACATACAGACTTGTTTATCTTATATTTTTGCAAGCAATACATCATTTTTTTTTTCAAGACAGGGTTTCTCTGTAGCTTTGGAGCCTGTCCTGGAATTAGCTCTTGTAGACCAGGCTGGCCTCAAACTCACAGAGATCCGGCTGCCTCTGCCTCCTGGGTGCTGGGATTAAAAGCGTGCACCACCACCGCCAGGCACAAGCAATACATCATAAGTGATATATTATGCAGCCTTTATATTATATTGTATATGCAAATGCCTAGAAGAATATACATAGGCTATCTGTAAATACAGCCCAACTTGTGATAGATTTCTAGAAGGTTCTGTAGTTGAGGGGCTGGTTTTGAGGTCTGAAGGTCCAGCTTTACTTCCTGATGCTGTTTCCTGGCTGCATATGCAATGTGATCAGCCTCTTCATGCCCCTGGTGCCATGCCTTCATCACCATGATGGACAGTGTCTCTTCTTAAGCTGTCAGCTGATCCTTATCAGCCATTTACTCATGACAAGAAAATTAACCCACCCCATAAGAGTTCACTCCCTCGCATCTTGCAGGTGAGCCATCCCAATCTTCTTTAAGTAAGATGTGTCTCAGACTTTCACAGCATCATTCCCCTTCCCACCACTCAAACAACTGTTGTGGGATGACCCTTCTGTACACTGTGAATATGTTTTAGTCTCGTTGGTTAATAATAAAGCTTACTTGACTTATAGCAAGGCAGAATAAGGCTAGGCAGGAAACCCAAACTGAAAAGAGAGAGTAAGAAGGGTGGAGTCAGAAGATGTGAGTCGCCGCCAGAGGAACAAGACATGCTAGAGGACAGGTAAAGCCACTGACCATGTGAAAAAAAAAAGTAGATTAATAAAAATGGGTTAATTTTAGTTGTAAGAGCCAGTTAGTAATAAACCTGAGCTATATGTCAAGCATTTTGTAATTAATACAGCTTTTGTGTGATTACTTGAGACTGGGCAGTTGGGACAAAAGACAAACTCCACCTCTGTTTACAAGCAGCTACAATGTTTGGTTACATTTTTAGGGAAAGTCCTGCTATAGAGCCCCGTGCTGGCCTCAAACTCCTGTTCTTCTTCCCTCAATCTCTTAGGATTACAGGCATGTTACCATCATACAAAGCCGCAACTGCAATTTCAATTGCTCTCCTTAACAAATTTAAATTGTCCTTGCATAATCTACTGATTATATACTTATC